>NC_136803.1:30512066-30542066 GCF_951216825.1 Electrona antarctica
ACGGGTCTCATGGTCGCAGCTTACATATTTCCTGTAGGCGGATTCGACGTAACTGTGGGGTTTAAACCCTCACCAGGCGCATCTCTTCTACTACAGTGAACGGTAGAGTTACTGATGTTAGTCTGACATTCCGTTTTTTTTTTTATGTTGCCACTACTGTTGGAGCAGCCATAAACTACACAGGTTCATCACGATGTTCTGGGCATCTTTGTAATGTTAGTAAAAAGCAGGTAAAAGAGTAACGTTTGAGGCAGACTAACATCAGTCGCTCTACCGTTCACTGTAGTAGAAGAGATGCGCCTGGTGAGGGTTTAAACCCCGCAGCTACGTCGAGTCCGCCTACAGGAAATACGTAAGCTGCGACCATGAGACCCGTTTCTGAATTCGTCTATAGCTCTCCTTCAATGACTAGTATACAATGTGTGATGTGTGTGATATATATGAATGGGCAACATGTGTCTAAAGCCTCTTATAGAGTAATTACCCAGGGTAATATGAACCCCACATCTTCCACCCAAAAGCATCGCCATGCGATAATCTCTCATCCCGCTGGTTCACAGCAAAAGACAGATAATCCTCGCGCTAAAAACCAGACGAGGCAAGAGATTCCCACGGAGAAAGCAGCGGGTGTGTGAGTTGCGGTGTTGGTTTGTTTAAAAAGAATTGTTCGCTGGCAGATCGAAGGATGCTCAAGGCTATACTGATTTTGAAGGCCACCAATATTATATTCAATTTCCAACCACTCATCCACCATAATTACAGATCCCCGGTTGGGAACCCGCCTCGCCTCTACTCACTCAGGCTTCGTTTGAAATCACACAGAGGTGTTTTCAAATAGAAAACGAAACCTCTTATGCTCAGCCTCGCCATATTGCCATAATGCTGTGTATTCATTACTTTGCAGTAACATAACCATTCCATTACTGTAAAAAAAAGAAAAATGTGTCCTTTAATCGTAGAATAACCATGAATAAATATGCCATTATGGTATAATGGTGCATTATAGTGTGGGAACATGTGGGCTTTAGCCTTTATAGGTCTTTGATTGCTCTGCTTTTATATTCTTAACATTTCTCTTTTTTTGTGTGTGCAAAAAGTGCACTTTTACTGATGAGACACAAGACACACATGAATATAAGTGTGTGTCGTTGCATTTTATTAAAGCAACGTTTCGGTCTTGCGACCTTCCTCAGGCTTGAGGAAGGTTGCAAGACCGAAACGTTGCTTCAATAAAATGCTCTGAACCCAGCAAGTGGCAGTGTGCGGGTTTCACTATATTTTCATCGTGAAAGGAGGGACTCCTTTCACGATGAAAATATAGTGAAATGGTTATACGCATTTGCGACACACACACACACGGCACACACACACACACACACACACACACACACACACACACACACACACACACACACACACACACACACACCCGCCACCAACAACAAACGTTTGGCAGAGAAGAAGTTGCGTTCATGGGTAGACTAGCACTGTTAGACAGAGTGCCGTTGTTGACCTGCAGTTGGATGAACTTCGGCAGCAACAGATGCCCGGGTTAATAGTCTATATTTATCTCTAGGCCTCAATATGGCCGTATACAAGCCATATGCAACCCAGTGGGGCAGAAAACAAAACACACAAACACGAGAGCCTTTAGCCAGCAGCTACTGTATACGGCACAGCCGTTGTGTATAGGGGCAGTGAGTCCGGCCGAGGGGAACTGCCAGCGGATAGCGAGGCAGATGAATGCAAGCCTGAGAAGTCAATGACCGCGGCGGCTTTGGAGGAATGGCTCTGAGTCAGGCAATATGTTACTGTTGCATGTTGTAATCCCCTCGCCCCGTTCTCCTTCTGTTGCGGGTTGATAATGGGCTCGCCTCTAGCTGCTGAGCTAAAGTCGCCGGGCACATGGGATACAACAAGGCTTTTGACAACTGCTTATGACTGTCCTTTCAAAATGGTTTGCCTGAACACCCACCATTTGTTGTAGTTGCGTCTGTGTCTGAGCTGAGACGGGGGAAGGGTATACGGAGTCCGCGGACAAGTCTGTTTGTCATTGTCTCGCAAATTGAACTCGTCATGACAGCACTCAGGGTTTTGTGTTACTTGTGGTGGTAAAACGGGTAACATAAAAGGCGACGACATCAAATCAGCACTGTTGATGATCATGGCTTTATGGCGCCGCCTCTAAGAGGTGGTACTTAATTATTGCATCGGCCGTAAACTATTGGAGAGGCTCTAAAAACGGGCCTCATGCAAGAATCACTCGAATGAGCAGATTCCTTCTTAAAGATGGAATGTCGTGATTGAGTAATGTTAACTCCATAGACACATAGAAAACTGGAAAAGTACAAACATCACGGCACTCCATGTTTAGACCTGAGGACGATTCTAAAAAGATGTCTTCTAAATCCTGACAGTTTTCTGAAAAACCCCCTATGTCAGTCGTTCTCAAACATTTTCATGTCAAGGATCCCCAAATATATATCTGTAATTGGCTGCCGACCCCCATCTGAAAATATGTTGTTCCAGGGACCCTCCAGAAGCAAAGATTTGAGTTAAAAACGTTCACTCTGAAAGAATATATATTCAAAGATTTGCACCACATTTTCACGATTTTTCAAAAATAGCAGATAGCAAAATTGTAGATCTGCTATTTTTCAATAGCTAAAGTATAACATAATGCTTAAAACACCAAAAATGGGTTACCGCCCTGAATGGGTTACGGGGTGTATTGGGAGATCTTGCTGTATTCATGAAAGTATGAAAAATATTGAACATGATTCTTTGACAATTCCTGCCACAGTCAAAAAATGCAAAAACCTATAGGCTATACTATAGCCTATAGGTTTTTGCATCTTTCTATAGCCGCTATAGAAAGACTTGCTGTAACAACATTTGGACAAAGGGAAGTAAATCTGATTTCTAAACTATGTCCATTGTATAGCAGTCGGTGTTATTGCACTTGCAAGTAACTTTGCAAGTGCAATAAACTTTTAATTTAAAAAAAGAGAGAGATACGTCATACCATTATAGGCCTAATTATTGACCATACCGTATTTTCACACGCCGTTTTCCGTAAGACTCTCCTCTGTCCAGGGGAAACATATACTCTGTTGTAATGTCTGACAAAGCAGCATCACCTATATGGTGTATTACAACCAGCAGAGCAGAGCAGTCAGAGCCAAATGTTAGCGAGCAGACACTGATGCTACACCTGCTGGGACTGCTGTCAGCACAAACCTGCCAACGCCCGGGGTCGGCAGGACAAGCCGACGGAAGAAGCTGGAGACAGGTGTAACAGCTTGACAGAGAAAAACGCCGATGATGATGTTAATCCATTCTGGGCGGGAACCCCTTTTGGTGTTAAGCATTAATGTTATGCTTTAGCTGTTGAAAAATAGCAGATCTACAAGCTTATAGCGTGCCACCGAGTGCCGCGCTACGAGCTTGTAGGTCTGCTATTTTTTGAAAAATCGTGAAATTGTGTCGTAAATCTTTGAATATATATTCTTTCAGAGCGAATGTTTTTTAACTCTAATCTTTGCTTCTGGGAGGGGGGGTCCCTGGAACAACATATTTTGAGATGCGGGTCGGCGGCCAATTACATATAATTCTGGGGCTCCTTGACGTGAAATAGTTTGAGAACCACTGATATAGAAACATAGGTTTTTCAGAAAACTGTCATGATTTAGAAGACATGTTGTAGAATCGGTCTCAGTCGAAATGGGTTAATTCCACCTGTCCCTTTCCCCTGGCTATAACAGGAGCGGCACTGTACAGAAAGGTAGAAGAGTATAGTTACTATTTGACCCGTGAGTGCATTATTTAAGTAGATAATCTACGATGTAATTATGCAGAGTATAAAGTGTTAAACTCTGCTTTAGTTGACTACACATTATGTTGCACTAACTATAGAAGCTGGCCAAAACTGTCTGTGTGTCTGTCTGTGTGTGTGTGTGTGTGTGTGTGTGTGTGTGTGTGTGTGTGTGTGTGTGTGTGTGTGTGTGTGTGTGTGTGTGTGTGTGTGTGTGTGTGTGTGTGTGTGTGTGTGTGTGTGTGTGTGTGTCACGCTGTAACACCACCCGCCCGCCACCAGAGGGCAACTGAAATTGGAATGATACAGAGGTCTGTGTGTGTGTGTGTGTGTGTGTGTGTGTGTGTGTGTGTGTGTGTGTGTGTGTGTGTGTGTGTGTGTGTGTGTGTGTGTGTGTGTGTGTGTGTGTGTGTGTGTGTGTGTGTGTGTCAGACTGCCACAACAGCTTTGTTCGCTTCCCGCGTTTACGCGTCTTACTTGTTCATATATTCCTATATTTAACATTCACTTAATGAATACTAATATATTATTGATTTCAGCCGTTACAATTCCAAACATGCAAACATGACCCACTAAAAGTCTATATCAGTAGCTTAATGACTAGTATTCATTTTATGTCCAATGTATTTCTATTGTATTTAACCTATTTTTAAGTTAATAAAGTTAACACAAGTATAACTAAATGCATGTGATACAACTGTTACTTTTAAAAAATAGCAAAAATAGACAATCTACAAGATTGTTTGTAGATCGCCTTGTAGATCGACGAACTACAGGTTGAAAACGTGACACGTTATGAACTTGTAGATCGTCAATTTTTGCTACTTTTGTGTGACATAATAAAAGTACAACATTGAATTTACGGAATTCTTTTAAATATGGATCGAGTTTCTGTCCAACAACAATGCAATGTAGGCCCCTGGGGAGTGAGAATGGAAATATAGTGGCCCTCTCACCATCAAAGTTGACTAGGCCTGCTGTAATTAGACTAGTAAAGTATTCCCTGTCTGGATATTCCATGTGGTCACTGATTGCAACAGAAGTGCTGACATAACTACTTTGTTTGTAGTGGCCATTGGACTATTGACCTTTCCTTAAAGGACATGCAACTTCACCCATTGTAATGCTTGTTATATAATATCGTACCATTTTTGTCTATTAACTCAAACCCACCTACCAGTGACATCATCGATGGGAATTCAAGCTAATAGATAATATGCTTTCTGTTCCTGTCAAGATAGCATGCAATAATGGACTTCAGCCATTGTTCTCGTGAATACAAATCTAAATAAAAATAACAGAAAACAGAAAAGTCCTATCTGATTGTATTAAACAACGTCAAACTCACCAACATTGCAGCTGTACGGAAAGCTTGAATTATTCTCTTTCTATCCTGTTTGTTTCATAAAACTCCAAGTGCTGGAGTTTGGAAGTGCTCGTTATATATCACTCAACTGAGCTGTGTACCACCTGTTTATAATTAGCACATAATGCAAGAGGCAGCGGGACATTGCTTTACTGAAAACGAGTGCTTCCAAAATCTGAAGGAAACATGGCCGCGGTCTGCAAATGGTCTATTGCTCCTTAAGTTGAGACAATGCCTCAACTCCTCTCTGCAGCTATAGGGCTGCCATGCGATTGCACGGGAAATAAATGGGGGAGGCTTCGCTCCATCTAAGTTTTATCTGCACCGTTAAGCACCACCCACAGTTAGCCCAGAGTTCAGCGACTCGTCAACCAAACTGATGGCCGTGTGACCGTGGCGTCAGGCTTGCGGTAGCAGGGGCACTGAGCGATGCAAGGGAACAGCAGTGCTTAAGGTTAACGCGGCAAGGCAAAGCACTGAGCATTATTTTCCCCTTTTGACTTAAGGTGTTCAGAGCAGGAGAGCGGCGGGAGGACAGGGGAGAGAGGGAGAGGGGAGGTCTCCAGGGGAAGCATGCCAACTGATGGCTCCGATTGTGGGGACGGGTGTGTGCATGCGTGCTGAATCTCCTGAACTCTGCACACAACGTCCTCTCCTGTCCTTACCTCTGTCTCTCTCACCAATGCCACTATAGGACACCATGATGGGTATTGCTGGCTGCAATCGTAACGGCAAAGTCTTACTCTTTTTGTGTGGTGCAACCACTCCTATAGACAGCTATGTGTGTCCCCTCCCTGGCTGTGTCTCTGGGTCTGAGCACGGAATATTTTCACCACCAAGTGTCACTGTTGCGCAGCCTAACACGCCACCAAGTCTCACTGTTGTGCAACCTAACACACGTACACACACACACACACACACACACACACACACACACACACACACACACACACACACACACACACACACACACACACACACACACACCAGAAGTGGACTAAGAAAGGGGAGGAGCCAAAGCTCCTCTCTCTCTCTCTCTCTTTCTCTCTTTCTCTCTCCCTCTCTCTCAATCTCAAACATATCCCATGCAGCCTGTGTTATTGATAGAATCGTCTCAGACACACACAGATACGCACACGCACACTCTAGCCCGCCTGCAGCCCCTCATGCGTGCACACGTACGCAAGCACGCACGCACGCACACACACACACACACACACACACACACACACACACACACACACACACACACACACACACACACACACACACACACCCTTATACTGACCAATAAAGCTTGGAGACTGACAGGTTGCTCGCAGCCTCTGATTTATTGAATGGGTTTCAGCTCTTTCTCCCCTTCCCTCTCCTCTACCTTAATTACATTTCACTTTGTCCTCCAATATATTTTTGACCACATTTTGTTCATCTGTACTCAGTTACTCTTTACTCGTGGTCGTTTTCTGTGTCACCTTGATTTGCTGCACCTTCTCTCACATGACCCCACCCACACGTGGTTTGATATCTCTCAGAGAAAGAGAGGCTGCAGTCATTTACAGCTCACAACAATTATGTTGCCTGAATTCGGTTGCTTTCAATGGTTGCTTTCAATTAATAGTGTGTTATTAATTAGTAATTAGTAGTGCAGAGAAGAAAGGCAACGAGAACGAAGGATAAGGAGAGGGAGGACGGAGGAGAGACAGACTGAGATGGAGAGAGCGATGCTATCATAGGGAGACAAATGTAGTGGGGTGTTTAAAACAGTAATTAGAGGGAACAAATTAAGATACAATCACCGGACAATGACCTTATTGACTCTAGAAAACTCAGTTTGTTTTTTCTGCAGCACACAGCACTACAAAACAATCAACTAACGTGCCAAAATGGGGGGAAACCTTTAAAAGTTGCTTGTTGCAAAACTACAAAAGAACAAAAGAAAGTCCCATCAGAAGTCCCATCAGAAATCCCATCACAAGTCCCATCACAGCCCACCACAGAAACTGCTTTGCATTATCAAACATATGCCAGAGAGACAGAAAGTGTTTTCTGTCTGAAAACCCACCTCTTCAGACTGGCCCGTAGACTTATAGCTTGTTACGTAGACAGCTCTAGAATTGCATTTTATGTAGTCATAGCACTTTATAGTACACATGTATAATATATAATATAGTATAGTATGTATAGTTTACATAGATACTCCACTGTTACGTTCTTAGTTTACGCATGATTCATGATAACTACTTTTTATATATGTGATGTATGCCATGCTTTTGTTATTGCTTAATGTAAGTCGCTTTGGATTAAGAGCGTCTGCTAAATGCCTAAATTGTAAATTGTGAATTCTCATGATAACTGCTTCTACAGATAAAGATAAAGATACGTAGCTGTTTTTAACTTGTGTTTTGTTTCACTGTCTGTACATTATGTCTCTATTATGTCTTATTGCCTTACGTGTAGATTTGATTTGTGTTTTATATCCGTTTTAAATTGTTTTATATGTGATCTCGTCAGCATTGCAAATGAGGGGGAACCTCAATGCTCTTTTCGAGAATAAATAAAGGTTTCAATCAATCAATCAATCAATCAATCAATCAATCAATCAATCAATCAATCAACATAAGATAATGATTGATCCAACTTCCATTCAGCAAACATACTATTCCTTTAATAGTATAGGTCTGCAGGTAACCCATCCCACGTTATTGCTGCTAGTTCTTGGTGCAAATCGGTGGAGCTCCCTTGTGTTCGTGAACACCACCATAACCTTGGTATAGTGGTTACAAACAGCATCATAGCCAAATGTTTTGCATGTAAAAGCATTGTGTGGGAGTGAAGTGACTGTTGAACACAGCACTACAGTCTCCCTTTCCCTCGTAACCGTTGCCATGTTAATTATGCATGAATCTCATTTAACATGCATGGAAACAAACTGGGCTCCATTGGAAGACTCAGCAGGTATCTATTGCCATTTGCATTATTTAGCTGCCATCTGTGTCTTCTTTGAATCTATATGTATCTATGTATGTACAGTATATGTACAATATGTATACGTACATGTAGGCCTTTAAGTGGAATGTGTAACAGATGAGGCCTTCAAATGCACGGTGACATGTAATAAAATATGGGCCATCTGCACCCACAATATAATTGTTTTCCAGTAGTCTGACATCATTAGTGTATTGCTTATCGGCAGACATAATCAGAGGCTGGCCGACCATTAAAGCAAAAAAGGATGGCGCTATAGATTTCCATTCAGGGCTGCAGCAAGGTAATGTTGCACTTCATTTAACATATGATACAATTGTCATGTAATTTAAACCAGTATAGGTTCCCCAATACATTTTCCTCAAGGGCCATATTTTGATAGGGTACCAGGCTGGGGGCCGAGTCTGCACGCGCAAGGTCGAGGTCTTGTCGAGGGCAAGACCCTATTTGAAAAGGATGCCCAGTTTGACATGCATAGGCTACTGATCCCCATTTAATGCCATGTATATCTGACATTTTTAATTCTTCCAGGGGCCACAAGGGGGCTCTCCGCGGGCCGCAAATGGCCCGCGGGCCGCCTATTGGGGAACCCTGCAGTATGCTATTAAAACTAGCCCCACAGTAAGTTATAACACTAATGCCCACACACAACAACATGTCATTATTTTATTTTAATATAAATTATATTATTTTAATATTAATATTATTATTACACACACAACACCATGTGTTGACCTATACACACAGAGGGAGAGGAAGAACATCCGCACACCAGTTTGCCAATGTTGTTTCGAAACATTGCAATTTGTTGCCTTAAAATAAAGCAAGTATCAGAGCTCTACAAACTGGTGTGCGGATGTTCTTCCTCTTCCTTGATGTTTGCCTTGATTGCCTGACATCCAGCACCTGGCCTGAATATCGGCATTGAGATGTGCACACAATCTTCTCTGTGAATTACGATACGATACAACTTTATTCTCAGCTTTCACTGAAATTTGCTGTGCGTCCATGACGTCACCGTTCAAGATACAGACAGGACATACACAATACATTACACAAGGTACATTACAGGACACACATCTCAGAAGCCGACAGGAACAAGAACAATAGAACATATCCTCTTGGTTTACCGATTTTGGTTTAAAAGCAGAACAGACTGATGTACAAAAGAGTTCTTTAGCCTGTTTTTCTTATATTTAGGGACTCATGGAGGGCAACAGTTGATATTCATCATTTAAAACATGTAAGGGGTCAGAGGAGATGCTCTTCGCCAGTCTAAGCATGCTATTGATCTGGGCTTCTTTAAAGAAGAGAGAATTGACCTATACACACACCCATGAATGGGGGCGAGTGAGTACGAAGTTTAAGTTTAATCACAGTATTCAAAAGCTAACTGGGTGTGTACTTTCCTGCGACGAAACAAGTGACCCGGAACTATTGCCATTAGCCTGTTCACACTCGATCCCCATCAACACTGAACTGCACCACAGCTAGCAGACACTCGCCTGCAGCTATTATACACGCTTTGATCCATGCAGGCCTTGTCGACTCCAAACATGTCCAACTGTCTACCAGGAGAGAGAGACGCCGTGTTCTAGTCGCGTGGACGGACCAATGTGCGAGACAGCAGGGGAGGGGAGCGACATAACTGTGTCCAATATGTTTACTCCGCAAGGCTCTCGAGCATAAATTATCCCCATCACAAGCTGTGAAGGCGGCGACCCTCGCGTCTGCCTCGGCGCCCTGAGCTGATGCGAGCCCAGACGTGCAATATGCCAGTTAGTGTGAAAACTGTTGCTGAATGTGCATGCGTGCGTGCGTGCGTGCGTGCGTGCGTGCGTGCGTGCGTGCATTTATCTGTGTCTGGCGAATATCAGTCAAGGTCTGAACACTGCTTGATTAAACGGCTATGTGTGAAAACTGTTGCTGAATGTGCGTGTATGTGCGTGCGTGCGTGCGTGTGTGCGTGCAATCTATTTTTATTATGTATTATGTTGTTCTCTCATTGTTTTGACTGTGCACAAGCACCTTGAAAATGAATGCATATTTATCTTTTCTTTTTTTTTTTGCTCTGCTGGCAGTGGAGATCTAAGCGTGAGATTTGATTGGTCTGTCTGTCTGTCTGTCTGTCTGTCTGTCTGTCTGTCTGTCTGTCTGTCTGTCTGTCTGTCTGTCTGTCTGTCCAACACTGTGGTCTTAGGCTGGAATTTGCTGTGCACCTTTGTATATCACGTGCGTGCACATCCATGTCCAAGCTTTCAAATGTGTGTGGCAAAGCTTTCAAATGTGTGTGTCTTTTGCAGAGGCAGCGGTGGCCGAACGGTTTGCGGAGCGGTCTTGATACCGGAAGGTCGCCAGTTCGAATCCCCGGACCGGCACGTTAAAATTACCACCGCTGAAGTGCCCTTGAGCAAGGCATTGAACCCCTACCATGAAATGTTCTATGAGCAGGGTGTGGCTGTAAACAAGCATCTCGAGCTTAGTCCACTTCCCTGGGTAAACAAATGAACTTTGCTTTGCTTTGTGTGTGTGTGTGTGTGTGTGTGTGTGTGTGTGTGTGTGTGCGTGTGCGTGTGTCTATAATCAAACAACGGAACACAGATCTCACTTCTCAGCTGCCTTTGCAAGTTACTGGAGATAAAATGAGGAAGAGATAGTGCACATTTCAACAATGGTAACTCTGTCAGTGAGGCTTTAATCCAAAACAGAACTTGCTTGAATGCACTGCTGTATAATTATGGCTTAGTGTTGATTTGGCAATAATACAAAAAAAACATGGAGGATATAACAGAGGAGGAGGACAGAATCACGGATCAAGGAGCAGGAAGGTCTTTGAATCAAATGAGCCCCCGCGTCTTTGATGTTTGGGGACACGAGAAATCAATTACGTTGCCATTTTCACACCCTGTCTGCACATGTGCCACTTTTGCTCTTTCAAATGTTAACACATTCTGGGCGCAGTGGGCGGGAACCCCTTTTGGCGTTTTAAGCATTATGTTATACTTTAGCTATTGAAAAATAGCAGATCTACAAGCTCGTAGCGCGGCCCCCGAGTGCCGCGCTTGTAGATCTGCTATTTTTGTGAAAATGTGGCACACATCTTTGAATATATATTCTTTCACAGTGAACGTTTTCAACTCAAATCTTTGCTTCTGGATGGGGGGGTCCCTGGAACAACATATTTTCAGATGGGGGTCCATGGCCAAATACAGATAATAACATGAACGAGAACCACTGACAGTTTTTCTGAAAACTGTCAGGATTTAGAAGACATTTTGTAGAATCGAACGTAGGTCTAAATGGGTTAAATGTCAGTTATGTCACCATAATAATGTATTATCACGCAGCTGAAGTGAATATAATAATCATCAAAAAGGCGATATGCCCTTTTCTGCGTCGTGCTGCTGACCCACTTTTCCCTGTCAGCTATTCTTAGACTGCCTGGCACATTGTGAACATTGAATCTCATGGATTCAATTTGTATTTTAGTAATTATGCAGTTGACTGTACTGGTTTAACACAGTACATTAGTCACCATAAATATACTATGTATAAATTAATAAACAAACACATGTCATTAACAAACAAACAAACAAACTATGTTTGCAGTATAAACTGACAGGTGAAAAATTAAGGGCGGAATACAACATAAAAGTGTTTTAGTAAGGGTGTTGGGTCTACACCAGCGGTGCCCACACATTTATGACGTGAGATCTACTTTCAAAATGACCAGCTCAACAAGATCTACCCACTGAAAAAATAAGTGTACCATTGCTGAAAATAGTTTAAATATATAATGTACCTGGGGGGGCTTTGGAATAGGGATTCTCAATGGCAATAGCACAAACTTTGGCATGCTACTAGTCCTACATACTTACACCTAGAAACCCCATTCAAACCTATTTAGGTTCATCTTACGGTGGACATGTTTGCCTGAAAAGAAATCGTTGAAATGTTTCATAGTTTTAGAAATATAGTATAGGGGGGGGGGGGGGGGGGGGGGGGGACGGACACAAACACACTTGGAATGGGAAATAGAAGGAAAATGGAATTGGTAGGGTTTTTCTTTCTACCGACAGTGTGTACTGTAATATTTTGTATGTGGAAAGTGAGTAAACTACCTCGACGCACCCAAGGTCTCCTGTCTTGCTGTTTCCTTACTCCACAGTATATCACTTTGTAATGCTACTGACGTTTGTGCACAACAATCTTGAAAACAAAGTAATACATTGTGGGTTTGAGCTGACAGGCTCTTCTAAATGTCAATCAAGTCACCTTAATTCAAGTGGCAACATTTAAATTACATATATTTTTGTAGGGGCATGTAATGTGATCTACCTGCACAGCCCTTGTGATCTATCTACCTTTTGGGCGCCCCTGGTCTACACCATTGTCCAGTGCTTCAATGACCCGTTTCGCAAATACGGCCATCTTGGATTTTTTTTTGCAGGGTCCAACAGCATCTCGCCCATAGGTCTCGCCCATTAGATAGTATACACACATTTTCCAATTAGATACGTTTTTTTTTTTAGATAACATTCCTTTTCGGGTTTATGCAAGCGGATGGTCATTTACGTCATGTTGTAGTCACTGATTTGTAGTCATCAGGCAGGAAATATCTGTAGAATTCTCACTTGATGGTCTCATCTTTCAGTTATGTTTTGCGTCACTCTGAGTCTGGGTGGATCTGTTCTAATAAAGTATATACCGTATTGTACCGAATATAAGAGGACTCTGATTATAAGACGATCCCCATTTTTCAAGACTCATTTGTGGAAAAAGAACATTGAATGTCAAATAGTCTAGTCCCCGATTTTAATACGACCCTGTTTTTTAAGACATTTGCATTGGGAAAAAAAACATAGGGCTCCATTTTCGTCACCGCTAAACCCCTTATCCCTAAACGTATTTGCCTTTTTTTTTTTTTTTTTTACAATTTTGCAAAACATTTTTGAATAGTTAAAATGGCCAGTCTACAAGCTCACAACGTGTCAATGTAGATTGGCTAGTTGAACTATTCAAAAATGTTTTTTCAAAATAGTAAAAAAAAAAGGCAAAGAAGTTTAGGGATAAGGGGTTTAGCGGTGACGAAAATGGAGCCCATAGTCTTATATTCAGACCAATTGCACTTTGAATGCATCAGCACTTTCTCCTGCCAATGTTTACCTTTTAATGTTTTTTAAAAGGCTTTACCTCTTTTTAATGTGTCTATTGTTTTAAAATGAAAAATTAAGGGCGGAATACAACATAAAAGTGTTTTAGTAAGGGTGTTGGGTCTACACCAGCGGTGCCCACACATTTATGACGTGAGATCTACTTTCAAAATGACCAGCTCAACAAGATCTACCCACTGAAAAAATAAGTGTACCATTGCTGAAAATAGTTTAAATATATAATGTACCTGGGGGGGCTTTGGAATAGGGATTCTCAATGGCAATAGCACAAACTTTGGCATGCTACTAGTCCTACATACTTACACCTAGAAACCCCATTCAAACCTATTTAGGTTCATCTTACGGTGGACATGTTTGCCTGAAAAGAAATCGTTGAAATGTTTCATAGTTTTAGAAATATAGTATAGGGGGGGGGGGGGGGGGGGGGGACACAAACACACTTGGAATGGGAAATAGAAGGAAAATGGAATTGGAATTGTTTTTTCTTTCTACCGACAGTGTGTACTGTAATATTTTGTATGTGGAAAGTGAGTAAACTACCTCGACGCACCCAAGGTCTCCTGTCTTGCTGTTTCCTTACTCCACAGTATATCACTTTGTAATGCTACTGACGTTTGTGCACAACAATCTTGAAAACAAAGTAATACATTGTGGGTTTGAGCTGACAGGCCCTTCTAAATGTCAATCAAGTCACCTTAATTCAAGTGGCAACATTTAAATGACATATTTTTTTTTAGGGGCATGTAATGTGATCTACCTGCACAGCCCTTGTGATCTATCTACCTTTTGGGCGCCCCTGGTCTACACCATTGTCCAGTGCTTCAATGACCCGTTTCGCAAATACGGCCATCTTGGATTTTTTTTTTTGCATTTCATTATGGGGAAGCGCACAGCCCACTGGGAGTAAAAAGGGTCCAACAGCATCTCGCCCATACAGTTGGGTGCCACCGATATTGTCCCTTATCATTTGACCCATTTAGGCCTGACCTCAAAACTTTTAAAAATCCTTCTAAATCCTGAAAAAATCCTTCTAAATTTTCACGATTTTTCAAAAATAGCAGACCTACAAGCTCGTAGCGTGCCACTCGGTGGCGCGCTATGAGCTTGTAGATCTGCTATTTTTCAATAGCTAAATTATAACGTATAATTATAACGTATAATGTTTAAAACACCAAAAGGGGTTCCCGCCCAAAATGGGTTAACTGTCCTTTTGCGCAGATCACGCAAACCTCAGCAAAAAAAAAAGGACAATATCGATGGCCTCCAACTGTAGGTCTCGCCCATTAGATATATAGTATACACACATTTTCCAATTAGATACGTTTTTTTTTTTAGATAACATTCCTTTTCGGGTTTATGCAAGCGGATGGTCATTTACGTCATGTTGTAGTCACTGATTTGTAGTCATCAGGCAGGAAATATCTGTAGAATTCTCACTTGATGGTCTCATCTTTCAGTTATGTTTTGCGTCACTCTGAGTCTGGGTGGATCTGTTCTAATAAAGTATATACCGTATTGTACCGAATATAAGAGGACTCTGATTATAAGACGATCCCCATTTTTCAAGACTCATTTGTGGAAAAAGAACATTGAATGTCAAATAGTCTAGTCCCCGATTTTAATACGACCCTGTTTTTTAAGACATTTGCATTGGGAAAAAAAACATAGGGCTCCATTTTCGTCACCGCTAAACCCCTTATCCCTAAACGTATTTGCCTTTTTTTTTTTTTTTTTTTGTTTTTTTTACAATTTTGCAAAACATTTTTGAATAGTTAAAATGGCCAGTCTACAAGCTCACAACGTGTCAATGTAGATTGGCTAGTTGAACTATTCAAAAATGTTTTTCAAAATAGTAAAAAGAAAAGGCAAAGAAGTTTAGGGATAAGGGGTTTAGCGGTGACGAAAATGGAGCCCATAGTCTTATATTCAGACCAATTGCACTTTGAATGCATCAGCACTTTCTCCTGCCAATGTTTACCTTTTAATGTTTTTTAAAAGGCTTTACCTCTTTTTAATGTGTCTATTGTTTTAAAATGTGAAGCATCATGAGTTGTGGAGAAGGGTATTTTGCTCCCCTGTATGCCCAGTGTATATTGTGGAAGTGACAATAAAATCTGATTGATTGATTGATTGATTGATTGATTGATTGATTGATTGATTGATTGATTGATTGATTGAATAGGGCAGGGGTTCTCAACCCGTGGGTCGCGACCCCTCGGGGGGTCGCCAAATTATTTTTAAAACAAAAAACAAAAAAAAAGATTTTTTTAAAAAAATTAATTTTCACGATTTTTCAAAAATAGCAGACCTACAAGTTCATAGCGCGCCACTCGGTGGCGCGCTATGAGCTTGTAGATCTGCTATTTTTCAATAGCTAAATTATAACAATGCTTAAAACATCAAAAGGGGTTCCCGCCCAAAATGGTTTAAGGTTATTGTAGCAGTCAATTTATATTGGGGGTCGGGAGGGGGCGGGGCGGGGGTCCCGAGACATTGCCAAAGCATTTCCGGGGGTCCCCGGCCAAAAACATAGGGGGATTGAATAGATTGAATTGTTGTTATTATGCCTAGCTATTACTGACAGAGAAAAGCAGTCGAGTACAAACACAGACAACTCAGGTCCAGTGACTGAGGGTTTAATAGTGACTGAGTGTTTGCTAGATTCAGTGTAGTTCAAGAATTAACTGTGTAATTATGTTGTTTTAGATGGGTAATAAGGGAGCATGCATCCATCTCAAAATAATGATGCTCACTGTGCAGGTTGAAGACATCAACAGAAAATAACTCTGCGAGATCACTGACAACACCCAAATCTGCAGCACTTTCTACTGGGTAACAATTCAATGATATTAGCATACAGGATTTTCAATCCAATAACAAAACAAACCAGAATTTTTGTATAGTCACCTGAAGTGAAACCGGTCTTTTGTTAAGTCTGGTTACATTGGAACTCAATTTGCACTCGTTAGCATTCCTCCTTTGATACAATTCCATCTTGAGGAACAGGTACATGCATGTGCTTGTAAGGGAAAACAATTGCAATGTTTCTTAATGGTGAACAAAGTAAACATTTATTGTATATAAAAGTAAAAAACAAAAAAAGAAAACCTTGCAATTGCACGGTTTTCTATGGGAGAATAAAACATATTTCGTTGGTGATGATTACTAGCTACATTCATTCAATTCAATTCATACATGATAGAGGGCTAACATGTACAGTTGAACAAATAAATATGTATGTATATATATATATATATATATAGAGAGAGAGAGAGAGAGAGAGAGAGAGTTGCCTATTTATTGATGAACAAGACAGTAACAATAGAGGGTATGCGCGTGACATCATCATCAAACCAGGAAGTTATGCAGGAATGCCTACTGAGTGGCTAAAAACAACTTTCTGGCCTTGACAGCCCATGCATCCAAACAGAAAAGTCTAATCTAATTGCATTAAACGACATTAAACAATGTTAAACTCACTTTGCCACTCGATTTGCCACTCGATTTGCCATTCACTTTATGCATGCGCATACCCTCTATATGATAAATCCAAGATGGCCGTATTCACACAGCGGCTTATGCTACATTGTTATGGCCGTATTCGCAAAACAGCATATATGCTACGTTGTTAAGATTTCTCAAATGTCTGGAACTCTACTGGAGGGGTTGAACGTCATTCCAACAACAGATATTCAGTCCAGTAAGTCCACCACGCGTGGTGTTTTTTGACGATGGTTGGTGGAGAGTGCTGTCTAACAAATTGGCCCTATAAATCTCCCATACTAGTCTCAATTGGGTTGAGATCTGGTGACTGAAGGCCACCCACGGCATATGATTCACAGCATTGTCATATACTCATCAAAGCATTCAGTGACACCTCATGCCCTGTGGATGGGGACATTGTCATCCTGGAAGAGACCACTCCATCAGGACAGACATATTTCATCATACAGGAGCTCCAGAGTGTAGCCACTTTGCCCCTGAGGCTCCCTGACACCGCCACGTCCGAGCCTGCTCCCTGTTGTTAGCTCATTTAGACCTGTGTTATGTTTCTATGTCAGTGGTGCTCAACCTTTTTCATGTCAAGGACCCCCGGAATTATCTGTATTTGGCCGCGGACCCCGCATCTGAAAATATATTTGAGTTACAAACACTCTGGAAGAATATTATATTCAAAGATTTGCGCCACATTTTCACGATTTTTAAAAAATAGACAGATCTACAAGCTGTAGATCTGCTATTTTTCAATAGCTAAAGTATAACATAATGCTTTAAAACACCAAAAGGGGTTCCCGTCCAGAACGTGTTAAGGGCAGACTGCTGCTGTCCCTGAGTTGCCTATACTGCCACCTGCTCTCCACAAATATGTACTTAATCCGTGAAAGCAACTCAACAACTGTCTATAAAACCTTATAGGAGCTAAATATACTGAGAAAAACAGTACATCTATATCTAAAAGGCTGCATTCATTTCAAACATCATAGATAGGTGTCACTGAAACATCAGAATGGCCTTGTCGTTTTTATGTTTTAGGGGCAGGGGATTCAAGTTAATTGCTTGTTAGCCATATTGCTGTGACACAGACTTGTTCCAACTCACAACCTTCACTCACTGACAACCCTCACCTCACTCACTCACTCACGCGTGCGTGCGTGCGTGCGTGCGTGCGTGCGTGCGTGCGTGCGTGCGAGCGTGCGTGCATGCGTGCGTGCGTGCATGTCATTTGACTTGAATGTGATTTGAGCACGTACACTCACTCTCATTTTAACAACGAGTCAGCAGCACACAGATGGGTGTAAACAAAAAGTGGGAGAAAATATTTTTCGTATACAAGCAATTATTTGCAATTTTCAAGCAGGTGTGCACTGAAACTATCCAAGTAATGTACTCAAGTACTGTACTTAAGTACAACTTTGAGGTATGTTCTATAGGTCCAATACATCTCAGAGGCAAATATTGTACTTCTACTCCACTACAATTATTTGAAAACATTTCTCACTTCAGCCCTATATTCATTTAGGGCCCATTTGAAAATAGCCGGGTATAACAGGTCTAGACATTAGCATCACAACAGACGGTGGCCATCAACTCACTCTTCAGCAGGTTAAACAGGTCCTCAAAGTCCAGGACATCAATAGCAACAAAGGCAGCAGGACCTGAGGGTGTTCCAGGCCAAGCACTGTCTGTAGGCGTGTTCTGCCCAGCACTGTTGATTTCGTCGACTAATACTAAGACGAAAAATGTTCGTCGACTACCTTTTTTCACTGACGAAAACTAAATAAAAAATAAGCTGTGATGACTAAAACTAAGACTAAATATACTGACAATTTTGTCAACAAATAAAAACTAGACTAAAATGTTAGATAGGGACTACTGGACAAGATATCCAGTATGAAAAGCCTTTTTTCAATATTGGCTGCATGCTGAAAATAGCTGATCTACAAGCTCACAAGAGCTTGTAGATCAGCTATTTTCAGCAAGTGTAAAATTGGTCATTACGACGGCATCAAGGCTCGCCAAAATACATTTTAGTCGACTAAATCAACTGTAGATTTAGTCGACTAAAATCTTATGATATTTAGTCGACTAAAACTAGAGTAACGCTAAATCATTCCATGTGACTAAAATGTGACTAAAACTATATGAAAACTATTCAAAAGACTATGACTAAAACTAAAATAAAATGTTGCTGCCAAAAACAACACTGCTGCATTATAGTCCGGCAGCCGCTTGTTTAAAGTGGGAAATTTGGTATATAGTATTTTTCATTGGCCTAAAATATTGTCTATATACATACATACATCCAGTCGCTCTGGATTAAGAGCATCTGCTAAATGCCTAAATTGTAAATTGTAAATTGTAAATTGTAAATTGTAACATCCTATGGTAGGCAAAAATGTAAAAAAGGTGACATGTCAAACGAGGAGGGTTTCATGATTCTGAATACATTCCAAGCATTAGTTGTGCACAACATACACTCCTTGGGCTAAAAACAGCCACTTGCCCAAATGTGCTGACCTCTCCACATTTGTGCTGATCTCATTACATTTGTCATGACGTCTACGGCCGTTTTTAGCCCAAGGAGTGTTTTTTTGTGCAAAACTAATGCTTGGAATGGATTCATGAAAACCCCCTAGTTTGACATGTCACATGCTACTTAAAGAATAAGGAAAGTTTTTTTTTGCCTGCCATAGGATGTTAATGGTAGGGTCACAAGAAACCCCTATAAAACAAATTGCCCAATACCGACAGCCGGTCAGCAAGTGGATTCATGAATAATGAGTATATATAGACAATATTTTAGGCCAATAAAAAAAGACTATATACCAAATTCCCACCCGTCCACCTCTTTGCAGACATCTTAAACCTGTCACTTAAAGATGGAGTGCCGTGATTTGTGTCTATGGAGTAAACATTACTCTAATAGACCCCCAGGTGTGGTTATAACATTAAAATATGTCTTCCCTGTGTATTTGGGGTTTCTTCCTGAAATACACCACTTTAGTGACACCAGGGACAAATTAGCCATTGGGCCAGTGGGGCCGTGGCCCAGGGGCCCTTGGCTCTCAGGGGCCTTTCGGGGAAATTGGACCGTGAGGTACTAGGTTTGACGCCCTGAAAAGGGCTCCTGGGGCCCTTCATTGGCTGTTGATTTTGTTAAATATAGGTTAAAAAGATGATAAAAACACAGAAAAACACCCACCCCCATTATCATAACAGATGTGGGCGCAGCTTCAGTTCAGGTGGGTGGTGCTAAGGTGTATACTTCATGAACTGGTGGGTGTGGCCACATAAAAAATAATAATTGTAACACTTTCTGTACACCTTTTTGATAAAATCTTCCTAGTATAATCATTATACCTGATATCAACACAACTGGCAAATCATAAGGCCCTCTTTCACCTGGAAAATCTTGAGAGGAACCCTAACATCTATGTAAGGATATACTGTGCTCTGCATTCATTTCCATCAGCAACTGTAAACTGGTCATCAAGCTAGGCCAACAATACATAGCCTACACCTACCCTCTCTCTTCACCAGTGACTGTATATCTCCCACCACAGTTCCAACACTCTAGTCAAGTTTGCAGATGACACAACCATTGTGGGTCGTGACAACTCATGACAACAGAAACAATATTTTGGACCAAACAAATAATAACAAAGAACAAAGACAACAAAAAAAGTGTTGTAACCTGCCGTTTGTTTCTTCTTTCTAATTATTTGTTCGGCCCAAAAAATTGTGTTTGTTGTCATGATTTGTCACGACTCGAGTTGGCTTTGTCTGCGGCGTAAACGTCTTTAAATAAATACTTTCTGAAATGTCTATGAGGAAAATGAACGGAGAATCATTTCCTGGTCCATGGTAGGGGGCGGGACTGCGGCGCTCTATAGACCCCCAGGTGTGGTTATAACATTAAAATATGTCTTCCCTGTGTATTTGGGGTTTCTTCCTGAAATACACCACTTTAGTGACACACTAAAATCATCCCCACCCCTAACCCCACCCCCATTATCATAACAAATGTGGGCGCGGCTTCAGTTCAGGTGGGTGGTGCTAAGGTGACAAACAGGTATACTTCATGAACTGGTGGGTGTGGCCACATAAAACATTTTTTTTAACACTTTCTGTACACCTTTTTGATAAAATCTTCCTAGTATTATCATTATACCTGATATCAACACAACTGGCAAATCAACACACATCAACTGATGACACTGTCACACTAGTGCTTCATAAGGCCCTCTTTCACCTGGAAAATCTTGAGAGGAACCCTAACATCTATGTAAGGATATACTGTGCTCTGCATTCATTTCCATCAGCAACTGTAAACTGGTCATCAAGCTAGGCCAACAATACATAGCCTACACCTACACCCTCTCTTCACCAGTGACTGTATATCTCCCACCACAGTTCCAACACTCTAGTCAAGTTTGCAGATGACACAACCATTGTGGGTCTGATTACAGACAATGGCGAGATGTTCATACAGAGAGGAAGTCAGCGCACGCTAGCTGTATGACACCACCTGTTCGAGACCCTTCCGTCAGGCAGGGCTGAAGGTTATTAGTTCTATGACCAACAGGATGCCAAACAGGATACTCCATGTAATGGAGGCGCCATTGTAAAGGTGGAAGAACCAGAAAACCTTTCCTATGGAATGTGAGATTCCTCAAAGAATGGTGTACTATATACTGTGGCCTGACTGCTTGTCAGGTCACGAACACAAAGACGGCCAGCATCACACAGATGCCAGTCTATAGATACAATCATTGGCACTCAATCTCTAAATCTGAAATGTTTACTTCCTACTCTGCCTGTCTCCGTTACATAACTCAGATAACAGGTATTTGACAGTAGCCAAATATCTTTGCATAAAGTAATGAATGAGAAATTATGTTATGTGTTGCTTAAATAAATGTAAAGAAACCAAAAAACACCCATGTGAAGTGATCGGGCGCTCTTATCATACATCATCTCATTCCGGCAAATC
Organism: Electrona antarctica; assembly: GCF_951216825.1. NCBI lineage: Eukaryota > Metazoa > Chordata > Actinopteri > Myctophiformes > Myctophidae > Electrona > Electrona antarctica. The sequence goes on from NC_136803.1 coordinate 30,533,900, forward strand.
ACAATTTGCGTGCTCACTTTTGTCTTCAATGTTTTTGTTTTCAAACATTCAAAACTGGCCATTCATTGTCAATGGCATTCAATGTGCGTGTGTGTGTGTGTGTGTGTGTGTGTGTGTGTGTGTGTGTGTGTGTGTGTGTGTGTGTGTGTGTGTTTGCACAAACACTCAAAACTGGACATGGGAGTCTTAGCCGTGGACCCCATCTGAAAATATTTGGTGCCAGGGACCCCACACAAGGTTTTGGTTGTTAAAAATGTTTAGAAAATATTTCCCCATTTCTGTCTAGATTTCACTTGTCACATCACAGCTTTGCTGTAATGAGCCCAATGTAGTACTTTAAACTGGATTAGAGAGGGTCTTGCACAGGAAGAAGAGGCGTTGATGGCATTGAGTGCCTCTGCCCAATATCGGTCGGATTTGATGACCCCTGGGGGTCCCCGGACACCACTTTGAGAACCACAGCGTTATCTGATAATTAGCTGGTTAAAAATGAAATCCAAACGGATTCCCCCAACAGTATACTTGAAAAACGTGTTTGCCAAACTAGTTTTTTAACCTGAAGAAATACTTTAGGCCAAGAGGTGATGGGAGGAAGAGGCGTGCTCAAGCTACAGTATCTGCTGAACGGCCTGAACCAAATAAAAGAGAGGAGCTGATCTTCCACAGGCACACAACTTAAGGTGACAACAGGTGTTTTGTGAAGGTAAGACTTTATTTTCATTACTTTTTTGGTCTGGGGGTCGTTTTTCCCATTAAATGTAGGCTAAGTTAATGTGCTATACCTATATAGCTGCACCATGGGTAAATTTTTTGACAATTTGATAAAAAAAAAGGTGACTACATGTCAACATATTGAGGGATAGCCTATTAGAGCATAATATGGTCAGTGGGATAACGTTGGGGGAAGCAATGGTGATCTTGCAATTAAGGAAAGAAGTGCACAGACAACTGAATCACTTGACTGCTGATCTGTTGATCATTTCATTTCACAGTTGTTCTTTTGCATTTGATTTGAGTGACGTGAGTTGCTGACACTCACCTCTTTCTGTCCGTTTTCTTATTTAGATGAAGTGGATTCTTGTGTCTGTTGCTTGCGCTCTCTTGCTCACATTGGCTGTGGGCAAGGCAGAAGCCTGGTATGGTTATTATGGGTGGTGGAAAGCTTCGACCTCAGTCGGTAGGTTAAGTGTTTGGTTTGATTTTGAAGTAATTTTACTTGTATATTATGCATGGCCATATGTAGGCTATAATGAGCATTTTGTTTTTGTAATTTTCTCCCGCAGCTTGGTGTTACCATCTTCCAGAATGCAGTAAGTCAATTTTGCATAATATTCCTCTAAATACCTAAGCACTATCAGTGGTTCTCAAACTTCTCAAACTCTCAAGGAAGGAGAACCCCAAACAGGGGTCGATCATCATCACCTCGTGATGGACATTTTTGTCAAAATTAAATTTTTGCTACAGACATATAGGCCTATACGGGGTCAATTATTACCAGAAACATTTGTGCTACATTTTACACATTATGGTCTAGAATTTCTGCATTCATATCAGTGTCCTACCTATTAGAAAAAAACAACAACAAAAAATAGGAGGGTGGCATTACTATAATTGGATCTTATACAGATCGAGTGCTTTCATCGCACATTACATTAACAATGTATAGTGTGTGTGTGTGTGTGTGTGTGTGTGTGTGTGTGTGTGTGTGTGTGTGTGTGTGTGTGTGTGTGTGTGTCTGTGTGTGTGTGTGTGTGTGTGTGTGTGTGTGTTGTTGAGGACCCCTGCTAAATCAATATGTAAATCCTGATATATTAGAAGTAGTTATACAATGAACACCTATGCTATGCTATGCTGCTTGATTAATAGAAACTCTTGTTTGTGCTCTTTTAGATGACGCGACTTGGTCGACCATTTCTCCAAATCATTGTAATGGTTCCAGGCAATCTCCGATTGACATCGTCTCGGCATCAGCCACCATTGACTCCAAATTGGGAGCCTTCACCTTTAACAACTATGGCAGCAACTCGTCGATGACAAACGCCTCCAACACTGGCAAAACACGTGAGTCGCAGCTTTAGAGACCTTTTCGTTGCTTTCGGGCAGCCAGAATTAAACTGCATACAAGATGTTAATACATTTCCTCCCCCCCACCCCCGAAAACACACACACACACACACACACACACACACACACACACACACACACACACACACACACACACACACACACACACACACACACACACACACACACACACACACACACACACCAGTCAAAGTAGGACTTAGTGGGGTCAGTATTTCAGGAGGTGATCTAGAGGAGGCCTATGACAACCTGCAGTTCCACTTGCATTGGGGCAACGGCTCTTCAGTCGGCGGCTCAGAGCACACGGTGGACGGCAAGCGCTACCCCATGGAGGTATGGCAGTTTTCAACTATTCAATTTAGAATTATGTTGTATCTATTCATATATTATTTACAAATTTAATTAAGCTATTGTGCTGTCCGGGTAACGGGAATAGAATCGTTCTCGAAATAAACCACTGACCTACGTACTTTGTCTTAATTGTCCTCCCTCCTATAGTTGCACATTGTCAGTGCGAAGGCCTCATTTAACGGGGATACAGCGCAAGCTGTCCAGAACTCCACTGGGCTTGCTGCTCTTGGATTCTTCATAGAGGTAAAGAAGGAGATTCTCATTAACATCAGATGCTAATAAATGGGACCTGACACGTGTGGTAATAATACAGTGTTTACTGCACTTTGACAGGAAATGTCAGGCAACGAAACTGCTTCACCTGCAAGCTGGAAGACCTTGACCTCCTACTTGGCCAACATCACACAGAAAGGTAAGCATTCGTTCTTCATCATTTCCCTTCAAATTTGACCGTGTAATGATTTCAGTGAAGGATCAGCTTCAGTTCCTTCACCAGTCCATGTGCATTTTGTCTACAGACCAGAGTGTAGAAATTGCTGCCGGCGTTTCCCTGGATGATCTGTTGAGTGGAGTGGATCGTACCAAGTACTACCGCTACCTCGGCTCGTTGACCACCCCCTCGTGTAACGAAGCTGTGGTTTGGACCGTGTTCAAGGATTCAATCAAAGTCAGCAAAGATCTGGTGAGTTTGATTTGACATGAATGCAACCGTTTTGAAATCATGACTTAATGTTACAGCTCTGGTAGGACGTTATGTATTTCACTTTTCCCTCAAATAATGGGTCGGGAGCCATCTTTGGGACGCAGACCCCATTTTAAAAAGAAATATTATTTCAAAATATATTCAAAGATAACATGTACAAATGAGAAATTAAAGGGGAGGAGGGGCCGGGGGTGACTGACAGATTGGTGATCTCCAATCAGGGCGTGCGCAAATCTCTCCCGCGACCCGCCCCTCTAGACCAGAAACCTAACACATTAGCTCAGGCTAACTGCCGTATAGTTGAACTGATGTGATGTCTCCTCTGCAGATCGACCTCTTCAGCACCACGCTGCATGTTGGCGACTCCACCTCGGAGCTGATGACCAACGTCTTCAGAGGCGTTCAGCCGGCCCAGCCAGTGACAACCCAGGCCACAAGTGGATCCTCCACAACGTGTTTCTCTCTAGTCCTCATGGCTCTTTGCCTATTGATCAGGAGTGTTTAGAGTTATTAGGCACGCTAACCTCGTCATCGTGGGGCTCGCTCCAGCGAACACACACTGGTTCTCTACAGCCACTTTTGGTTTATTTCGCCGCATCTAACTACTTCCACATACTTTGTGCTAGAAATCGAGTTCAAAACAGCTTTATGTAGTTATTTATGCTTTTATTTTTATTTTTACACTTTTTTCTTTGTAAAGGTTTTTGCATGAGATGTCAGATCTGTGGTCTGTCTGTATGAACGCATTCAAACCTCTGCTGCTTCCTTGGGCAGTGATTTTGATGAATTGAACATGGTGGACCCTCTTGTAAACAAGTGTAATGCTTAATTGGGTCGTCCACTCACAGTTAACAGTCTTTGTATTGAGTTTGTGCTTGAAATGTACTGTAATTCTGCAAACTGTTAATAAATATTTCAATCAATCAATCAATGAATCAAACTATCCATCATCACGGCGCTGGGGCAATGGTCCATTTTTGTTAGTTTGTTTTAACTTTGTCTTCAGCTTTAATACATTTTCTATATTGTACCAATACATATAATGTGAAGGAAAATGGTTGTCTGTTATAGTTATTATTATCATGATGTTATTATTTGGCCTCATTAGTTGTATTAGTTTATTAGATTATTATTTGTGGGCACTAAGGGCATGCCTCCCCAGGCCTAATTACATTGATTGTCAGGAAGGGCATATAGGCCTGGGTGATTGGGAAAGGGCCTGCACCTGTTTTTTACCAGTGCACAGCGCCATGAGAACAATGCCATGCCATGAGAGAACTGAGAATATGTTTGTATATGCAATTTGTTTTGGATCAGTAAATATAATAAAAATGAACTTAAAACTGTGGACAATGTGAAAATTCCCACTAACTTTGGAAGCCAATTAGGGCCGAACGATACGCACTATCAAAATTCTGCCTGTGGTGAAAATATGTAGGAGGAGGAGCAAAAAGTGCAAGTTTGGCTGGAAATAAGTGGCCTTGGCAACCCGCTTCTTCTAGCAGACTAGCAGTCAGTGTTTCCACACCTAAGCGCAAAACGTCCGACAGCCGCGCACGTCTTACGCTGTCCGCAGCTTATTTTCCGAGTTTTTAGACAGCTGGTGGATGGAAATTAAGCTCCACCTCCGCGGACGACTTGCGCGGAGGAGAGCGTTTCCGCTTAATTTCCATCCACCAGCTGTCTAAAAACCTGGAAAAAGAAGCTGCGCACAGCCGAGAACGTGCGCGGCTCTTTAGTAAGTCTGGCAGCACCTAGAGTCAGTCTGGTCGTGTAGTTTTCACAGTCAGTGTATGACCAGCTTGCAGCTGGTAAAAAATAATATGGTGGTTATGTGTCTTAGGGAATTTAACTAATAGAATCCAATGCACAAGGTTGTTATCATTGTAGCAGTAGGCCTATATGTGATTGATAATTATTCAGTGATAATATGCATAATATCCAGCCCCCCCATAATTTCATTCACTGGGTTCCACACATTTGTTTCACACATGAAAATGTCTCTCCAGTCTCCATATAGGAATGTAAAGCTATAGTAGACTAATAATTGACCAATTAGACACTACTTTTCAGACAAAATTACATGTGCATGGTAAAACTAGAGTCTAGCTTCACCATGCACATGTAATTTTGTCTGAAAAGTAGACCAATCGATGACACAGTCTCACATCCACCCAACAAGTAAATAAATAGGCAACTCATTCAATTATATATTTATTCACATTGTTAGTGGATGGATATTGGATACCTTCTGCTCCTGTCCAGGGTATAGGCTATATTTGGCACAAACAATAGGCCTATATGCAACATGTTAAAGATGAATGTGATTAAGTATTCGGACATGAGTGAAAGTACTGTAAATGCTATTAGTGGCAGTGCACTGAAATATATACAGCATTAATATTTCTCCAGGCTCCAACCGTGCATTGAAATTACATAATTACAATATGCAGTGCGTACTGTCTGCATCTGTTACTGTCTGTTTACAATAGGCTACACCAAGGCTGTTTTGCAGGTTTACAACACATACTGAGTTTCACTTCAATTGATTCTTTACAAATACATGCATTTTGCTCAAGATAATTTATTTATGAACTCCTATCTTATTGCACACCGGAAAAAATCATGTATAATGTAAAAGGAAAAATGTCGCACTTTCAGAAGATCTGGGGTCGGGCAATGGATTACATTCCAAATATGGGACGTGAATTGGAGAGGGCTAATTGAAGCATAATGGAGATTGTTGTAGATATCATTGTTACAATTGTCTACCTGTCATTCTTGTTGTTGTCATGTTTATTATTTATGTTTGCAGCACAGATAATCATGGTCAAAAGAAAATCATGCATTTGTTACTTTCTTATACTATAGGGTCGGGGAAGGGTTGGGGTTGTTTAGTTAGGAAATGTATTTATTTATAGGTTGCATTTTATAACTGTATGTAAATGAAATGTTAAAAGTAAATAAAAGATAATAATTCAAAAAAAAAAAAGATAATTTATGCTAAAATGGTTGAATTGTTTCCCAGTAGAAAGTGCTGCAGTGGCAGTGCAGATGTGGGTGTTGTCAGTGATCTTGCAGAGGTCTTTGAGCGTCATCTGAGATGGATGCTTAGATTACCCACCTAAAACAACAGAATTACAGTAATGGCTTTACACTATGATGCACATGTAATGAAATTAGCCTACAACATGAAATTAGCGGCTAGCAAAATAAACAAAACAAAAAAACTAACTGAAATTAGAGGCAGTGTAACATAGAACAGATTTCAGTAGCCTATAGATTTCCTCTGTCAATCCCAAATGTGGGATTACATTATTATATTATTACAATACTACTACATGAATACTACTATTAAACTGAAGTGGAGTCTTTGTACTCAACTGCTTTTCTCTGTCAGTATTTAGCTAATAACTAACAACAATATAGGCCTAATATGGTGCATATATATATATATATATATATATATATATATATATATATATATACAGGGTTAGAAAAATAAAAAACAATTTACAGTATTGAAAGAAGGGGCTGTGGTCACTGTGTTCATTGTTTTTAATATCCTTAAGAACAGAGTCATTTTCTATCATGTCCTATGACAAGTCGTGGTATGCTACATATGAATGACAATGTTTCAAATTCAACAACATTTAGAACAATGAAAATGCCATTGTGATTCATCTCCATCCCATGTACAGCAGCTTGCAGTCTGTTCCATAGCTGGTTTGCCTGGGGGGAAAAAAATAACACCATTGCTAATTAGTTATGTAACTTTTGCAACTTGTGGGGATTAGCATTACATTGGTCATCATAAAACCATACCGGCTATCACTGCACCGAGTATAGCCAACATTATGCAGCGACAGCGTTATGTAGGTACAGTAGGCTACTTCACGGCTTTTAAGAGCTCCAAAAAGGCAGAATGTTGACATATCATGGTCTGGGGGGTCGGACTGATGCCTGCAAGCTTGCATCGTAGTTGTTCCACCGGGGCACTGGCGGTAAATACAAAATAATAAGTCTTCATTACTCATGGGGTTTAAATGTTTTGCTCGCGGACCTATAATCGCTCTTAACATGCACATATGCAAAATCTAAGGTGCTTACGTTGCTGGCCCACTTCTCAGCTCGGCTTACGTTCTGCGTTTGAAACCCGTAGATCTGTGTTGTTTTCTTAAATGTTATTTTTTTTGTGGCTTTCGCCTTTATTTTATATTTTTTTATGGAGGCTTGACAGGAAATGGGGAGAGAGATGGGGGGAAGACATGCAGTAAAGGCCATCGGGATCGGGAGTCGAACCTGCGACACACTGCCAGACTGGATTACCAACCAAGGTGCCTGGACCGCTGAGCCACGGCCCAGGCCAGATGCGTTGTTTTCAATAAAAAAATGTGTTTTGATCCACTCTGTTTCTGAATCTGGCATCCAACTTGGGTATTCCCAGCGGGAATCGAACCCAGGACCTTCTAGCTGTGCGCTTCATTCATTCTTTATGCAAAGTTATTTGGCTACAGTGAAATACTTATTTTATTTTTATCTTTAGAATTTTCTTCAAACCACACTTTTTGCTCCTCCTCCTACAGATTTTGTCCAAATCTCACAGAAATAGGCACACATGATCTCCGGACATATCCGATTAAAACACCACAGGCAGAATTTTGATCGTATCGTTCGGCCCAAATCGGCTTCCAAAGTTAGTGGGAATTTTCACATTGTCCACAGTTCTAAGTTCATTTTTATTATATTTACTGATCCAAAACCAATTGCATATACAAACATATTCTCAGTTCTCTCATGGCATGGCATTGTTCTCATGGCGCTGTGCACTGGTAAAAAACGTCTGTCCAGCCAGGTGCAGGCCCTTTCCCAATCACCCAGGCCTATATGCCCTTCCTGACAATCAAATGTAATTAGGCCAGGGGAGGTGTGCCCTTTGTGCCCACAAATAATAATCTAATAAACTAATACAACTAATGAGGCCCCGGTGCCGTGATGATGGATGGTGACGTATTCACTGCCCAAGGA
>NC_136803.1:30547066-30597066 GCF_951216825.1 Electrona antarctica
GATGGGGGTCAGATGGGGGTCCACGGCTAAGACTCTGACAAACATTGTCCTAACACAAACGTGGAATGCCATAAGCCGTTTCGCGGATATTGCCATCTTAAATCTATCGAGGTGCATTCTGGGTGGGCGCAAAGCAGATAAAAAGGGACCACGAAGCGACTCTAGCCTATAGAGGGGTTCTCAACGTTTTTGGCTGGGGACCCCCGGAAATGCTTTGGCCATGTATCGCGACCCACGCCCTGCCCCCCCTCCCCAGTCCCCACCGCCAATACAAACTGACTGCAAAAATAACCTTAATAATAGAGAAAATGTATCATAAATGAATACTGAAACCAGATATAATCTTTAAGGAAATGTATGCATGTACTATGTGTACCATGTAAACTCCCAAAATAATTTGGCGACCCCCCCGAGGGTTGAGAACCACGGGTTGAGAACCCCTGGCAGCTGCATTTCTGAACTTTCTGCACTTCTCTGTGATTTTCAAATATAGAAAAGTCGTTTTTGATAAACATAACAATGGGTGGAACAGATCGATGTGCTTTTGTGTTAAGTAAGTGGAAATTCATATCTGTAGAATTCTCGCTAGATGCTCTTATCTTAGAGGCTTTCCACACGAGGACGGCTCGGGCTGTTCCCCGCGCAAGTTTGTGAACGATATAAAACTTTCCTTCGTCCACATCGCGGTTATGTTAATTATTATGCTGTATAGACGAGACCGGTAAACTGCTCCGCATTCAAGGGAAAGCTGTAGTACACATGGCCGGCCTGTAGATGGCCACCAAAAAAAGAAAAAGCTTATTCTAAGAGTAGGCTATATGAAAGCATTGGTATTTCACACAGGTGTTGCCAAATAACTAATTATCTTGCCAGTCAGATGCGCATATGACATATCTAGGTCATATCAATTTAATCAGCAGAGCAGTGCTGCTTCTCTCTCTGAGTCTGCACACACTGACTGACAAGCTAAAGTTTATGCCTACTTTAAACCATAATATGACAAACCTTGGATTAATTCTTCTGAAAACGAGCAGCAAGCACAAAGTAAGTGATTCACACAGGCGGGCATTATTGGAAATGGATGCAACGTGCGAACGAGTAGCTGTGTGTAGCTGCTGCGCAGCTGACCACTGCGATAAGCATTATGACAGGCATGTGGAGAGAGAGAGAGAGAGAATTGATATATAAATATAATGCACTCGTCTCTCTCTCTCTCTCTCTCTCTCTCTCTCTCTCTCTCCCCTAGTTAGGCTGTGCTGCCTAACTTGTATAGCCTATACTAATCTATTCTACACTACACCATTTAATAGTAACGATAATGTAGAAGATCATCCGTTTTTTTCTTGTCTTTCCAGATTGGTAATCACCATAATTTATATCTGTTCTCCAAAAATAGCTCATATACAAGCTCATGCATGCGGGCTGCGGATCGGCTATTTTTGGAGAAGAGATTTATAGACATTATGGGCAAATATAAAATAGCTGTGATATTATGTAAGTGGTTATGGTGAAATAAACCATTAACACTGGTTAGTTTGGAGGGGGCGAGGGGACTATGACATCACCGTTTCAGCAAATTAGGCGGCATTTGCTATACACACGGAGACGAGAAAGTCGCGTCTCCAAACTTTCCCACTCTGGTGGTTTCAAAGTTTTCAAGTCCCCCAAAACGCTGTCTCCGTGTGGCAAAAAGGGCAGATCGGCTAATTACTTGCCCAGGGAACTCAAAATACGTCCTCGTGTGTACACCACCATAGTCCCTTCGTTTTTATATGTATTTCGTTTGCATGCACCATATTAGGCCTATATTGTTGTTAGTTATTAGCTAAATACTGACAGAGAAAAGCAGAGTACAAAGACCCCACTTCAGTTTAAAAGTAGTATTCATGTAGTAGTATTGTACTAATAGAATAATGTAATCCCACATTTGGGATTGACAGAGGAAATCTATAGGCTACTGAAATCTGTTCTATGTTACACTGCCTGTAATTTCAGTTAGTTTTTTTGTTTTGTTTATTTTGCTAGCCGCTAATTTCATGTTGTAGGCTAATTTAATTACATGTGCATCATAGTGTAAAGCCATTATTGTAATTCTGTTGTTTTAGGTGGGTAATCTAAGCATCCATCTCAGATGACGCTCAAAGACCTCTGCAAGATCACTGACAACACCCAAATCTGCACTGCCACTGCAGCACTTTCTACTGGGAAACAATTCAACCATTTTAGCATAAATGATCTTGAGCAACATGCATGTATAAAGAAACAATTGAAGTGAAACTCAGTATGTGTTGTAAACCTGCAAAACAGCCTTGGTGTATTGTAAACAGGCAGTAACAGATGCAGACAGTACGCACTGCATATTGTAATTATGTAATTTCAATGCACGGCTGGAGCCTGGAGAAATATGAATGCTGTATATATTTCAGTGCACTGCCACTGATAGCATTTACAGTACTTTCACTCATGTCCTAATACCTAATCACATTCATGTTATTCCGACCTGCAGTTCCTTTCCCCTCCATCAGGCGCCCCGGCTGAGGTAGTTTAGAGACCAGGATTACTGCATGTTTTTGTGAGGGTACCTACCCTAGGGGACACGGGGAGAACATGCAAACTCCACACAGAAAGGCCCTTTTGCCAACCCTACCTCGGGTATGGGCACTGGTGACGCGGAGGAGGGAACACGCCCCCAGCGCCCACAGCGTCCCCAGTAGGAATCGAAACCAGGACCTTCTAGCTGTGTGTCTTATTCATTATTTATGCAAAATTATTTGGCTACTGTCAAATACTTTTTTTATTTTTTTATTTTAATTTTTTCTTCAAAACACACTTTTTGCTCCTCCTCCTACAGATTTTGTCCAAATCTCACAGAAATCGGCACACATGATCTCCGGACGTATCCGATTAAAAAACCACAGGCAGAACTTTGATAGTGCGTATCGTTCGGCCCTAATCGGCTTCCAATAGTGGGAATTTTCACATTGTCCACAGTTTTAAGTTCATTTTTATTATATTTACTGATCCAAAACAAATTGCATATACAAACATATTCTCAGTTCTCTCATGGCATGGCATTGTTCTCATGGCGCTGTGCACTGGTAAAAAACAGGTGCAGGCCCTTTCCCAATCACCCAGGCCTATATGCCCTTCCTGACAATCAAATGTAATTAGGCCTGGGGAGGCGTGCCCTTAGTGCCCACAAATAATAATCTAATAAACTAATACTAATGAGGCCAAATAATCATGATAATAATAACTATAACAGACAACATTATACGTAACAATTTCATAGCGGCAGTTGATTTTAAAACGAGAAAAGCAGTTCCTGCAGAAACTGCGTGGGCTTGCTGAAAACCCGCAATGTATATGATGTACAGTATAGAAAATGTATTAAAGCTGAAGACAAAGTAAAAAAAAACACTAACAAAAATGGACCATTGCCCCGGCGCCGTGATGATGGATGGTGATGTATTCACTGCCCAAGGAAGCGGCAGAGGTTTGAATGCGTTCAAACAGACAGACAATGCAAAAACTTTTACAAAAGAAAAATGTGTAAAAATAAAAATAAATCACTGCATATAGCTGAACATTTCTATTTCGATTTCTAGCACAAAGTATGTGGAAGTAGTTAGATGCGGCGAAAAAACAAAAGTGGCTGTAGAGAAAATTACAAAAACAAAATGCTCATTATAGCCTACATATGGACATGCATAATTTACAAGTAAAATTACTTCAAAATCAAACCAAACACTTAACCTACCGACTGAGGTCGAAGCTCCGCTGCTGCCATGCCAGGCATTAAAACCAGCGTAGAGAGCGCAAGCAACAGACACAAGAATCCACTTCATCTAAATAAGAAAACAGACAGAAAGAGGTGAGAGTCAGCAACTCACGTCACTCAAATCAAATGTATATGATGTACACTATTGAAAATGTATTAAAGCTGAAGACAAAGTTAAAAAAAACACTAACAAAAATGGACTTTTGCCCCGGCGCCGTGATGATGGATGGTGACGTATTCACTGCCCAAGGAAGCGGCAGAGGTTTGAATGCGTTCAAACAGACAGACAATGCAAAAACTCTTACAAAAGAAAAATGTGTAAAAAGAAAAATACAAGCATAAATAACTGCATAAAGCTGAACATGTTGAAGTGTTGAATGCCAGGCATTAAAACCAGCGTAGAGAGCGCAAGCAACAGACACAAGAATCCACTTCATCTAAATAAGAAAACAGACAGAAAGAGGTGAGAGTCAGCAACTCACGTCACTCAAATCAAATGCAAAAGAACAACTGTGAAATGAAATGATCAACAGATCAGCAGTCAAGTGATTCAGTTGTCTGTGCACTTCTTTCCTTAATTGCAAGAACACCATTGCTTCCCCCAACGTTATCCCACTGACCATATTATGCTCTAATAGGCTATCCCTCAATATGTGGGCATGTAGTCACCTTTTTGTATTAAATGTTATGAAAACATTTACCCATGGTGCAGCTATAGCACATTAACTTAGCCTACATTTAGTGGAAAAAACGCAAATAACGACCCCTATGACCAAAAAGAAATTTAACAGAAATTCTTACCTTCACAAAACAGATGTTGTCACCTTAAGTTCTCTAACAAGTCTCCGAAGATCAGCTCCTCTCTTTTATTAGGTTCAGCAGATACTGTAGCTTGAGCACGCCCGTTCCTCCCATCACCCCTTGGCCTAAACCCTACCCAGTATTTCTTCAGGTTAAAAAACTAGTTGGGCAAACACGTTTTTCAAGTATACTGTTGGGGGACCCCGTTTGGATTTTTTTTAACCAGCTGAGTGTAGCTGTCTAAATTAAAATTGTGAGAGACCATGTGGTCTCGTAAAATATAGTCCATAGCCAATATTTTCTATATTCTGCCAATAATTACACTATACTTGGTTACTGTGCTAAGTTGATCATGGTTGGTGAGAGACATGGCTCCGACATGTCTGAGGAGCAATCAGAATAGGAGTTCTCATGAAGTACCCTGGGGTTAAGCCTTTGTTCTATACTGTCACAGGTGTGAATCAAAACACACAGTGGGACGGCCATCTGCTAACCAAAATGCCATTTGTTGATCTGTATGTTAAACTTAGCTCCACCCTTCCTGTATTCAACTGTTTTGTGAAGTGTATATTTGGTCTCATGTTGTCATTGGTTGTCTTTGGTTTCAATAAATGGTCAACATGGATCTTCAGTTCATCTCTCTGCCTGTGTTTCTTCCTCCGATCCGATGCTTTTTGACGATGTTTTTCACTACTCTACAGTTTGCTTAGCCTAGTTCATCTCTCTAGAGTTTACTACGGTTTAGTGAGTTTTAGGGTGTGAAAATACACCACAACCACTGAATTTGTTTTGACAAAACCCTGGTCATAATATTAAAATGACAACAGATTGTGTATCTCAGAAGTCAGTCCTGTTGCCAATGTTGTGAAACAGGTAGGCAAATCCGTTAGGGCCGATTCATACTCCTATTTTACCGCTCTTTCGGCGCTGTAGTGCCGAAATGATTTCGGCTCGTCAGAAATTTTCAGTAGCACTGAAGAGCCGACTTTAGGGCGGTACCCGCCCCCCCCCGAACCTCAAATGACGTCACATTGTAGGCTCTACAGAGCCGAACCAACTTTTATTCGGCTCTAAAATAGGAGTATGTATCGGCCCTTACAATTAAATATTTAATTCGACCAATTATCAGATAATGCTGTGGTTCTCAAAGTGGTGTCCGTGGACCCCCAGGGGTCATCAAATCCTACTAATATTGACCAGAGGCACTCAATGCCATCAACGCCTCTTCTTCCTGTGCAAGACCCTCTATAATCCAGTTTAAAGTACTACATTGGGCTCATTACAGCAAAGCTAGGCTCGCTAAATTGTTCCCAGAACTGACAGACTTGTGATGTGGCTAGTGAAATCTAAAAAGAAATAGAAAAATGTGGAATATGTTGGAATATGTATAACATAATTTTTAACAACCAAAACCTTGTACGGGGTCCCTGGCACCAAATATTTTCAGATGGGGGTCAGATGGGGGTCCACGGCTAAGACTCTGAGGGTTTGTGTAAACACAAACATTGTCCTAACACAAACGTGGAATGCCATAAGCCGTTTCGCGGATATTGCCATCTTAAATCTATCGAGGTGCATTCTGGGTGGGCGCAAAGCAGATAAAAAGGGACCACGAAGCGACTCTAGCCTATAGAGGGGTTCTCAACGTTTTTGGCTGGGGACCCCCGGAAATGCTTTGGCCATGTATCGCGACCCACGCCCTGCCCCCCCTCCCCAGTCCCCACCGCCAATACAAACTGACTGCAAAAATAACCTTAATAATAGAGAAAATGTATCATAAATGAATACTGAAACCAGATCTTTAAGGAAATGTATGCATGTACGTATTTATTTATATAAATTGGCGACCCCCCAAAATAATTTGGCGACCCCCCCGAGGGTTGAGAACCACGGGTTGAGAACCCCTGGCAGCTGCATTTCTGAACTTTCTGCACTTCTCTCAGTTCTCTGTGATTTCCAAATATAGAAAAGTCATTTTTGATAAACATAACAATGGGTGGAACAGATCGATGTGCTGTTGTGTTTACATGTGCAACAATAATCGGCGATATAAAGCCAAGTAAGTGGAAATTCATATCTGTAGAATTCTCGCTAGATGCTCTTATCTTAGTCCCTTAGTTTTTATATGTATTTAGTTTGCATGCACCATATTAGGCCTATTGTTGTTAGTTATTAGCTAAATACTGACAGAGAAAAGCAGTTGAGTAGGCCTACAAAGACTCCACTTCAGTTTAATAGTAGTATTCATGTACCGTAGTAGTATTGTAATAATAGAATAATGTAATCCCACATTTGGGATTGACAGAGGAAATCTATAGGCTACTGAAATCTGTTCTATGTTACACTGCCTGTAATTTCAGTTAGTTTTTTTGTTTTGTTTATTTTGCTAGCCGCTAATTTCATGTTGTAGGCTAATTTCATTACATGTGCATCATAGTGTAAAGCCATTATTGTAATTCTGTTGTTTTAGGTGGGTAATCTAAGCATCCATCTCAGATGACACTCAAAGACCTCTGCAAAATCACTGACAACACCCAAATCAAGTCAAGTTCTCCCTGTGGAAGATCAGGTCCTCTCTTTTATTAATGTAGCCAGTTGGAGTTGAGCCTCAGAGGCCACCATAGGGGCACTTCCTCATTGACAATCACCATGTGACTATTTAAATGCCCTGTCTTCTTCCAAGCAGGAGTTTGGTGAATGCTGGCCTGGCCGTGGGTCTTGAGACCTGGGTTTGCTGGTCATTTTACTGCCAGGGTTTTTTTGTTTTGTTTATTTTGATAGCCGCAATTTCATGTTGTAGGCTAATTTCATTACATGTGCATCATAGTGTAAAGCCATTATTGTAATTCTGTTGTTTAGGTGGGTAATCTAAGCATCCATCTCAGATGACGCTCAAAGAGATCACTGGCAACACCCAAATCTGCTGCCACTGCAGCACTTTCTACTGGGAAACAATTCAACCATTTTAGCATAAATTGTCTTGAGCAACATGCATGTATTTGTAAAGAAACAATTGAAGTGAAACTCCTGGCACATGTATATACAGTATGTGTTTTAAACCTGCAAAAGACCCTTGGTGTATTGTAAACAGACAGATGCAGACAGTACGTACTGCATATTACGTACTGCATATTGTAATTATGTAATTTCAATGCATGGCTGGAGCCTGGAGAAATATTTATGCTGTATATATTTCAGTGCACTGCCACTGATCAGCATTTACAGTACTTTCCTCATGGCCTAATACTTAATCACATGAATCTTTAACATATAGCCCTATTGTTTGTGCCAAATATAGCCTATACCCTGGACAGGAGCAGAAGGTATCCAATATCCATCCACTAACAATGTGAATAAATATATAATTGAATGAGTGTCTAATTGGTCAATTATTAGTCTACTATAATGTTACATTCGAGACATTTTCATGTGTGAAACAAATGTGTGAACGAATGACAAATTCAATGGTAATGTGTTAAAAATGATATTTTATGTCCAGACAAATTATTGTTCACATTATGAAAGTTAAAACATATTGGATATAATATATTGATATACAACCTGTTCTCAGAAAATAGCTGATCTGCAAGCTCACTATAGGCCAGTGGTTCCCAAACCTTTTCATGTCAAGGACCCCCAAATTGACACTAATTAGCCCGCAGACCCCCATTTGAAGAGATATGCCAGGGACCCCATAGATTTTTACGGCTCTAGCAGTGTCAAGGACCGCCAGTGTGACATGCATTAGTCCATGGACCCCCATTTGATGGTATTTCTGTCTCTGGGACCCCCAATTTATATTGTAAAATCAATGTTAATTAACTCAGAGTGTACAAATGGACCCTTATGGGTCCATTCGTTTCCAAACTATCATTTAGCTTTGGAAACCACTGCTATAAGCTGTAGATATATAGGCTATTTTGGGAGAAGAGATGGAACGTAAATATAACATTGCTGTGGTTATGATGAAATAAATATATTGTAATTTTGTCTCGTCTTGGTAGCCCACCAGAATGTAATTCAGCTAGATATAGCTCATTCTGACACCTGCTCAACAGTTGTACCTGATTCATTTATTATTGTATTAACAGTTTGTATAGAATGGGTACAGTTATATATATATATATATATATATATATATATACAAACATATTCTCAGTTCTCTCATGGCATGGCATTGTTCTCATGGCGCTGTGCACTGGTAAAAAAACGTCTGTCCAGCCAGGTGCAGGCCCTTTCCCAATCACCCAGGCCTATATGCCCTTCCTGACAATCAAATGTAATTAGGCCAGGGGAGGTGTGCCCTTAGTGCCCACAAATAATAATCTAATAAACTAATACAACTAATGAGGCCAAATAATAACATCATGATGATAATAACTATAACAGACAACCGTTTTCCTTCACATTATACGTAACAATTTCATAGCGGCAGTTGATTTTAAAATGAGAAAAGCAGTTCCTGCAGAAACTGTGTTGGTTCGCTGAAAACCCGCAATGTATATGATGTACAGTATAGAAAATGTATTAAAGCGGAAGACAAAGTTAAAAAAAAACATTGCCCCGGCGCCGTGATGATGGATGGTGACGTATTCACTGCCCAATGAAGCGGCAGAGGTTTGAATGTGTTCAAACAGACTGAGCTGAACATGTTGAAGTTTTGAACTCGATTTCTAGCACAAAGTATGTGGAAGTAGTTAGATGCGGCGAAAAAACTAAAGTGGCTGTAGAGAACTAGTGTGTGTTCGCTGGAGCAAGCCCCACGATGACGAGGTAAAATCTAAAAAATCTCAAATCTAAACACTCCTAATCAATAGGCAAAGAGCCATGAGGACTAGAGAGAAACACGTTGTGGAGGATCCACTTGTGGCCTGGGTTGTCACTGGCTGGGCCGGCTGAACGCCTCTGAAGATGTTGGTCATCAGCTCCGAGGAGGAGTCGCCAACATGCGGCGTGGTGCTGAAGAGGTCGATCTGCAGAGGAGACATCACATCAGTTCAACTATAGGCAGTAGCCTGAGCCAGGGCCGGTCCTGAGCAATCTGGCGCCCCAAGCAGGATTTTTCCTGCTTTTTCAAAAAAAAATAAAACAAGTTTTTTTTTTTTTTACTCTGTCCCAAAAATTGAGGAGACACTGTGGGTGGGACAGTGGGGAGGCTCTGTGGAGGCACTGGCGGGACACTGGCACTGGGGAGACACTGGGGAGGTACTGGGGAGGCACTGGGGAGGCACTGGGGGGGCACTGGGGGGACACTGGGCAGACAGTAAAAAAAGACAGAGTAAAAAAAAAAAAAAGTTTAAAAAAAAAAGGGGTTTTTTTTTTTTTTTTGGCACCCCTTCCCCATGGCGCTCGAAGCCGCTGCTTCGTCGGCCTGTAGGAAGAACCGGGCCTGGGGGGAACACAGTGGTGCTGCACTGTCTGACAGATTGTCCACTATTCTTAGCATGTGGGACGTTTAGAGAAAATAAACCCTCATGTTGAGTGGAAAGACTGTCACTCTCTCAGATTGTTCTGTTGTAGACCACTGCTTCTCACCCATTTAATGTCAACCACCCCCAGTTTGATATCGCCAGGCTAAGGACTAATGATTTATTTCATTTGATCTCTGGGACCCCAATATAGACTGGGAAATCCTCAGTGTTGATTTAACACTGAGAGTGTACAGAATAGAACCGGGTGGACCCATACTGGTCCATTTGGTTCCATTTGTACACTTTCTGAGTTACAGACCTCATGGTCTGTTTGGTTCGATTTGTATTTTTACTGTCACTGTTTTACAAACGTTACCAAATTAGACAAAAATATGATGAGGTATAAATTGGTCTTTTGAGTTTTCCTTTCATAAACCGCTGCTGAGGGATTGAAGATGGTCAAGAAGTGTATGTCTTTACACTTATGTTTGTTTTTGATAACCGTGGAGAAAATGTCCCACACGCTGTCTTTACTTACAGGAACATTTATTAAATGGAGAACAACGTCTCGGTCCATCTGACCTTCATCAGGTATCTGTTTTTCACGTTGGCTTTTTTTCTCCTACGCACCTGTCCTTGTGATTAGGTGTGCGAAAGGACTTTTTCTGTTATTTGTTTGCTCGAAAATATCCTCACTGTCACTGGAAGCTGGGCATTGTTTTTATGAACACTTGAGAAGTGACAGGATTCCCTTACCCGTTGCACCCTGGCAGCCCAATCCTAGAAGAAACTTTGTTTTTCCATATTTCTTTGCGTTTGTTGTGGATGCCATATTCAGATTTTTTTTTTCTTTGCCTCTATGGGTCAAGTTCTTTTTTTATGATGATGTGATGAAATATCGACACTTAAATACTTGAAAAATGTGATTTAAAACTGCTGGATAGTTGGTTGGCTGTGTGGATGTGTCAGCTGGGGACGTAGTTTGGTACTGCACTAGCTAATGTTATATGGCATCTTTCTTCTGATTTTATCTTCAAATTGTACCATAATCTTATTTTCTTTCTTTCTTTTCTATCGTTCACACATTTTGTACTTTGTAAGAAACTATTATTAGTAGTGATATAAGCCACTGACTAAATTCACAGCAATGTTTGAACGCTTACATGGAGATGGAGATGTAAATTAATATCACTTATCAATTATTTTCTTTGTTTGTCCTCTTGAAAATCTACTTGAATATGATGTCGATATTGTCTCTTTTTTTTTATTACTGTTATTGTTAACATTATTGTTATTATTCCTTGTCCCTCTGTTGGCTGCAATATGCCTGATTTGAAGTTTTGAACTGTGTCGTTTCCCTCTCTCTATTGCACTGGCTCTGCCCAAACGCCTACTCATTTATCCTGTGTCGTACGACGGAATTGCGAGGCGAAAAATAGCAGATTTACAAGCTCACAGCGTGTCTCACTGCAACACATGAGCACTGAGCAGTGGTGTAAAGTATCTTAAGTACATATGAGGTATTTTTTACTTTATTGGATTATTTCCAATTTCCAATAGTTTTTACTTCTGCTCCACTATATTAAAATGTTGTACTTTTACTCCACTAACTTTATTTGAGTGACTATAGTTACTTTGTAGATTTAGACTTTTATTACTTTATTACGGGAAAATACTTTCATTACTAAACATACATTAACCACTTAAGCTCTATAGCCTATTTCGGCTATTTGAAAATGGCAGATCTGCCACCCGTTGTTATCAATCGACAAGACCGCAGTGATCACTTAGGATCAGTACGATTGTTTTCGACGACGAGTATGGGCATGCTCTGCCGATTGATAAAACGAAAACCCGGAAAACGACAGGATTAAGGTTGCCGAACATGCGTTAATATTAGGACTGTGCTGTGACATGCTTGCGCTTATGTTTAGGTGAGGGTATGAGGAGGCGTGTCATTTTCACTAGGCTCCCAGCATGTCCAATAGACCGATAAGATCGGTTAACGTGTTATCAATGCCAATCGCAGCCAGTAGGCTCCAGACTACATGCAGTAGGTCCGATCGGCTAGATAAGATCGGCGTAATCTTATCGGAATTATCGGTTGATTTTCGGTCGGAACGGCTCGATCTGCAAGCTTACAAAACGCGTAGCATCTAGATCGGCTATTTGGGTCATTCTGCATAATGAGCACTTTTTACTTTCTGTACTTTAATATGTTTGAGCGGGGCCTCGCCGCAGCTATGTGTGTCTGTCCCTATGTATGTATGTCTGAGTACCAACAGCTGCAATACCGCTGGGTGACCTAAAGTGGCACTGTTGAGCAGCGTGGCCGTGTGTGTCTCTACTTGTCTATGTATAACCCTATGTATGTACCGGTATGTCACACACACACACACACACACACACACACACACTGCACTGCTCAGTTCACACGGTGTGATTCTTTTTTTTTATTACTTTTATTCAATTACATTTTGAATTCTGGACTTTTACTTATTACTTGTATTTCTACATTGTGGTATTGATACCTGTGTGTACTATGTGTACTTTTTACACCACTGCACGTGAGCTTGTAAATCTGCTATTCTTTTTGCCACGCGACTCCACTGTATGACCAAGTATAAGTCTGTCCTAAAACTGCTGATGCAATGACTCTAAATGGTTTAAATGTTGGATAGTATAATAAAGATCTATGAAGGAACTAAATGAAAACAATACGTGAATTATGCTCTTTGATAACCAGAAGTAGACTCTCGTTAAGATGTTAGTCGTGTTGATTAGTGATTTCTGAACCTGGTTTGCAACCAGTGTCGGAAAGTAACTTGTTACAAAGTAACTGTGGTATTATTACTTTACCCAGAGTAGTAGGCTTGTGTGTGTGTGTGTGTGTGTGTGTGTGTGTGTGTGTGTGTGTGTGTGTGTGTGTGTGTGTGTGTGTGTGTGTGTGTGTGTGTGTGTGTGTGTGTGTGTGTGTGTGTGTGTGTGTGTGTGTGTGTGTGTGTCATGTTGAAGTAACTGTAATGTGATTACCATGGTTCTCAAAAGTATCAAATTGTGATTTTGTTCCTGGCCCATGACACATGATGACAGTATATTTTGTGGTGTGACGAGACTTTCTGGGAAGTTGCTTTGTTGTTGTTTTGGTATTATGACTCATGGTGATTGGTGAATAATTGTCCTTTTTTTATTGCGGTTCCACCCAAACAAATAACGTCATGTTCAGACATTATGCAGTCTTCTTATCGCCATTTCACCCTGTGGAAAATCCCACTGGAAACACATATACTTTACTACTTTACTACTTATCCGGGAACAGGGAAGAAATACAACTTCCTGTAAAGAGTTAAGTAGGTTGTATTTAAATATTCATAGAGGCACCTTGATCAATGAATAGATACATTCATTTAAAATTCATTATAAGGCAAGGGTTTAGAAAATTCATATCGTCTCTGACCTCATATTTCCAAAACCTTTCAGAATTGAAATAAACATCTGCTATTTTTTATGCTTTTGTGTGACACTGTAGTGTGATCACATGATAGGGCATTCATTTACAAAGTTAAAATATGGAGATATGGTTTCTGCCTGGCGGCAGCGATGTGTTGTGTCCAACTTATGTAGGCTATGTCTTAGGGTGCACTCACACCTTTAATGCAATTCTCTGTGCTCGTTGGATCAATGCTGTGTAGTATCATGGCCGCCCAATGCATTTCCAATGGAGGTCACATGGTTTGACACAACATTGTGTTGTATGAGGGGGAGGGGCACAGTCGAAACACAGCTGAAAGCCATACAACAGACCCCTCCCCCTATGTTGTGTCAAACCATGTGACCTCCATTGGAAATGCATTGGGCGGCCATGATACTACACAGCATTGATCCAACGAGCACGAGAATTGCATTAAAGGTGTGAGCTCAGCCTTAGGCCTCACTCACACGGTCGCTGCAGATTGCTCTGTGCTTGCTGTATACAAAGGGTGTGACACAGCTTGCCCCAATGCATTTCCAATGGGAGTCACATGGTCTGACACAACACTTGTGTTGTATGAGGGGGAGGGGCGCAGTCGAAACACAGCCGAAAGCCATACAACAGCTTGTAGTCCAAAATGTAGTCCTCAAACCATGTGACTTCCATTGGAAATGCATTGAGGCGGCCATGACACTCACAGCATTCATACAGCAAGCATGCAGCAATGCATTAAAGGTCTGAGTGAGGCCTTAGACGAGGAGCATCACTTAACTCCTTTGTTTGACTTCCATACAGTAGTTTTGTTCTGGTGGCGACGGCGTGTGCCAAAGAAATGGCACATCTACAAGCTCACAGTGCGTTGGGAATTTGTGATGCAATGCGATGTTGTGAGCTTGTAGATCCTGCTCGGTCATGGTCATGAGGTGTGAGAGGCCCCCCAGGCAGAAGGTGTGTTTGCAGTCCAGCTATTTTGGGCACGCAGGCTCGCAGCTATGTATAAATCAGGCTTTAGTTTAACTGCTAGTAGTATTCGGGTTAAAAATAATAATAATAAGTTACAGTAACATATTTTGAACCCAGTGAAATTAGCCACGGCCATGAACGAGTAATGAAGCTTTTTGTAGTCATACGGTCCTTTTTGTTTAGTTTTATTAACACCTGTAAACAAAATGCATATCAAAACATGTTCAAATCATACAAATATGTATAAGACCACCAATTTATTCTTCGTTCGCACAACCAAAAGGAAATGTTTTGATCGAGCAACGCTCGAGTGAGACAAAGTAACTCGGCCCTTACGGTCCCCACTTGGCCCCCCTTACGGTCCCCACTTGGCCCTTACGGTCCCCACTAGGCCCTTACGGTCCCCACTTGGCACATTTGCATGGCATTTTGTATGGGTTCTTCATTTTCTATCGACTGTCGAACACTTTTACAAATTGTCACTACTATTTTCCATTGGCGATTCCAAAGACCTGCCAAATCCTGTGGGATTTGTAACCCAATATTGTTCTCTCTATCACACAAACGGTGCTAGTCCACGTGCCATGATGGACCAACAACCGTTTTGCTGTCATGTCTCTATATTGCACGTCCGTCCGTGGTGGAAAGGTATGAGCACAAACTGTACCATACAGGAACGATGGGGTGGCTGTCTACTCTGAATATTACAACATATTCTATCTACGTATTTACAACACAGTACAGTTTTCACAGAAGTTGATCAAAGTGCAAGAATTTGGCATCCATGTATGATTTTTTTTACCCCCCCCCCCTGCCATTGTGAGCACAGCCATTGTGTTATTTTAATGAATACAAATTGATCCTAACCAGTCTGTACGGCATATTATTATGTTAACCCTAATGGTTGACAAGTAGTACTGCATGGAACTCATAACCATGTATCCCCTGCATGTATAATCCACAGCAGCATGACCACCAGCAGCACAATGAGCAAGATGAAGAGCAGCAGCCTCTTCCCGTTGCTCAGCCGGTCGAACGGGTGCGTGGGCCGAGGCCTCGTCTGGACCGGGTGCGTCTGGAACGGGTGCGTGGGCCGAGGCCTCGTCTGGACCGGGTGCGTCTGGAACGGGTGCGTGGGCCGAGGCCTCGTCTGGACCGGGTGCGTCTGGAACGGGTGCGTGGGCCGAGGCCTCGTCTGGACCGGGTGCGTCTGGAACGGGTGCGTGGGCCGAGGCCTCGTCTGGACCGCCTCGCTGGCGCCGATGTTGATGCAGACAATCAGCGCCGTGGGGTCTTTGCAGCACAGCTTCTCGCCCTCCAGGCAGACCGGCCGCTCCTGCTGCTGGTTGCTGGGCAGCTTGCAGAGGAGCTCGCGGCTGGTGGCCAGGGCCGGCGGACCCTCCTCGGGCAGCGTGGTGGGGTGGCGGCAGAGCGGACACACGAGCTTGCAGCTCCCGCCGCCGTCCTGCTCGGTCAGCGAGATGGCCATGTGCGAGAGGCACTCCAGGCAGAAGGTGTGCTTGCAGTCCAGCAGTTTGGGCGTCCTGAAGACGTTGTTGTACGTGTTGTAGCAGATGGTGCACTCCAGCTCGCCGGCAGCTTGCAGAAGAGCTCGCGGCTGGTGGCCAGGGCCGGCGGACCCTCCTCGGGCAGCGTGGTGGGGTGGCGGCAGAGCGGAGAAAAGAGCTTGCAGCTCCCGCCGCCGTCCTGCTCGCCGTGCTCGGTCAGCGAGATGGCCATGAGGCGCGAGAGGCACTCCAGGCAGAAGGTGTGCTTGCAGTCCAGCAGTTTGGGGCATGGCCAGCTGGATGTGCCAAATCTGAGGGGCCTTCGCCATCTTCAAGGGCCTTGCTTTGCTCCTCACACAGCTCCTCTTGCTTGATTATCAGCCTTCCTTTCCCCTTTCCAGCTAGCTCCAAATACCAGGTGTGGGTTATCTGAAGGGAAGAGAATTAGAGATTAGTTTGACTGTTTTGACATGTACTCGTTTGCTCATTACAACTGCAAATCCTCAGTGTTAAATGGGTTGCAAGAAGAAGAAGAACAATAGAAAGGTTAAAGGGGCATGAAGCCCTAAACAGATTTTTTGTTCCAGTTCAGGTTACAAAGTGCAGCAGGGTTTTAAAACATGACTCAAGCCACATAAGACTGACCTTATAGACTATAGAGCATCTTTATAATTGGCTTAAGGGAGGACCGACCGGTTAGATAGGTTTGTCAAAGCGCATTAAAATAATGCTGACTACTGTCTGTCTATTGCACAGTGACACACCCATGAGCACACCTCAATCTAACACACCCATTATTAATTTGATTAGCTGCAGCTGCCGTGTAAACAAACAGCCCATAGGTTTTCATGCCCACTTAGGGCTGACTCACACCTTCACAACAGATTGATGTATAGCTGATGCATGAGACTTGTTTACTGATGCAAGCTCACAATTCATTTCCAATGTTTGTTGTATGAGGGGGAGGGGGGCAGTCGAAACACAGCCGAAAGCCGTACAACACAAATGTTGTGTCAAACCATGTGACTTCCATTGGAGATGCATTGGGGCAAGATGTAAACAAACCCTTTGTTTACATCTAGTATCCAACAATGGTGTATGCTAGATGCGAAGGTGTGAGTGAGGCCTTACAGCTCTATGTCCTGATACTAATCATTTGCATCCCATCCTGAAAAAAATATTTTCTGTTTTCTAAAGTGGTGGAGAGACAGAGACGCCTGATACTGAACAAACGCTATAGCAACGATTGGGAATGGGAATACAAACTTATTATAACAAAGAAATCACGTTCATTTAACTCTCTGAATTATTGCAATTTGAGGATTTTACTGTGAAAAACGATGTGCTATCGTGTGCTCGACAAGTTCTCAGGATTCACCATCAGTGACATTCCATCCATTTCACCTTCCTTGCTTTGCTGTTTGCATTACTGGACTTAGTTTGCACCGGCTATTTCGGCCAGCAGCTTAGTGTAAAAGTTTGTTGCATTCCTGGTTTACCATAAATACTAATAGTTTTAAGGAAATGATTCGCAACAACAGTTTTAGTTACTTAAACTGTTACTAATACTACTACATGTATCTTCCTAATGGACACACACTAGTAACTAGTCCCGATACGTTCCCTCAGTCCCTACGCTCATGCTGTAGCTCCGAGATGATGTTGTTCATCTCGGAGCTACAGAATGAGAGTAGGGACTGAGGGGAAGGTATCAGGGCTAACCAGTAACTGGAGCGTCTGTTTCCACACCCAGAGCCACAGACTTTCACCTTTTGCCACATAGCTACAACCTAGACTGGACAATACTGCCCAACGGATATAAATGGAAGTGCAAGGCAATAGGAAGTTCCTGTATGCTGGGCATGTAGCTCTGTATACTCCTATATATCTAGTTAGACACTTTAGGGCCTGTAAAGTCATTATACTGTCAAAAGTTTAATGTATTTTCGGTTTACTAAAGAGCTGGAAAGGCAGTGATACCCCTGTTACTTAACAGTCAGTGATTGCTATGCTATCGGACTATAGAGCTATATTTAACACCTATTTTATTAGAAACAGAAATATAATGCTTCTACCCAGCTATTGGGGATTCCCCCTTCCTGATACAGAGCTCATTCATTAATCTCTGAAAACATTCAGAGTGCATATGCCAGACTTCCATTCATGCCATGCAACCCTAGTACCCTCCATGGGACAATAACTACAATAACTCCCCAGTCCCCGCCCTGGGGCACCTTCAACATCCAGTAACTCTTGAAAGATTGTTTCTGGTAACTTCTGTGTCGCTATCTGGGGCAGGAGCAGTGAAAGGTACACAGGTCGCTTTGTTTAAAAGTCTACTTTTCTCAGACGTCAGCAAGGGAGGGTGCATGCCCTTCAAAGGTCCTGCGTTTAAAATTAGCAAATGTACAAAATGATTGGCATCAACAAATATTTACAGTATGCAAAACATACTCATGTGTCTATCACTCATGTTGCAGCTGATAAGGGGGGGGGGGGGGGGGGGGGCTTAACCTATAATACATCATCATTAATCAGTTAATGTATGTTTAGTATTAATAATTAAATCTACATCTGCAAAGTAACTAACTAAAACTGTCATAATTGTAGGAGTAGAAAGTACAATAGTTGTCTCAGTGTAGCGGAGTAGAAGTATAACAAATTGCTCGAGTCAGTCAGTAAATGAGGCCTTCGCACTGACAATGTGCAACTATAGGAGGGAGGAAAATTAAGACAAAGTACGTAGGTCAGTGGTTTATTTCGAGAAGATTCTATTCCCGTTACCCGGACAGCACAATAGGTTAATTTGACATATCAAAATTGATGTCAATTTGTAAATAATACATGAATAGATAAAAGATCAGACCCGTCTGAAGTGACTGGTGCTGTACTGTACTGTACTGTACTGTACTGTACTGTACTGTACTGTACTGTACTGTACTGTACTGTACTGTACTGTACTGTACTGTACTGTACTGTACTGTACTGTACAAGTGATTCAGTTGTCTGTGCACTTCTTTCCTTAATTGCAAGAACAGCATTGCTTCCCCCAACGTTATCCCACTGACCATATTATGCTCTAATAGGCTATCCCTCAATATGTTGACAGTCATGTAGTCACCTTTTTTATGAAATTGTCAAAAAATGTACACATGGTGCAGCTATAGCACATTAACTTAGCCTACATTTAATGGGAAAAACGCAAATAACGACCCCCATGACCAAAAAGAAATGTAACAGAAATTCTTACCTTCACAAAACAGATGTTGTCACCTTAACTTCTCCCTGTGGAAGATCAGCTCCTCTCTTTTATTAGGTTCAGCAGATACTGTAGCTTGAGCACGCCCGTTCCTCCCATCACCCCTTGGCCTAAACCCTACCCAGTATTTCTTCAGGTTAAAAAACTAGTTTGGCAAACACGTTTTTCAAGTATACTGTTGGGGGACCCCGTTTGGATTTTTTTTAATGTTCTGTTTATTCATTTTTTGTTTTTTACAAGTATAGCAGTAACTTGAGAAATATAAACAGAGTAACAAATACAACAAAAACTGAAACACAAACAACACACAAATTCCAAATCAAGACAACCAAAGAACATTCAGAACAAAACAAAACATACATACATATATAAAAATAAAAATAAAAACCCCACTCCAATATAGTCAATGTACAAAGCAGTTCTTGGTCACAAACATCATCCAGACAAGAAAGACAGGTTGGCTAGTCAGGCGACAGCTATTCAGGTTCAATCGGGGGCACAAGTGTAAGACGGTCAACATGAGATAGAAAAGGCTGCCATGCTCTACTGAATTTGGAGATTGAGCCACGCAATGTATATTTAATTTTTTCCAATTTTAAAAAATATAGTATGTCAGATATCCAACGGGAATGTGAAGGGGGGTATGTTTTTTTCCAATGCATAAGAATAAGACGTCTTGCCAGAAGCGTCACAAAAGCGACCAGGTCAGATTGATATTTAGGCAGGGGGATAGTTTCAGGAAGGACACCAAATAGGGAAATAATAGGGGATGGCTCTATGGGCAACTGTAACACATCTGAAATAGTATCAAATATAGCTGACCAAAAAGACTGTAAGGCTGGACAGGTCCAAAACATATGAAGAAGATTAGCTGGAGCCTGGTGGCATCTATCGCACATTGGATCGACACTATCATAAATCCTGGCTAACCGAACCTTGGTCCAGTACACCCGGTGGAGAAATTTACATTGCAACACCCCATGATTAGCACATATTGATGAAGAATGAACACGACCCATAATGGCCTCCCAGGTTTCATCAGAAATTTCTTCCTCCAGGTCCTGGGCCCAAAGATTTTTATAGGCAGTGGTTGAGGGTAAATGAAGGTCAAATAATGAGGTATAGAGTGACGATATCTTTCCCTTAAGACTAAGAGGAGCTGATGCTATAACTATGTCTATAGGTGAATTAGGTGGAATAGTCGGGAAGCTAGTAATGTAGCTGTCTAAATTAAAATTGTGAGAGACCACTGAATTTGTTTTGACAAAACCCTGGTCATAATATTAAAATGACATGTGGGCCTACAAATTAAAACAGATTGTGTTGTGAAACAGGTAGGCAAATCCGTTACAATTAAATATTTAATTCGACCAATTGTCAGATAATGCTGTGGTTCTCAAAGTGGTGTCCGGGGACCCCCAGAGGTCATCAAATCCTACTAATATTGGCCAGAGGCACTCAATGCCATCAACGCCTCTTCTTCCTGTGCAAGACCCTCTATAATCCAGTTTAAAGTACTACATTGGGCTCATTACAGCAAAGCTAGGCTCGCTAAATTGTTCCCAGAACTGACAGACTTGTGATGTGGCTAGTGAAATCTAAAAAGAAATAGAAAAATGTGGAATATGTTGGAATATGTATAACATAATTTTTAACAACCAAAACCTTGTACGGGGTCCCTGGCACCAAATATTTTCAGATGGGGGTCAGATGGGGGTCCACAGCTAAGACTCTTATGTCCAGCTCTGAGGGTTTGTGTAAACACAAACATTGTCCTAACACAACATTGAATGCCATAAGCCGTTTCGCATATACTGACATCTTAAATCTATCGAGATGCATTCTGGGTGGGCGCAAAGCAGTCTGGGATAAAAAGGGACCACGAAGCGACTCTAGCCCTGTAGCCCATTAGCCTAGTACAGCGGCATTTCTGAACTTTCTGCACTTCTCCGTGATTTCCAAATATAGAAAAGTCGTTTTTGATAAACATAATAATGGGTGGAACAGATCGATGTGCTTTTGTGTTAAGTAAGTGGAAATTCATATCTGTAGAATTCTCGCTAGATGCTCTTATCTTAGAGGCTTTCCACACGAGGACGGCTCGGGCTGTTCCCCGCGCAAGTTTGTGAACGATATAAAACTTTCCTTCGTCCACATTGCGGTTATGTTAATTATTATGCTGTATAGACGAGACCGGTAAACTGCTCCGCATTCAAGGGAAAGCTGTAAAAAAAAAAAAAACTAGTTTAGCAAACACGTTTTTCAAGTATACTGTTGGGGGACCCTGTTTGGATTTTTCCGTTAACCAGCTGAGTGTAGCTGTCTAAATTAAAATTGTGAGAGACCATAAGGCCACTGAATTTGTTTTGTCAAAACCCTGGTCATAATATTAAAATGACAAATGTGGGCCTACAAATTAAAACAGTGTGTATCTCAGAAGTCAGTCCCGTTGCCAATGTTGTGAAACAGGCAGGCAAATCCGTTACAATTAAATATTTTATTCGATCAATTATCAGATAGCGCCGTGGTTCTCAAAGTGGTGTCCGGGGAGTCGGGGACCCCAGGGGTCATCAAATCCTACTAATATTGGCCAGAGGCACTCAATGCCATCAATGCCTCTTCTTCCTGTGCAAGACCCTCCTTAATCCAGTTTAAAGTACTACATTGGGTAGTACTAGCAAAGCTAGGCTCGCTAAATTGTTCCCAGAACTGGCAAACTTGTGATGTGACAAGTGCAATCTAGAAAGAAATGGAATATGTGGAAGTGGAATATGTTTTAAACATTTTTAACAACAAAAACCTTGTACGGGGTCCCTGGCACCAAATATTTTCAGATGGGGGTCCACAGCTAAGACTCTTATGTCCAGCTCTGAGGGTTTGTGTAAACACAAACATTGTCCTAACACAACATTGAATGCCATAAGCCGTTTTGCAGATACTGACATCTTAAATCTATCGAGATGCATTCTGGGTGGGCGCAAAGCAGTCTGGGATAAAAAGGGACCACGAAGCGACTCTAGCCCTGTAGCCCATTAGCCTAGTACAGCGGCATTTCTGAACTTTCTGCACTTCTCCG
Organism: Electrona antarctica; assembly: GCF_951216825.1. Lineage (NCBI taxonomy): Eukaryota > Metazoa > Chordata > Actinopteri > Myctophiformes > Myctophidae > Electrona > Electrona antarctica. The sequence continues at coordinate 30,569,338 of NC_136803.1, forward strand.
TGATTTTCAAATATAGAAAAGTCGTTTTTGATAAACATAACAATGGGTGGAACAGATCGATTGACAGAGGAAATCTATAGGCTACTGAAATCTGTTCTATGTTACACTGCCTGTAATTTCAGTTAGTTTTTTTTGTTTTGTTTATTTTGCTAGCCGCTAATTTCATGTTGTAGGCTAATTTCATTACATGTGCATCATAGTGTAAAGCCATTATTGTAATTCTGTTGTTTTAGGTGGGTAATCTAAGCATCCATCTCCGATGACGCTCAAAGACCTCTGCAAGATCACTGACAACACCCACATCTGCACTGCCACTGCAGCACTTTCTACTGGGAAACAATTCAACCATTTTAGCATAAATGATCTTGAGCAACATGCATGTATAAAGAAACAATTGAAGTGAAACTCAGTATGTGTTGTAAACCTGCAAAACAGCCTTGGTGTATTGTAAACAGGCAGTAACAGATGCAGACAGTACGCACTGCATATTGTAATTATGTAATTTCAATGCACGGCTGGAGCCTGGAGAAATATTAATGCTGTATATATTTCAGTGCACTGCCACTGATAGCATTTACAGTACTTTCACTCATGTCCTAATACCTAATCACATTCATGTTATTCCGACCTGCAGTTCCTTTCCCCTCCATCAGGCGCCCCGGCTGAGGTAGTTTAGAGACCAGGATTACTGCATGTTTTTGTGAGGGTACCTACCCTAGGGGACACGGGGAGAACATGCAAACTCCACACAGAAAGGCCCTTTTGCCAACCCTACCTCGGGTATGGGCACTGGTGACGCGGAGGAGGGAACACGCCCCCAGCGCCCACAGCGTCCCCAGTGGGAATCGAACGCAGGACCTTCTAGCTGTGTGTCTTATTCATTCTTTATGCAAAATTATTTGGCTACTGTCATTTTTTTATTTTTTTTCCCTTCAAAACACACTTTTTGCTCCTCCTCCTACAGATTTTGTCCAAATCTCACAGAAATCGGCACACATGATCTCCGGACGTATCCGATTAAAACACCACAGGCAGAACTTTGATAGTGCGTATCGTTCGGCCCTAATCGGCTTCCAAAGTTAGTGGGAATTTTCACATTGTCCACAGTTTTAAGTTCATTTTTATTATATTTACTGATCCAAAACAAATTGCATATACAAACATATTCTCAGTTCTCTCATGGCATGGCATTGTTCTCATGGCGCTGTGCACTGGCAAAAAACGTCTGTCCAGCCAGGTGCAGGCCCTTTCCCAATCACCCAGGCCTATATGCCCTTCCTGACAATCAAATGTAATTAGGCCTGGGGAGGCGTGCCCTTAGTGCCCACAAATAATAATCTAATAAACTAATACAACTAATGAGGCCAAATAATAACATCATGATAATAATAACTATAACAGACAACATTATACGTAACAATTTCATAGCGGCAGTTGATTTTAAAACGAGAAAAGCCGTTCCTGCAGACACTGCGTGGGCTTGCTGAAAACCCGCAATGTATAGTATGTACACTATAGAAAATGTATTAAAGCTGAAGACAAAGTTAAAAAAAACACTAACAAAAATGGACCATTGCCCCGGCGCCGTGATGATGGATGGAGACGTATTCACTGCCCAAGGAAGCGGCAGAGGTTTGAATGCGTTCAAACAGACAGACAATGCAAAAACTTTTACAAAAGAAAAATGTGTAAAAAGAAAAATAAATAACTGCATAAAGCTGAACATGTTGACGTTTTGAACTCGAGCACAAAGTATGTGGAAGTAGTTAGATGCGGCGAAAAAACTAAAGTGGCTGTAGAGAACTAGTGTGTGTTCGCTGGAGCGAGCCCCACGATGACGAGGTAAAATCTAAAAAATCTCAAATCTAAACACTCCTGATCAATAGGCAAAGAGCCATGAGGACTAGAGAGAAACACGTTGTGGAGGATCCACTTGTGGCCTGGGTTGTCACTGGCTGGGCCGGCTGAACGCCTCTGAAGATGTTGGTCATCAGCTCCGAGGTGGAGTCGCCAACATGCAGCGTGGTGCTGAAGAGGTCGATCTGCAGAGGAGACATCACATCAGTTCAACTATACGGCAGTAGCCTGAGCTAATGTGTTAGGTCTCTGCTCTAGAGGGGCGGGTCGTGCTACGTCACATCATTTGGAGCGATGCCCACCCGGAAGGGTTGACTCCCACTTCTAGCCCAGAGCGGCCAATGCGTTCCCATGCATACGCATTAATCCCGGGACCCAAAAGAGGTCTCTCCGGTACCCAAAATCTATAGTGAAAATCTAAGATCACAATGCGTCGCATGCTTTTTTTCCACTGCTCCTTAAAAGTTTTTTTTGATTTTTAATTGTTACATTCTTTTGAATGTGACATTTCTTTTAATTTCTCATATGTTCATGTTATCTTATAATAATATTTATTTTTAAAATGGGGTCTGTGTCCCAAAGATGGCTCCCATTATTTGAGGGAAAAGTGAAATACAGAACCTCATGTCATGATTTCAAAACGGTTGCATTCATGTAAAATTAAACTCACCAGATCTTTGCTGACTTTGATTGAATCTTTGAACACGGTCCAAACCACAGCTTCGTTACACGAGGGGGCTTGCTGCTCTTGGATATGAAGAATCCAAGAGCAGCAAGCCCAGTGGAGTTCTGGACAGCTTGCGCTGTATCCCCGTTAAATGAGGCCTTCGCACTGACAATGTGCAACTATAGGAGGGAGGAAAATTAAGACAAAGTAGATAAGCAGGTCAGTGGTTTATTTCGAGAACGATTCTATTCCCGTTACCCGGACAGCACAATAGGTTCACCATATCAAAATTGATGTAAATCTGTAAATAATACATGAATAGATAAAAAATCAGACTGAATGAAGTGAGTGGTACTGTACTGTACTGTACTGTACTGTACTGTACTGTACTGTACTGTACTGTACTGTACTGTACTGTACTGTACTGTACTGTACTGTACTGTACTGTACTGTACTGTACAAGCCCTCCTCCCTGGCCTGTGTGTGTCTGTGTCTGTGTGTTAGTGACACTTGGTGGTGAACAAATGCTATAACGCTATTTTTGTGCTCGGACACAGCCAGGGACACAGGGACAGACACAGGGACACAGGGACACAGCCACACACATCTGTCTATAGGAGTGGTTGCACCACTCAAAAATAGTTGAAAATGAATAGTTGAAAACTGCCATACCTCCATGGGGTAGCGCTTGCCGTCCACCGTGTGCTCTGAGCCGCCGACTGAAGAGCCGTTGCCCCAATGCAAGTGGAACTGCAGGTTGTCATAGGCCTCCGCTAGATCACCTCCTGAAATACTGACCCCACTAAGTCCTACTTTGACTGGTGTGTGTGTGCGTGTGCGTGTGCGTGTGCGTGTGCGTGTGTGTGTGCGTGTGTGTGTGTGTGTGTGTGTGTGTGTGTGTGTGTGTGTTCGGGGGTGGGGGGGAAGGAAATGTATTAACATCTTGTACAGTTTAATTCTGTAGTTGGACAAACACCATTCAAAACACACAAGAGGAACGGAATTTACCCAAAAAATAAAATGTTTCTGGCTGCCCGAAAGCAACGAAAAGGTCTCTAAAGCTGCGACTCACGTGTTTTGCCAGTGTTGGAGGCGTTTGTCATCGACGAGTTGCTGCCATAGTTGTTAAAGGTGAAGGCTCCCAATTTGGAGTCAATGGTGGCTGATGCCGAGACGATGTAAATCGGAGATTGCCTGGAACCATTACAATGATTCAGAGAAATGGTCGGCCAAGTCGTATCATCTAAAAGAGCACAAACACAAGAGTTTCTATTAATCAAGCAGCATAGCATAGGTGTTCATTGTATAACTACTTCAAATATATCAGGATTTACATATTGATTTAGCAGGGGTCCTCAACAACACACACACACACACACACACACACACACACACACACACACACACACACACACACACACACACACACACACACACACACACACACACACACACACACACACACACACTATATATTGTTAATTTAATGTGCACTCAATGAAAGCACTCTCTGTATAAGATCCAATTATAGTAATGCCACCCTCCTGTTTTTTGTTGTTGTTTTTTTCTAATAGGTAGGACACTGATATGAATGCAGAAATTCTAGACTAGAATATAGAAAAGGCATAGTCCCTTAGTTTTTATATGTATTTCGTTTGCATGCACCATAAACTAAGGGACTAAGATAAGAGCATCTAGCGAGAATTCTACAGATAAGAATTTCCACTTACTTGGCTTTATATCGCCGATTATTGTTGCACATGTAAACACAACAGCACATCGATCTAGTTACCCATTTTTATGTTTATCAAAAACGAGTTTTCTATATTTGGAAATCACGGAGAAGTGCAGAAAGTTCAGAAATGCCGTTGTACTAGGCTAATGGGCTACAGGGCTAGAGTCGTTTCGTGGTCCCTTTTTATCCCAGACTGCTTTGCGCCCACCCAGAATGCATCTCGATAGATTTAAGATGGCTGTATCTGCGAAACGGCTTATGGCATTCAATGTATGTGTTAGGAGTGGACAATGTTTGTGTTTACACAAACCCTCAGAGCTGGACATAAGAGTCTTAGCTGTGGACCCCCATCTGACCCCCATCTGAAAATATTTGGTGCCAGGGACCCCGTACAAGGTTTTGGTTGTTAAAAAGGTTAAAACATATTCCACTTCCACATATTCCATTTCTTTCTAGATGTCACATCACAAGTCTGCCAGTTCTGGGAACAATGTAGCGAGCCTAGCTTTGCTGTAATGAGCCCAATGTAGTACTTTAAACTGGATTATAGAGGGTCTTGCACAGGAAGAAGAGGCATTGATGGCATTGAGTGCCTCTGGCCAATATTAGTAGGATTTGATGACCCCTGGGGGTCCCCGGACACCACTTTGAGAACCACGGCACAATCTGATAATTGGTCGAATAAAAGATTTAATTGTGAGGATTTGCCTGCCTGTTTCACACCATTGGCAACGGGACTGACTTCTGAGATATACAATCTGTTTTAATTTGTAGGCCCACATTTGTCATTTTAATATTATGGCCAGGGTTTTGACAAAACAAATTAAGTGGCCTTATGGTCTCTCACAATTTTAATTTAGACAGCTACATTAGCTACGCTGGTTAAAAGAAAAATCCAAAACAGGGTCCCCCAACAGTACTTGAAAAACGTGTTTTTTTAACCTGAAGAAATAGCCTACTTCAGGTTTTAGGGCGGCCAAGGGGTGATGGGAGGAACGGGCGTGCTCAAGCTACAGTATCTGCTGAACCTAATAAAAGAGAGGAGCTGATCTTCCACAGGGAGAACTTAAGGTGACAACATCTGTTTTGTGAAGGTAAGACTTTCTGTTATGCTTTTTGGTCATGGGGGTCGTTATTTGCGTTTTTTCCATTAAATGTAGGCTAAGTTAATGTGCTATAGCTGCACCATGGGTAATTTTTTTGACAATTTCATTAAAAAAAGGTGACTACACATGCCCACATATTGAGGGATAGCCTATTAGAGCATAATATGGTCAGTGGGATAACGTTGGGGGAAGCAATGCTGTTCTTGCAATTAAGGAAAGAAGTGCACAGACAACTGAATCACTTGACTGCAGTCTGTTGATCATTTCATTTCACAGTTGTTCTTTTGCATTTGATTTGAGTGACATGAATTGCTGACACACACCTCTTTCTGTCCGTTTTCTTATTTAGATGAAGTGGATTCTTGTGTCTGTTGCTTGCGCTCTCTTGCTCACATTGGCTGTAGGCAAGGCAGAAGCCTGGGATTGGTGGTATGGCGGTCTCAGGGGTTACGGCAGAGCTTCGACCTCAGTCGGTAGGTTAAGTGTTTGGTTTGATTTTGAAGTAATTTTACTTGTATATTATGCATGGCCATATGTAGGCTATAATGAGCATTTTGTTTTTGTAATTTTCTCCTGCAGCTTGGTGTTACCATCTTCCAGAATGCAGTAAGTCAATTTTGCATAATATTCCTCTAAATACCACTATCAGTGGTTCTCAAACGTCTCAAACTCTCAAGGAAGGAGAACCCCAAACAGGGGTCGATCATCATCACCTCGTGATGGACATTTTTTGTTTGCTACAGACATATCAGGCATATACGGAGGTCAATTATGACCAGAAACATTTGTGCCAATGTGCTACATATTAGAAATGGTCCTACCTATTAGAAAAAAACACAACAACAAAAAACAGGAGGGTGGCATTACTATAATTGGATCTTATACAGAGAGTGCTTTCATCGCACATTAAATTAACAATGTATAGTGTGTGTGTGTGTGTGTGTGTGTGTGTGTGTGTGTGTGTGTGTGTGTGTGTGTGTGTGTGTGTGTGTGTGTGTGTTGTTGAGGACCCCTGCTAAATCAATATGTAAATCCTGATGTATTTTAAGTAGTTATACAATGAACACCTATGCTATGCTATGCTGCTTGATGAATAGAAACTCTTGTGTTTGTGCTCTTTTAGATGATACGACTTGGCCGACCATTTCTCCGAATCATTGTAATGGTTCCAGGCAATCTCCGATTGACATCGTCTCGGCATCAGCCACCATTGACTCCAAATTGGGAGCCTTCACCTTTAACAACTATGGCAGCAACTCGTCGATGACAAACGCCTCCAACACTGGCAAAACACGTGAGTCGCAGCTTTAGAGACCTTTCCGTTGCTTTCGGGCAGCCAGATAAATAAATTTGGTAAATTCCGTTCCTCTTATGTGTTTTGAATGGTGTTTGTCCAACTACAGAATTAAACTGTACAAGATGTTAATACATTTCCTTCCCCCCCCATCCCCGAACACACACACACGCACACCAGTCAAAGTAGGACTTAGTGGGGTCAGTATTTCAGGAGGTGATCTAGCGGAGGCCTATGACAACCTGCAGTTCCACTTGCATTGGGGCAACGGCTCTTCAGTCGGCGGCTCAGAGCACACGGTGGACGGCAAGCGCTACCCCATGGAGGTATGGCAGTTTTCAACTATTCATTTTCAACTATTTTTGAGTGACTCCTATAGACAGACATAGACACTCCTATGTGTGTGGCTGTGTCCCTGGCTGTGTCCGAGCACAAAAATAGCGACCAAGTGTCACTGTTGCACAGCCTAATACACAGACACAGACACACACAGGCCAGGGAGGAGGGCTTGTACAGTACAGTACAGTACAGTACAGTACAGTACAGTACAGTACAGTACAGTACAGTACAGTACAGTACAGTACAGTACAGTACAGTACAGTACAGTACAGTACAGTACAGTACAGTACAGCACCACTCACTTCAGATCTTTTATCTATTCATGTATTATTTACAAATTGACAATTTTGATATGTCAAATTAACCTATTGTGCTGTCCGGGTAACGGGAATAGAATCGTTCTCGAAATAAACCACTGACCTGCTTATCTACTTTGTCTTAATTTTCCTCCCTCCTATAGTTGCACATTGTCAGTGCGAAGGCCTCATTTAACGGGGATACAGCGCAAGCTGTCCTGAACTCCACTGGGCTTGCTGCTCTTGGATTCTTCATAGAGGTAAAGAAGGAGATTCTCATTAACATCAGATGCTAATAAATGGGACCTGACACGTGTGGTAATAATACAGTGTTTACTGCACTTTGACAGGAAATGTCAGGCAACGAAACTGCTTCACCTGCAAGCTGGAAGACCTTGACCTCCTACTTGGCCAACATCACACAGAAAGGTAAGCATTCGTTCTTCATCATTTCCCTTCAAATTTGACCTTGTAATGAATTCAGTGAAGCATCAGCTGCAGTTCCTTCACCAGTCCATGTGCATTTTGTCTACAGACCAGAGTGTAGAAATTGCTGCCGGCGTTTCCCTGGATGATCTGTTGAGTGGAGTGGATCGTACCAAGTACTACCGCTACCTCGGCTCGTTGACCACCCCCTCGTGTAATGAAGCTGTGGTTTGGACCGTGTTCAAGGATTCAATCAAAGTCAGCAAAGATCTGGTGAGTTTGATTTTACATGAATGCAACCGTTTTGAAATCATGACATGAGGTTCGGTATTTCACTTTTCCCTCAAATAATGGGTCGGGAGCCATCTTTGGGATGCAGACCCCATTTTAAAAAGAAATATTATTATAAGATAACATGAACATATGAGAAATTAAAATAAATGTCACATTCAAAAGAATGTAACAATTAAAAATCTTAAACACTTTTAAGGAGCAGTGGAAAAAAAGCAGATTGATATAATGCGATGCATTGTGATCTTAGATTTTTAGTACCGGAGAGACCTCTTTTGGGTCTCGGGATTAATGCGTATGCATGGGAACGCATTGGCCGCTCTGGGCTAGAAGTGGGAGTCAACCCTTCCGGGTGGGCATCGCTCCAAATGATGTGACGTAGCACGACCCGCCCCTCTAGACCAGAGACCTAACACATTAGCTCAGGCTACTGCCGTATAGTTGAACTGATGTGATGTCTCCTCTGCAGATCGACCTCTTCAGCACCACGCTGCATGTTGGCGACTCCACCTCGGAGCTGATGACCAACATCTTCAGAGGCGTTCAGCCGGCCCAGCCAGTGACAACCCAGGCCACAAGTGGATCCTCCACAACGTGTTTCTCTCTAGTCCTCATGGCTCTTTGTCTATTGATCAGGAGTGTTTAGATTTGAGATTTTTTAGATTTTACCTCGTCATCGTGGGGCTCGCTCCAGCGAACACACACTAGTTCTCTACAGCCACTTTTGTTTTTTCGCCGCATCTAACTACTTCCACATACTTTGTGCTCGAGTTCAAAACGTCAACATGTTCAGCTTTATGCAGTTATTTATGCTTGTATTTTTCTTTTTACACATGAGAGAACTGAGAATATGTTTGTATATGCAATTTGTTTTGGATCAGTAAATATAATAAAAATGAACTTAAAACTGTGGACAATGTGAAAATTCCCATTAACTTTGGAAGCCGATTAGGGCTGAACGATACGCACTCATCAAAATTCTGCCTGTGGTGTTTTAATCGGATACGTCCGGAGATCATGTGTGCCGATTTCTGTGAGATTTGGACAAAATCTGTAGGAGGAGGAGCAAAAAGTGTGGTTTGAAGAAAATTCTAAAGATAAAAATAAAATAAGTATAGCCAGATAACTTTTTATTTTTTTATTTTATTTAACCTTTATTTAACCAGTAAAAACCACATTGAGACTGAAGTCTCTTTTACAAGTGTGAACTGGCCAAGACAAGAGGCAAAACAAGTGACACAGCTCTGCCAGTAACAAAACAATACACAACAACAAAAAACATGACAGACATACAATGCTCATAAATACAGTACCCTACTAAGAAGCTCAAAGGGAGAACAGGAACGTTTAATAACGCGACCAATAAGGACTAATAAATAAAAAAAACTAAGCATTGCTTAGTATACTAAAAAGCAAGCAGACATTTGCTATACGTCAAAGCAGGAGCAGTTCATGGGAAGTGTGCCCATGGCAATCCTTTTAAAGCTCACTAGGGGAATCACAGCAGCCAGTTTGAGTCTGGTCTGTAGGTCATTCCAAGACCAGGGTCCGAAATAAGCGATGCTTTTTTTTCCAGCCTCAGATTTAGTTGGGGGCACGACATAGCGTAACCAAGCATTTGATCTGAGGTTGAGAGAGTTTTGGACAAGTTCAAATTTAGAACCAATGTAACGTGGGAGATTACCAAGAATAGCTTTATAAATAAGAATATACCAATGTAGCAACCTGCGAGACGTTAAGGAATACCAACCCACTAGGGCATACAGAGTACAGTGATGAGTCCTATAGGGGGAATTTGTTATGAACCTCAATGCAGCATGAAACAGGGGGTCAAGTTTGCTCAGAGTTGAGGAACTAGCAAAGCGGTAGACAGTATCGCCATAATCAAGCTGCGACAGGAAGAGGCCTGTAACCAGCTTTTTGCGAGAAGCATTCGAAAAGCAGGACTTCATTCTATAGAAGAAACTCAGCGTGAACTTAAGCTTTTTTGCCAAGGCGTCAATGTGGTGTTTAAAGTTTAACTTGTTGTCCAACCAGATCCCAAGATATTTATACAACCCAACCCATTCGATGGATACTCCATCCAGAGTGGTGATATTTGAGGGGACATTGACTAGGCTATTTGGAGAAAATAGCATGGCCTTGGTTTTGTGGCCATTTAGTAGCAGTTTGCTGTTTAGCAGTTCATGCTGCAATGAAACAAAGTCAGAGGCCAAGTTTGACACTGCCACATCAAGTGAGGGGGCACAGGAATACAGAATTGTGTCATCTGCATACATATGATACCTACTATGCTTAGATTGACTACAAATATGGTTTACATACAGCAGAAAAAGCAAAGGTCCTAGAATGGAACCTTGAGGGACTCCTTTCTCCAGGGTGATAGAGTCAGACAGTGTATCACCAAATTTAACACACTGTGTGCGGCCAAATAAGTAGCTTTTAAACCAGCCTAGCACATTGTGGCGAAAACCAGTATTCGAGAGGACATTTAGCAAGACATGGTGGTCCACGGTGTCAAATGCCTTGCTAAGGTCAATGAATAAGGCTGCACAGAACGATTTAGAACCCAGGGCATCCCTGATGTCATCAATAACATTGAGGCATGCTGTCACAGTACTATGTTTTGCCCTGAAGCCAGACTGCATTGGGGTTAGAATCTTATGTGCATCAAGAAAGAGTTTAACCTGAGTCGATACTTGGCCCTCCAGAATCTTAGCCAAGGCTGAGAGATTGGAGATAGGCCTATAGTTATTGACGTCACAGGGGTCGCCAGCCTTGAGAAGTGGTGAAACATGAGCCTGTTTCCACACTTCTGGTAAACTCTGAGTAGATAAAGAAAGATTAAAAATGTCAGTGATCGGTTGTGCAATCACCAAGGCCGAAATTCTTAGAAAATAAGGGTCGAGACCATCTGGACCAGAGGACTTTTTTGGGTCAAGTGTAGACAGGGCACGCAACACATCTGGTACTAGAATAGGAGAGAAGTCAAAATCAAAATCAACAGGTGAGCCAGTATTCTCGTGGACACCTTGCTGAGGGGCTCCGGCATTTTGCTCTTCAAAAAGATGACCAGCCCTTTTAAAATGAGCGTTAAATGCATTTGACATAGATTTTTTGTCAGAAATGAGTGAGTCTCCAACCCGAACTTTTGGCGGGGGGCCAGCAGCACCTTTCTGCTGAAGTGTTTTAACTACTCTCCAGAAGCTGGAGTGGTTACTCGCAGTATCTACGGTAAGAGATAGATAGTGTTCGGATTTGGATTTTCTAATAAGGGCCTTACATTTGTTTCTCAGCACCCGAAACAAAAGCCAGTCATTTGCAGACTTTGATTTTCTGGCAAGTGACCATTGTTTATTTCGAGTGTGCAACAAGTCAGCTAGTTCTCTAGAAAACCAGGGATTTGCTCTATTCTTGATTCTTATTTTTTTGAGAGGTGCATGCTTGTTAATCAGCCGGAGAAGATGGTCGTGAAAAAAACAAAAAGCCTCATCCACAGTGGGAATTGAGGAGATACGAAACCAATCGACTGATGCCAAGTCATGGAGGAAGGCTTGTTCCGAGAAATGTTTAAGGCACCGCCGGAGGATAGTTAAGCCATTACCTTTGGGTAGCTTAGTGCTCCTAACACAAGAAATTGCACAATGGTCACTTAGATCATTTGCAAATACACCGACAGCAACGTATTTATGTACAGCATTTGTTAAGATAATGTCGATTAAGGTGTCACCACCAGTAGCTGGATTGTACCTGGTGGGACAGCGAATGATCTGGACTAGGTTTAGGGTGTCACATTGCTGCTTAAAGCTAGCAGCTTTGTCGCTAGCCCAGTCCCAGTTCATATCGCCGAGACATATAAGTTCGGTGCTAGCACACTTGGATAGCAGGTCCGTTAGATTACCCAAGGCTTCCGATAAAGCAGACGGAGGTCTGTAGCAGCAGATGATGGTCAAGGGTGAGTTTGCCACCATTATCTGAACTGCTAAGAACTCGAATTGTCTGGGAAGTGATACTGAGTAAAGTACGGACCCCTGAAACCTATCAGAAATGTACAGGGCAACCCCCCCACATCTGCCTTTCCGGTCAGCTCTATAGAGATTGTAGCCAGGAATACGGACCACGTTATCTGTGGTGGATGGTTTTAGCCACGTTTCTGAGATGGCAACCACATCCGGTTTAGCCGTTTCAAACCAGGTACTCAAAATGGCAAGTTTAGGCACTAGGCTCCTGGCATTGAAATGGAGGAAGCCTAGGCCGTTTCTACAGCTGAATTCTAGCGGAGTAGACAGAATGGGAAGAGGTTCAAAAAGAGGATCAGGACCAGGATTTTTGGAAACATTTCCTGAGATAAACAGCATCAACAAAATCAGCAGCCTAGTTGTTGTTTTCCTTAATACTGATTTAACTCTGGGAGAAAAACTGGAGCAGGACATGTGAGAGGACATTTTACCCCAGGGGCCTTGGGGAGATCCAGAAGACATCATATCCAATAGAATAAGAGCAATCGGGAGAACACGTTTAAGACAGTCAAGCTTACGTGGACATTGCAGAAAAGTACCTGGGAGCCCTGACGTAACACGCATAATGTTACTAGAAAGATTCATGTTCAAACGTAGCAGTGGAGTAGCAGTGCTTTGCTGGCCGTTGTCAGGGGACATGCAACCCATGAGAAGTAAAACAAAAAACACAGCCCTGGGCAACATGGCTAGCAGCGGGTTCAAAACAAAGCAGCCTAAGCAGCAAAACACACATACAAAAAAAGCAGTTTATAATGTGTAATGTTTTTGCAAGACCAACCGTGTACCGCACTGCAGAGGCAGATCAGCTAGTAGTCCCAAATCCAGGAGATGCTGTCCGAGATAGCAGACGGTTAATGAGACGAAAAGTTACAACCTGAATTAAACAGGATAATAGATCTGACGCGACGAGCAGCTGTGTGCTAAAGGATTAGCCGCTGAGGCTTCCCCGTCGGGCTACGATGAGCCAAATAACCAACCGGGATGGCAATGAGCTCCAGCCGGACAGATGAATCCGTGGCAACGGGCAACTGCGTGCTGATAGGCACGCCGCTGGGGCGTCCTCCGTCGGGCTCCGATGAGCCGGATAACGACCGGGGCTGGTGACCAAATCCTATCGGTCAATAGATCCGAGACGACGGGCAACTGTGTGCTGACAGGTACACCGCTGGGGCGTCCTCCGTCGGGCTCCGATGAGCTGGATGACAACCGGGGCTGGGGACCAAATCCTATCGGTCAATAGATCCGAGACGACGGGCAACTGTGTGCTGACAGGTACACCGCTGGGGCGTCCTCCGTCGGGCTCCGATGAGCCGGATGACAACCGGGGTGGCGGACACGGGCGTCTGGGCAATCCACACCGGGAAACAGGACAGAGACAGCCTGTGGTGCCCTCCTATGGCGTAGATCTACACCACCCTCAGGTACAGGTAAACAAAAGTGTGTAGCCGACAGAGTAGAGAGCGAGTCTCACTCGGTTTGTGAAGCAGCGTCACGAAAAAAAGTAATAGTATTGATAATCCAGAGCATCAGATAGACAGAGCAGCAGATAATGTACTAAAAAACTAAAACGCGAGAGGTACTGGATTTACAAACAAACAAACAAAACAAAACAGAACAAAACATGGACATGACAGAGAGTGAAACCAAGCTTGCCGCTATCCTGGTGCCGCCGTGCTCGTGCGTGCTCGTGCACGTGCCACGTTGACTGCAGTCAACACTAACTTTGCATAAAGAATGAATGAAGCGCACAGCTAGAAGGTCCTGGGTTCGATTCCCGCTGGGGGGGGGGGGGGTGTTCCCTCCTCCACGTCATCAGTGCCCATACCCAAGATGGTTGCCAGATTCAGAAACAGAGTGGATCAAAACACATTTTTTTATTGAAAACAACGCATCTGGCCTGGGCCGTGGCTCAGCGGTCCAGGCACCTTGGTTGGTAATCCAGTCTGGCAGTGTGCCGCGGGTTCAGCTCCCGATCCCGATGGCCTTTACTGCATGTCTTCCCCCCATCTCTCTCCCCATTTCCTGTCAAGCCTCCATAAAAAAATATAAAATAAAGGCGAAAGGCGAAAGGGGTCCTTGAGAGAGTTCTAGGGGGTCCCCAGCTAAATGATAGTTTGGAAACAAATGGACCCATAAGGGTCCATTTGTACACTCTCAGAGTTAATTAACATTGCTTTTACAATATAAATTGGGGGTCCCAGAGACAGAAATGCCATCAAATGGGGGTCCATGGACTAATGCATGTCACACTGGCGGTCCTTGACACTGCTAGAGCCGTAAAAATCTATGGGGTCCCTGTCATATCTTTTCAAATGGGGGTCTGCGGGCTAATTAGTGTCAATTTGGGGGTCCTTGACATGAAAAGGTTTGGTTACCACTGGCCTATAGTGAGCTTGCAGATCAGCTATTTTCTGAGAACAGGTTGTATATCAATATATTATATCCAATATGTTTTAACTTTCATAATGTGAACAATAATTTGTCTGGACATAAAATATCATTTTTAACACATTATTACCATTGAATTCGTCATTCGTTCACATTTGTTTCACACATGAAAATGTCTCGAATGTAAAATTATAGTAGACTAATAATTGACTTTTCAGACAAAACAATGATGAACTTTAATGACCATGATGGAACACCATCGATCCTTATGCACTTTGACTGAATTACATGTGCATGGTAAAGCTAGACCAATCGATGACACAGTCTCACATCCACCCAACAAGTAAAGAAATAGGCAACTCATTGTCTCCACCAGGCCGAAGGCATGGGGAGAGAGTATGTTTTGCACTCCGTCCGTCCGTCCGTGTGTCCGTGTGTCCGTCCGTGTGTCCGTCCGTCCGTCTGTGAACAGCTAATCTCCGGTAGCCTGGCTAATAAGCCAGACTCAAATCACACTGTCGTGTGGTATTTGAGTCTGGAGATGCTGTGTATGGATCTTGTTTCCCGGGGGGCGGGTTCAAACATTTTCTCTTTGACACAATTGGTCAGAGCTACTGTCAGTCAAAGGTCTCAAGCATTGAACGTCACTGTACCAAAGCCCGTCCATATTGCATACCGTGTCCCGATTGGCCACACCAGTTCTCTGGTGTAGGAAATGGGCGTACAATTGAGCCTCTCCAGACCGTAATCCGCTGGCAGGCAATTTTTTTTTTGCCAACGGCTGATTCGGTCTGGTTAACCCGGTCGATGCCAAATGTTGCACACACACTCCCTGGATGCCAACGATGA
Source organism: Electrona antarctica (assembly GCF_951216825.1). NCBI lineage: Eukaryota > Metazoa > Chordata > Actinopteri > Myctophiformes > Myctophidae > Electrona > Electrona antarctica. The sequence continues at coordinate 30,584,605 of NC_136803.1, forward strand.
ACCTCTGCCCCAAAATTTCCAGAACGGCCTGTTATAGCACCACCAGGAGGCCGCTTTGTTCAAAACAAGTTTTTGGACAGTACACCTACAGATGTTGTCCAAACATCACGCAAATTGGTACACAGTCTCTCTAGAGCCATTCAACGAAACGGGTCTTTCAGATTTCTCAGACTCCATCCTGATTGGCTAAGATTGGCTTCCAAAGTTTACAGGAGTGCTCAGTTTCAAACAAAATGCTGCAAATCATGAACACACCGTGTGATTTCCGTGAAATTGTGCACGCACATTCCCACTAGGCCGAGGAAGAAATGCCACATGAACATTTTCAACTCAGCCTAATGGTGGCGCTATAACTGGCCGAAAAGTGTTTTTACCTCTAACTGCACGGATCTGTGGATAACTTTGTATGCCAACTCCCTAGACGCCAAGGAAAAACTTTTGCCTGGAATTGCCTGCTCTTTATAGCGCCACCAGGAGGCCGACATATGTAAAACACATTTTCTAATATTACTCCTTCAGATTTTATCCAAATTTCACGCAAATCGGTACACATGCTCTCCATAGTCATGTGATCAAGACGGGTTTGTTTGATTACTCATAATCCACCCTCATTGGCTACGATTGGCTTCTAAACTTTTCAGGAGTAGCCTGCTTTGTACCCGTTTTGTACAAATCGCCACAACTACTCAACGCAGCGTCCGATTGTGGTGAAACTGTGCATGCATATTCCCACTAGGCTTTGGAAGAAATGTCACACACACACACACACACACACACACACACACACACACACACACACACACACACACACACACACACACACACACACACACACACACACACACACACACACACGTTTATATTGCTCTTAAACATTTTGCCAAACATCACACACACACATGTCCTATCCTCCTGGTGGAGACCTGTGCCCAGAAGGGCACTTTTTCTAGTTCAATTATATATTTATTCACAATGTTAGTGGATGGATATTGGATACCTTCTGCTCCTGTCCAGGGTATAGGCTATATTTGGCACAAACAATAGGCCTATATGTTAAAGATTAATGTGATTAAGTATTAGGCCATGAGGAAAGTACTGTAAATGCTGATCAGTGGCAGTGCACTGAAATATATACAGCATAAATATTTCTCCAGGCTCCAGCCGTGCATTGAAATGGCATAATTGCAATATGCAGTACGTACTGTCTGCATCTGTCTGTTTACAAATTACAATACACCAAGGCTCTTTTGCAGGTTTAAAACACATACTGTAAATGTGCCAGGAGTTTCACTTCAATTGTTTCTTTACAAATACATGCATGTTATGCTAAAATGGTTGAATTGTTTCCCAGTAGAAAGTACTGCAGTGGCAGTGCAGATTTGGGTGTTGTCAGTGATCTTGCAGAGGTCTTTGAGGGTCATCTGAGATGAGATGGATGCTTAGATTACCCACCTAAAACAACAGAATTACAATAATGGCTTTACACTATGATGCACATGTAATGAAATTAGCCTATAAAACATGAAATTAGCGGCTAGCAAAATAAACAAAACAAAAAAACTAACTGAAATTACAGACAGTGTAACATAGAACAGATTTCAGTAGCCTATAGATTTCCTCTGTCAATCCCAAATGTGGGATTACATTATTCTATTATTACAATACTACTACATGAATACTACTATTAAACTGAAGTGGAGTCTTTGTACTCAACTGCTTTTCTCTGTCAGTATTTAGCTAATAACTAACAACAATATAGGCCTAATATGGTGCATGCAAATTAAATACATATAAAAACTAAGGGACTAACATAAGAGCATCTAGCGAGAATTCTACATATATGAATTTCCACTTACTTGGCTTTATATCGCCGATTATTGTTGCACATGTAAACACAAAAGCACATCGATCTGTTCCACCCATTGTTATGTTTATCAAAAACAACTTTTCTATATTCGGAAATCACAGAGAAGTGCAGAAAGTTCAGAAATGCCGCTGTACTAGGCCAGGGGGTCCCAACCCGTGGGTCGCAACCCCTCGGGGGGTCGCCAAATAATTTTGGCGACCCCTGTATTAGGCTAGAGTCGCTTCGTGGTCACTTTTTATCCCAGACTGCTTTGCGCCCACCCAGAATGCATCTCGATAGATTTAAGATGGCATTATCCGCGAAACGGCTTATGGCATTCAATGTATACACAAACCCTAAGAGCTGGACATAAGAGTCTTAGCCGTGGACCCCCATCTGAAAATATTTGGTGCCAGGGACCCCATACAAGGTTTTGGCTGTTAAAAATGATGTTTAAAACATATTCCACATTTTTCTATTTCTTTCTAGATTTAAGTCTGCCAGTTCTGGGAACAATTTAGCGAGCCTAGCTTTGATGTAATGAGCCCAATGTAGTACTTTAAACTGGATTAAGGAGGGTCTTGCACAGGAAGAAGAGGCGTTGATGGCATTGAGTGCCTCTGGCCAATATTGGTCAGATTTGATGACCCCTGGGGGTCCCCGGACACCATTTTGAGAACCACGGCGCTATCTGATAATTGATCGAATAAAATATTTAATTGTAACGGATTTGCCTGCCTGTTTCACAACATTGGCAACGGGACTGATACACACTGTTTTAATTTGTAGGCCCACATTTGTCATTTTTATATTATGACCAGGGTTTTGACAAAACAAATTCAGTGGCCTTATGGTCTCTCACAATTTTAATTTAGACAGCTACACTCAGCTGGTTAAAAGAAAAATCCAAACAGGGTCCCCCAACGGTACTTGAAAAACGTGTTTGCCAAACTCAGGGTTTAGGCCAAGGGGTGATGGGAGGAACGGGCGTGCTCAAGCTACAGTATCTGCTGAACCTAATAAAATTTGCCTACCTGTTTCACAACATTGGCAACGGGACTGACTAATTTGTTTTAATTTTTAATTTGTAGGCCCACATTTGTCATTTTAATATTATGACCAGGGTTTTGTCAAAACAAATTCTTTGGTCTCTCACAATTTTAATTTAGACAGCTACACTCAGCTGGTTAAAAATAAATCCAAACGGGGTCCCCCAACAGTATACTTGAAAAACTAGTTTTTTAACCTGAAGAAATACTTCAGGGTTTAGGCCAAGGGGTGATGGGAGGAACGGGCGTGCTCAAGCTACAGTATCTGCTGAACCTAATAAAAGAGAGGAGCTGATCTTCCACAGGGAGAACTTAAGGTGACAACATCTGTTTTGTGAAGGTAAGAATTTCTGTTACATTTCTTTTTGGTCATGGGGGTCGTTATTTGCGTTTTTTTCCATTAAATGTAGGTTAAGTTAATGTGTTATAGCTGCACCATGGGTAAATTCTTTGACAATTGCATAAAAAAAGGTGACTACACATGCCCACATATTGAGGTATAGCCTATTAGAGCATAATATGGTCAGTGGGATAACGTTGGGGGAAGCAATGGTGTTCTTGCAATTAAGGAAAGAAGTGCACAGACAACTGAATCACTTGACTGCTGATCTGTTGATCATTTAATTTCACAGTTGTTCTTTTGCATTTGATTTGAGTGACGTGAGTTGCTGACACTCACCTCTTTCTGTCCGTTTTCTTATTTAGATGAAGTGGATTCTTGTGTCTGTTGCTTGCGCTCTCTTGCTCACATGGGCTGTAGGCAAGGCAGAAGCTGGTTTTAATGCCTGGCATGGCAGCAGCGGCTCAGCTTCGACCTCAGTCGGTAGGTTAAGTGTTTGGTTTGATTTTGAAGTAATTTTACTTGTATATTATGCATGGCCATATGTAGGCTATAATGAGCATTTTGTTTTTGTAATTTTCTCCCGCAGCTTGGTGTTACCATCTTCCAGAATGCAGTAAGTCAATTGCGCATAATATTCCTTGAAATACCTAAGCACTATCAGTGGTTCTCAAACTTCTCAAACTCTCAAGGAAGGAGAACCCCAAACAGGGGTCGATCATCATCACCTCGTGATGGACATTTTTTGTTTGCTACAGACATATCAGGCCTATAGAGAGGTCAATTATGACCAGAAACATTTGTGCCATTGTACTACATATTAGAAATGGTCTAGAATTTCTGCATTCATATCAGTGTACTACCTATTAGAAAAACAACAACAAAAAACAGGAGGGTGGCATTACTATAATTGGATCGTGTGTATGTGTGTGTTGTTGAGGACCCCTGCTAAATATGTAAATCCTGATATATTTGAAGTAGTTATACAATGAACACCTATGCTATGCTATGCTGCTTGATTAATAGAAACTCTTGTGTTTGTGCTCTTTTAGATGATACGACTTGGCCGACCATTTCTCCGAATCATTGTAATGGTTCCAGGCAATCTCCGATTGACATCGTCTCGGCATCAGCCACCATTGACTCCAAATTGGGAGCCTTCACCTTTAACAACTATGGCAGCAACTCGTCGATGAGAAACGCCTCCAACACTGGCAAAACACGTGAGTCGCAGCTTTAGAGACCTTTCCGTTGCTTTCGGGCAGCCAGAAACCTTTTATTTTTTTGGTAAATTCCGTTCCTCTAGTGTGTTTTGAATGGTGTTTGTCCAACTACAGAATTAAACTGTACAAGATGTTAATACATTTCCTTCCCCCCCACCCCCGAACACACACACACACACACACACACACACACACACACACACACACACACACACACACACACACACACACACACACACACACACACACACACACACACACACACACACTCACACACACCAGTCAAAGTAGGACTTAGTGGGGTCAGTATTTCAGGAGGTGATCTAGCGGAGGCCTATGACAACCTGCAGTTCCACTTGCATTGGGGCAACGGCTCTTCGGTCGGCGGCTCAGAGCACACAGTGGACGGCAAGCGCTACCCCATGGAGGTATGGCAGTTTTCAACTATTAATTTTCAACTATTTTTGAGTGGTCCAACCACTCCTATAGACAGATATGTGTGTGGCTGTGTCCCTGTGTCCCTGGGTCTGTCCCCGTGTCCCTGGCTGTGTCCTAGCACAAAAATAACGTTATAGCATTTGTTCACCACCAAGTGTCACTGTTGCACAGCCTAACACACAGACACACACACACACAGGCCAGGGAGGAGGGCTTGTAAAGTACAGTACAGTACAGTACAGTACAGTACAGTACAGTACAGTACAGTACAGTACAGTACAGTACAGTACAGTACAGTACAGTACAGTACAGTACAGTACAGCACCACTCACTTCAGACGGGTCTGATTCTTTATCTATTCATGTATTATTTACAAATATACATCAATTTTGATGTGTCAAATGAAACTATTGTGCTGTCCGGGTAATGGAAATAGAATCGTTCTCACTGACCTGCGTACTAATTTTCCTCCCTCCTATAGTTGCACATTGTCAGTGCGAAGGCCTCATTTAACGGGGATACAGCGCAAGCTGTCCTGAACTCCACTGGGCTTGCTGCTCTTGGATTCTTCATAGAGGTAAAGAAGGAGATTCACATTAACATCAGATGCTAATAAATGGGACCTGACACGTGTGGTAATAATACAGTGTTTACTGCACTTTGGCAGGAAATGTCAGGCAACGAAACTGCTTCACCTGCAAGCTGGAAGACCTTGACCTCCTACTTGGCCAACATCACACAGAAAGGTAAGCATTCGTTCTTCATAATTTCTCTTCAAATTTGACCTTGTAATGAATTCAGTGAAGGATCAGCTGCAGTTCCTTCACCAGTCCATGTGCATTTTGTCTACAGACCAGAGTGTAGAAATTGCTGCCGGCGTTTCCCTGGATGATCTGTTAAGTGGAGTGGATCGTACCAAGTACTACCGCTACCTCGGCTCGTTGACGACCCCCTCGTGTAACGAAGCTGTGGTTTGGACCGTGTTCAAGGATTCAATCAAAGTCAGCAAAGATCTGGTGAGTTTGATTTTACATGAATACATGCAACCATTTTGAAATCATGACATGAGGTTCTGTATTTCACTTTTCCCTCAAATAATGGGTCGGGAGTTATCATAAGATAACATGAACAAATGAGAAATTAAAAGAAATGTCACATTCAAAAGAATGTAACAATACAAATATTTTAAGGAGCAGTGGAAGAAAGCAGATTGATATAATGCGATGCATTGTGATCTTAGATTTTCACTATAGATTTTGGGATTTTGAGAGACCTCTTTTGGGTCTCGGGATTAATGCGTATGCATGGGAACGCATTGGCCGCTCTGGGCTAGAAGTGGGAGTCAACCCTTCCGGGTGGGCATCGCTCCAAATGATGTGACGTAGCACGACCCGCCCCTCTAGACCAGAGACCTAACACATTAGCTCAGGCTAACTGCCGTATAGTTGATGAACTGATGTGATGTCTCCTCTGCAGATCGACCTCTTCAGCACCACGCTGCATGTTGGCGACTCCACCTCGGAGCTGATGACCAACATCTTCAGAGGCGTTCAGCCGGCCCAGCCAGTGACAACCCAGGCCACAAGTGGATCCTCCACAACGTGTTTCTCTCTAGTCCTCATGGCTCTTTGTCTATTGATCAGGAGTGTTTAGATTTGAGATTTTTTAGATTTTACCTCGTCATCGTGGGGCTCGCTCCAGCGAACACACACTAGTTCTCTACAGCCACTTTAGTTTTTTCGCCGCATCTAACTACTTCCACATACTTTGTGCTAGAAATCGAGTTCAAAACTTCAACATGTTCAGCTTTATGCAGTTATTTATGCTTGTATTTTTCTTTTTACACATTTTTCTTTTGTAAACGTTTTGTATATGCAATTTGTTTTGGATCAGTAAATATAATAAAAATGAACTTAAAACTGTGGACAATGTGAAAATTCCCACTAACTTTGGAAGCCGATTACGGCCGAACGATACGCACTATCAAAATTCTGCCGGTGGTGTTTTAATCGGATACGTCCGGAGATCATGTGTGCCGATTTCTGTGAGATTTGGACAAAATCTGTAGGGGGAGGAGCAAAAAGTGTGTTTTGAAGAAAAAATAAAAATTAAAAAAGTATTTGACAGTAGCCAAATAATTTTGCATAAAGAATGAATAAGACACACAGCTAGAAGGTCCTGGGTTCGATTCCCGCTGGGGACGCTGTGGGTGCTGGGGGCGTGTTCCCTCCTCCGCGTCACCAGTGCCCATACCCGAGGTAGGGTTGGCAAAAGGGCCTTTCTGTGTGGAGTTTGCATGTTCTCCCCGTGTCCCCTAGGGTAGTTACCCTCACAAAAACATGCAGTAATCCTGGTCTCTAAACTACCTCCCCCTGGCCAGCCGGGGCGCCTGATGGAGGGGAAAGGAACTGGTCGGAATAACGTGTTCCTCCCGCGCGCTACGTCCGGCTGGTGTCAGGTGAAAAGAAGCAGCTTGGACTCCTCATGCATAGAAGGAAGCATGATGTCTGTGTTTACACAAACACTCAAAACTGGCCATTCATTGTCAATGGCATTCAACATTTGTGTTTGCACAAACACTCAACATTGGCCATTCATTGTCCATAAGCCGTTTCGCGGATACCGCCATCTTGAATCTATCGAGATGCATTCTGGGTGGGCGCAAAGCAGTCTGGGATAAAAAGGGACCAGGAAGTGTATAGCGGCTCTAGCCCATTATACAGTACAGTTCTCTGTGATTTCCAATTAGAAAAGTAGTTTTTGATAAACATAACAATGGGTGGAACAGATCGATGTGCTGTTTACATGTGCAACAATATTCATATATCTGTAGAATTCTCGCTAGATGCTCTTATCTTTTAGTTAGGTTTACTGCTCACTCTGGGTGGATCTGTTCTAGTAAAGTCCATGTCTCTTAGTTTTTATTTTTATTTTGTTTGCATGCACCGTATTAGGCCTATAGAGCACCGAAGTCCTGACGTCACTGTCAGTAGAGGGCGCCAGTCCACAGGTTTGTGTACTTTTTATTTGCATAGGGGGATTTTAGATCGCATCATATAAGAACTGTGTTTGAAAAATACACCGATCATCCCGGCCTTTCCAGTCATATGAATATGAAGCATCGACTGAAGGTGGAAATGTACAAATATACCCAAAGAGTAACACAATAAGCGCTAGAAACGAGTCAAACAACCCAGAGACTACATTTCCGGTAGGCGGGGTGGCTGCAGCTGCCCATCGCACAACATAAACTGACATGTTAATTATACGTTGTTTTTTTATTGATATTTAATGTTTCGTGGTTAGTACGAGTCGAGTCACCGCTAGCTGAGCTTACGTCAACGAGGAATCTCAGAAACGCAATGTGTTGACAGCTGGGCGTGATCGACGTATATTAGCAGCGACATTGCTTTCATATGTAGTTTCAAGGCTTTTGCGGCCAAATTAATTCCATTTTCTCCAGAAACTGGCTTTATCAAATATGAATGGACATCATTAACGACGCACAGCCACCGCCCTGACAGAAAGGCCGGGATGATCGGTTTATTTATCAAACACAGTTCTTGAAGCGACCTAAAATCCCCCTATGGGGCCTGGGCCGTGGCTCAGCGGTCCAGGCACCTTGGCTGGTAATCCAGCCTGGCAGTGTGCCGCGGGTTCAACTCCCGATCCCGACGGCCTTTACTGTCATCCCCCCATCTCTCTCCCCACTTCCTGTCAGCCTACTGTCTGTCCCTCCATAAAATATATAAAATAAAGGCGAAAGCCACAAAAAAAAGAAAAAAATCCCCCTATGGGGATTTCAATGCAAATAAAAAAATACATGAACCTGTGTACTGGCGCCCTCTACTGAAAGTGACGTCAGACTTCAGTGCTCTATTGTTAGTTATTGTCTCCACCAGGCCGAAGGCATGGGGAGAGAGTATGTTTTGCACTCCGTCCGTGTGTCCTTCCTTCCGTCCGTCCGTCCTTCCGTCCGTCCGTTATCAGCTAATCTCCGGCACCGTTGGCCCGATCTATGCCAAACTGTGCACACACACTCCCTGGATGCCAACGACGAACCTCTGCCCCACATATTCCTCAACGGCCTGTTATAGCGCCACCATGAGGCCGATTTAGGCAAAACACATTTCTGTAGATAACTCGTACACATTTTATCCATACATCACACAATTCGGTATACACTATCTCCATAGTCATGTGATCAACACGGATCTGCACCATTTCCCATCTTCCATCCTGATTGGCTAACATTTGCTTCCAAAGCTCACATGATTGGTCCGTTTCGAACAAACTGCCACAAATCACAAACACGGTGTCCAATTTCCATGAAATTATACACACATTTCCACTAGGCCGAGGATGACATGCCACTATTTTTTCCCCCAAATCAGCCTCACGGTGGCGCTATAACAGGCCAATTCCTGTTTTACCTATAACTGCATCGATCTGTATACAACTTATGTATGCGCACTCCCTAGAGGCCATGGAAAAACAGTTTCCCTGCATCCCTCCACATCTGCCGGTTATAGCGCCACCATGAGGCCGATTTCTGCAAAACACATTGTTTATGTTAGTCGCACAGATTTCATCCAAATCTCACGCAAATCGGTACACATGATCTCTGTAGTCATGAGATCAAGACGAGCCTGTTGGATTTCTCAGATTCTACACTGATTATCTAAGATTGCCTTCCAAAGTTTTCAGGAGTAGCCCGTTTTGTACAAAATGCTGCACATGTCCTGCTCATCCAGAATTCTATCCTCAGAGATGCTATGAGTGATCTGGCTCTGCATTTCCTCAACAAAATGAAGAATGAAGAAATTTTTTGCAACAAACAAACAAACAAACAAAACAACATGTTTATATTACTCCTAAACATTTTTCCAAACATCACACACTCCTGGTGGAGACCTGTGCCCAGAAGGGCACTTTTTCTAGTTAGCTATATTACTGACAGAGAAAAGCAGTTGAGTACAAAGACAACCTCAGTTTAATACGTTCAGTTAAGTTAGACTAGTTTTAATGTAGTTCAAGAATCATGTTCAGCTGCACTTAATTTTATTAGGGTTTGGTTCATCGAAAAATAGGCAACTCTTTCAATTATATATATATTTCTCCAAAATGTTTTAACTTTCATAATGTGAACAATAATTTGTCTGGACATAAAATATCATTTTTTAACACATTATTACCATTGAATTCGTTCATCTCTCCCTCCCTTGTTCCTGTCTATCTTCACTATCAACTAGGCCTATCAATAAAGGTAGAAAAGCCAAAAACAAATCGGACATATTTGCGGTGCGCACATCCAGTGCTGCCTATCTCCTCTATGGGATGTTATCCCTGGATGTAATAGGTTGTTGCTGGAGACGAGGCAGCCAATGAGCAATCAGAAGTACTCGGCAGTATGGTTGCCACTGTCGCGACAGAAATAAGCGAACAAACTCCAAAAACCAGGCAAGCAACTGTGAGGGCCAAATCAAGCTGGAAATAAGTGGCCTTGGCAACCCGCTTAATCTCGCAGACTAGCGGTGTCAGTCTGGTCGTGTAGTTTTCACAGTCAGTGTATGACCAGCTTGCAGCTGGTAAAACAGAATATGGTGGTTATGTGTCTTAGGGAATTTAACTAATAGAATCCAATGCACAAGGTTGTTATCATTGTAGCAGTAGGCCTATATGTGATTGATAATTATTCAGTGATAATATGCATAATATCCAGCCCCCCCATAATTGCATTCACTGGGTTCCACACATTTGTTTCACACATGAAAATGTCTCTCCATATAGGAATGTAAAGCTATAGTAGACTAATAATTGACCAATTAGACACTACTTTTCAGACAAAACAATGACTGAACTTTAATGACAATGGAACACCATCCTTAAGCACTTTGACTGAATTACATGTGCATGGTAAAGCTAGACCAATCGATGACACAGTCTCACATCCACCCAACAAGTAAAGAAATAGGCAACTCATTCAATTATATATTTATTCACATTGTTAGTGGATGGATATTGGATACCTTCTGCTCCTGTCCAGGATATAGGCTATATTTGGCACAAACAATAGGCCTATATGCAACATGTTAAAGATTAATGTGATTAAGTATTAGGACATGAGTGAAAGTACTGTAAATGCTATCAGTGGCAGTGCACTGAAATATATACAGCATTAATATTTCTCCAGGCTCCAGCCGTGCATTGAAATTACATAATTAAAATATGCAGTACGTACTGTCTGCATCTGTTACTGCCTGTTTACAATACACCAAGGCTGTTTTGCAGGTTTACAACACATACTGAGTTTCACTTCAATTGTTTCTTTACAAATACATGCATGTTGCTCAAGATCATTTATGCTAAAATGGTTGAATTGTTTCCCAGTAGAAAGTGCTGCAGTGGCAGTGCAGATGTGGGTGTTGTCAGTGATCTTGCAGAGGTCTTTGAGCGTCATCTGAGATGGATGCTTAGATTACCCACCTAAAACAACAGAATTACAATAATGGCTTTACACTATGATGCACATGTAATGAAATTAGCCTACAACATGAAATTAGCGGCTAGCAAAATAAACAAAACAAAAAAACTAACTGAAATTACAGGCAGTGTAACATAGAACCGATTTCAGTAGCCTATAGATTTCCTCTGTCAATCCCAAATGTGGGATTACATTATTCTATTATTACAATACTACTACATGAATACTACTATTAAACTGAAGTGGGGTCTTTGTACTCTGCTTTTCTCTGTCAGTATTTAGCTAATAACTAACAACAATATAGGCCTAATATGGTGCATGCAAACAAAATACATAACTAAGGGACTAAGATAAGAGCATCTAGCGAGAATTCTACAGATATGAATTTCCACTTACTTGGCTTTATATCGCCGATTATTGTTGCACATGTAAACACAACAGCACATCGATCTCTTCCACCCATTGTTATGTTTATCAAAAACGACTTTTCTATATTTGGAAATCACGGAGACTGCTTTGCGCCCACCCAGAATGCATCTCGATAGATTTAAGATGGCAGTATCTGCAAAACGGCTTATGGCATTCAATGTATGTGTTAGGACAATGTTTGTGGTTACACAAACCCTCAGAGCTGGACAAAAGAGTCTTAGCTGTGGACCCCCATCTGACCCCCATCTGAAAATATTTGGTGCTAGGGACCCTGTACAAGGTTTTTGTTGTTAAAAATGTTTAAAACATATTCCACTTCCACATATTCCATTTCTGTCTAGATTTCACTTGTCACATCACAAGTCTGCCAGTTCTGGGAACAATTTAGCGAGCCTAGCTTTGCTAGTACTACCCAATGTAGTACTTTAAACTGGATTATAGAGGGTCTTGCACAGGAAGAAGAGGCATTGATGGCATTGAGTGCCTCTGGCCAATATTAGTAGGATTTGATGACCCCTGGGGGTCCCCGACTCCCCGGACACCACTTTGAGAACCATGGCGCTATCTGATAATTGATCGAATAAAATATTTAATTGTAACGGATTTGCCTGCCTTTCACAACATTGGCAACGGGACTGACTTCTGAGATACAC
>NC_136803.1:30607066-30655148 GCF_951216825.1 Electrona antarctica
TTGATATAATGCGATGCATTGTGATCTTAGATTTTCACTATAGATTTTGGGTACCGGAGAGACCTCTTTTGGGTCTCGGGATTAATGCATATGCATGTGAACGCATTGGCCGCTCTGGGCTAGAAGTGGGAGTCAACCCTTCCGGGTGGGCATCGCTCCAAATGATGTGACGTAGCACGACCCGCCCCTCTAGACCAGAGACCTAACGCATTAGCTCAGGCTACTGCCGTATAGTTGAACTGATGTGATGTCTCCTCTGCAGATCGACCTCTTCAGCACCACGCTGCATGTTGGCGACTCCACCTCGGAGCTGATGACCAACATCTTCAGAGGCGTTCAGCCGGCCCAGCCAGTGACAACCCAGGCCACAAGTGGATCCTCCACAACGTGTTTCTCTCTAGTCCTCATGGCTCTTTGCCTATTGATCAGGAGTGTTTAGATTTTAGATTTTTTAGATTTTACCTCGTCATCGTGGGGCTCACTCCAGCGAACACACACTAGTTCTCTACAGCCACTTTTGTTTTTTCGCCACATCTAACTACTTCCACATACTTTGTGCTAGAAATCGAGTTCAAAACTTCAACATCTTCAGCTTTATGCAGTTATTTATGCTTGTATTTTTCTTTTTACACATTTTTCTCACATTGTCTGTCTGTTTGAACGCATTCAAACCTCTGCCGCTTCCTTGGCCAGTGAATACGTCACCATCCATCATCACGGCGCTGGGGCAATGGTCCATTTTTGTTAGTTATTTTTTAAACTTTGTCTTCAGCTTTAATACATTTTCTATACTGTACATCATATACATTGCGGGTTTTCAGCAAGCCCACGCAGTTTCTGCAGGAACTGCTTTTCTCGTTTTAAAATCAACTGCCGCTATGAAATTGTTACATATAATGTTGTCTGTTATAGTTATTATTATCATGATGTTATTATTTGGCCTCATTAGTTGTATTAGTTTATTAGATTATTATTTGTGGGCACTAAAGGCACGCCTCCCCTGGCCTAATTACATTTGATGTTTTGTGGTGAAAGGGCCTGCACCTGTTTTTTACCAGTGCACAGCGCCATGAGAACAATGCCATGCCATGAGAGAACTGAGAATATGTTTGTATATGCAATTTGTTTTGGATCAGTAAATATAATAAAAATGAACTTAAAACTGTGGACAATGTGAAAATTCCCACTAACTTTGGAAGCCGATTAGGGCCGAACGATACGCACACTATCAAAATTCTGCCTGTGGTGTTTTAATCGGATACGTCCGGAGATCATGTGTGCCGATTTCTGTGAGATTTGGACAAAATCTGTAGGAGGAGGAGCAAAAAGTGTGGTTTGAAGAAAATTCTAAAAATAAAAATAAAAAAAGTATTTGACTAGTGTAGCCAAATAACTTTGCATAAAGAATGAATGAAGCGCACAGCTAGAGGGTCCTGGGTTCGATTCCCGCTGGGGGGGGGGGGTGTTCCCTCCTCCACGTCATCAGTGCCCATACAGATAGATGCCAGATTCAGAGACAGGGTGGATCAAAACACCTTTTTTATTGAAAACAGTGATCTTGCAGGTCTTTGAGCGTCATCTGAGATGGATGCTTAGATTACCCACCTGAAACAACATAATTACAATAATGGCTTTACACTATGATGCACATGTAAGGAAATTAGCCTACAACATGAAATTAGCGGCTAGCAAAATAAACAAAACAAAAAAACTAACTGAAATTACAGGCAGTGTAACATAGAACAGATTTCAGTAGCCTATACTGATTTCCTCTGTCAATCCCAAATGTGGGATTACATTATTCTATTATTACAATACTACTACGGTACATGAATACTACTATTAAACTGAAGTGGAGTCTTTGTACTCAACTGCTTTTCTCTGTCAGTATTTAGCTAATAACTAACAACAATATAGGCCTAATATGGTGCATGCAAATTAAATACATATAAAAACTAAGGGACTAAGATAAGAGCATCTAGCGAGAATTCTACAGATATGAATTTCCACTTACTTGGCTTTATATCGCCGATTATTGTTGAACATGTAAACACAACAGCACATCGATCTGTTCCACCCATTGTTATGTTTATCAAAAACGACTTTTCTATATTTGGAAATCACAGAGAAGTGCAGAAAGTTCAGAAATGCAGCTGCCAGGGGTTCTCAACCCGTGGTTCTCAACCCTCGGGGGTCGCCAAATTATTTTGGGGGGTCGCCAATTTATATAAATAAATAAATAACTTTTTTTTTGCAACTGAATGGCTGGAAAATGGAAATGAAGAGTTTACATGGTACACATAGTACATGCATACATTTCCTTAAAGATTATATCTGATTTCAGTATTCATTTATGATACATTTTTTCTATTATTAAGGTTATTTTTGCAGTCAGTTTGTATTGGCGGTGGGGACTGGGGAGGGGGGGCAGGGCGTGGGTCATGGCCAAAGCATTTCCGGGGGTCCCCAGCCAAAAACGTTGAGAACCCCTCTATAGGCTAGAGTCGCTTCGTGGTCCCTTTTTATCCCAGACTGCTTTGCGCCCACCCAGAATGCATCTCGATAGATTTAAGATGGCAGTATCTGCGAAACGGCTTAGGGCATTCAATGTATGTGTTAGGACAATGTTTGTGTTTACACAAACCCTCAGAGCTGGACATAAGAGTCTTAGCTGTGGATCTGACCCCCATCTGAAAATATTTGGTGCCAGGGACCCCGTACAAGGTTTTGGTTGTTAAAAATGTTTAAAACATATTCCACTTCCACATATTCCATTTCTTTCTAGATTTCACTTTTCACATCACAAGTCTGCCAGTTCTGGGAACAATTTAGCGAGCCTAGCTTTGCTGTAATGAGCCCAATGTAGTACTTTAAACTGGATTAAGGAGGGTCTTGCACAGGAAGAAGAGGCGTTGATGGCATTGAGTGCCTCTGGTCAATATTAGTAGGATTTGATGACCCCTGGGGGTCCACGGACACCACTTTGAGAACCACAGCATTATCTGATAATTGGTCGAATTAAATATTTAATTGTAAGGGCCGATACATACTCCTCGGCTCTGTAGAGCCTACAATGTGACGTCATTTGAGGTTCGGGGGGGCGGGTACTGCCCTAAAGTCGGCTCTTCGGTGCTACTGAAAATTTCTGACGAGCCGAAATCATTTCGGCACTACAGCGCCGAAACAGCGGTAAAATAGGAGTATGAATCGGCCCTAACGGATTTGCCTACCTGTTTCACAACATTGGCAACGGGACTGACTTCTGAGATACACAATCTGTTGTCATTTTAATATCATGACCAGGGTTTTGTCAAAACAAATTCAGTGGTCTCTCACAATTTTAATTTAGACAGTTACACTCAGCTGGTTAAAAAAAATCCAAACGGGGTCCCCCAACAGTATACTTGAAAAACGTGTTTGCCAAACTAGTTTTTTAACCTGAAGAAATACTGGTAGGGTTTAGGCCAAGGGGTGATGGGAGGAACGGGCGTGCTCAAGCTACAGTATCTGCTGAACCTAATAAAAGAGAGGAGCTGATCTTCCACAGGGAGAACTTAAGGTGACAACATCTGTTTTGTGAAGGTAAGAATTTCTGTTAAATTTATTTTTGGTCATGGGGGTCGTTATTTGCGTTTTTTCCATTAAATGTAGGCTAAGTTAATGTGCTATAGCTGCACCATGGGTAAATGTTTTCATAAAAAAGGTGACTACACATGCCCACATATTGAGGGATAGCCTATTAGAGCATAATATGGTCAGTGGGATAACGTTGGGGGAAGCAATGGTGTTCTTGCAATTAAGGAAAGAAGTGCACAGACAACTGAATCACTTGACTGCTGATCTGTTGATCATTTAATTTCACAGTTGTTGATTTGAGTGACGTGAGTTGCTGACACTCACCTCTTTCTGTCCGTTTTCTTATTTAGATGAAGTGGATTCTTGTGTCTGTTGCTTGCTCTCTCTTGCTCACATTGGCTGTAGGCAAGGCAGAAGCTGGTTTTAATGCCTGGCATGGCAGCAGCGGAGCTTCCACCTCAGTCGGTAGGTTAAGTGTTTGGTTTGATTTTGAAGTAATTTTACTTGTATATTATGCATGGCCATATGTAGGCTATAATGAGCATTTTGTTTTTGTAATTTTCTCCTGCAGCTTGGTGTTACCATCTTCCAGATTGCAGTAAGTCAATTTTGCATAATATTCCTCTAAATACCTAAGCACTATCAGTGGTTCTCAAACTTCTCAAACTCTCAAGGAAGGAGAACCCCAAAAAGGGGTCGATCATCATCACCTCGTGATGGACATTTTTTGTTTGCTACAGACATATCAGGCCTATACGGAGGTCAATTATGACCAGAAACATTTGTGCCAATGTGCTACATTTTAGAAATGGTCTAGAATTTCCGCATTCATATCAGTGTCCTACCTAAAAAAACAACAAAAAAGAGGAGGGTGGCATTACTATAATTGGATCTTATACAGAGAGTGCTTTCATCACACATCACAATTAACAATGTATAGTGTGTGTGTGTGTGTGTGTGTGTGTGTGTGTGTGTGTGTGTGTGTGTGTGTGTGTGTGTGTGTGTGTGTGTGTGTGTGTGTGTGTGTGTGTGTGTGTGTGTGTGTGTGTGTGTTGTTGAGGACCCCTGCTAAATCAATATGTAAATCCTGATATATTAGAAGTAGTTATACAATGAACACCTATGCTATGCTGCTTGATTAATAGAAACTCTTGTGTTTGTGTTCTTTTAGATGATACGACTTGGCCGACCATTTCTCCGAATAATTTCCTTTTTTGTTTTTTACTTCGTCTTAATACATTTTCTATAAACGTCTGTCCAGCCCTTTCCCAATCACCCAGGCCTATATGCCCTTCCTGACAATCAAATGTAATTAGGCCAGGGGAGGTGTGCCCTTAGTGCCCACAAATAATAATCTAATGAACTAATACAACTAATGAGGCCAAATAATAACATCATGATGATAATAACTATAACAGACAACCGTTTTCCTTCACATTATACGTAACAATTTCATAGTGGCAGTTGATTTTAAAACGAGAAAAGCAGTTCCTGCAGAAACTGCGTTGGTTCGCTGAAAACCCGCAATGTATATGATGTACAGTACCAGTGCACAGCGCCATGAGAACAATGCCATGCCATGAGAGAACTGAGAATATGTTTGTATATGCAATTTGTTTTGGATCAGTAAATATAATAAAAATTTACTTAAAACAAAATTCTGCCTGTGGTGTTTTAATCGGATATGTCTGGAGATCATGTGTGCCGACTTCTGTGAGATTTGGACAAAATCTGTAGGAGGAGCAAAAAGTGTGTTTTGAAGAAAATTCTAAAAATAAAAATAAAATAAGTATTTGACTGTAGCCGAATAAACGATAAAGAATTAATGAAGCGCACAGCTAGAGGGTCCTGGGTTCGATTCCCGCTGGGGGGGGGGGTGGGGTGTTCCCTCCTCCACGTCATCAGTGCCCATACCCAAGATAGATGCCAGATTCAGAGACAGAGTGGATCAAAACACCTTTTTTATTGAAAACAACTCATCTAGCCTGGGCCGTGGCTCAGCGGTCCAGGCACCTTGGTTGGTAATCCAGTCTGGCAGTGTGCCGCGGGTTCGACTCCCGATCCCGACGGCCTTTACTGCATGTCTTCCCCCATCTCTCTCCCCATTTCCTGTCAGCCTACTGTCTGTCCCTCCAAAAAAAAATAAAAAATAAAGGCGAAAGCCACAAAGAAAAACCATTTAAGAAAACAACGCATCTACGGGTTTCAAACGCAGAACGTAAGCCGAGCTGAGAAGTGGGCCAGCATCGTAAGCGCCTTAGATTGTGCATGTTAAGAGCAATTATAGGTCCGCGAGCAAAACATTTGGATTTAATTGTCCTAAATGTTGTTGAATTTGAAACATTGTCATTCATATGTAGCATACCACGACTCTGTTCTTAATGATATTAAAAACAATGAACACAGTGACCACAGCCCCTTCTTTCAATACTGTAAATTGTTTTTTCTTTTTCTAACCCTGTGTGTGTGTGTGTGTGTGTGTTTGCACACACACACACACACACACACACACACACACACACACACACACACACACACACACACACACACACACACACACACACACACACACACACACACACACACACACACACACACACACACACACACACACACACACACACACACACACACACACACACACACACACACACACACACACACACACACACACACACACACACACACCCCCACCCACCCCCTGGTGGCGGGCGGGTGGTGTTACAGCATGACACACACAGACAGACAGACTAACTGACTGACTGACTGACACACAGACAGACAGTTTTGGCCAGCTTCTATAGTTAGTGCTCACTTTGTTCACAATAAAAACAACAGCAGACCCAGGTCTCAAGACCCACGGCCAGGCCAGCATTCACCAAACTCCTGCTTGGAAGAAGACAGGGCATTTAAATAGTCACATGGTGATTGTCAATGAGGAAGTGCACGCCCCTATGGTGGCCTCTGAGGCTCAATTCCAATTGGCTACACTAATAAAAGAGAGGACCTGATCTTCAACAGGTGTTTTGTGAAGGTAAGAATTTCTGTTAAATTTATTTTTGGTCATGGGGTTGTTATTTGCGTTTTTCCCATTAAATGTAGGCTAAGTTAATGTGCTATAGCTGCACCATGGGTACATTTTTTGACAATTTGATTTAAAAAAATCATATCTATCCCTCAAGTCCATATTGAGGGATAGCCTATTAGAGCATAATATGGTCAATGGGATAATGTTGGGGGAAGCAATGCTGTTCTTGCAATTAAGGAAAGAAGTGCACAGACCACTGAATCACTTGACTGCTGATCTGTTGATCATTTCATTTCACAGCTGTTCTTTTGCATTTGAGTGACGTGAGTTGCTGACTCTCACCTCTTTCTGTCCGTTTTCTTATTTAGATGAAGTGGATTCTTGTGTCTGTTGCTTGCGCTCTCTTGCTCACATTGGCTGTAGGCAAGGCAGACTTTAATTGGTATTCTAATTGGTATTATAATTGGTATGGCATTTCCGGCCACATGATCCCCAGAGATTTTACCTCAGTCGGTAGGTTAAGTGTTTGGTTTGATTTTGAAGAGATTTTACTTGTATATTATGCATGGCCATATGTAGGCTATAATGAGCATTTTCTTTTGTAATTTTCTCATGCAGCTTGGTGTTACCATCTTCCAGAATGCAGTAAGTCAATGTTGCATAATATTCCTCGAAATACCTAAGCACTTGCACTTGCACTTGCACTATCAGTGGTAATCAACATTTACAACTCAAGGAAGGAGAACCCCAAACAGGGGTTCATCATCACCTCTAGCTGCAATTTGCAACTCTAGCTTTTTTTATAATGGGATGAATCTAGAGTTGCAATACCCTCCATTGACTCCCCACTCATCATTTTGCGTTTGCGATCTGCTTGTCTTAAACGACGTTAAACTCACCAACATTGCAGCTGTAGTCCAAGCTTGAATTATTCTCTTTCAATCTGCAAAGCTTGTTTTTCATAAAAATCCCCCGTAGACATGTTATGAGCTACTTTCTGTCAAGAAATTCTGTGCAAGTGATTCTTTTTCTAAGTGCTGGAGTTTGGAAGCGCTCGTCGTAAGTCACTGAACGTCCCTGCATGCATCTGTTTCGCATTTGCACATAATGCAGGAGGCAGCAGCGCGACCCCTTAATAAAAACGAGCGCTTCCAAACTCCAACATTTCTTCTTCTTGACAGAAAGTAGCTCATAACATGTCTACGGGGGATTTTTATGAAAAACAAGCTTTGCAGATTGAAAGGGAATAATTCAAGCTTGGACTACAGCTGCAATGTTGGTGAGTTTAACGTAGTTTAAGACAAGCAGATCGCAAACGCAAAATGATGAGTGGGGAGTCAATGGAGGGTATTGCAACTCTACATTCATCCCATTA
This sequence comes from Electrona antarctica, assembly GCF_951216825.1. NCBI lineage: Eukaryota > Metazoa > Chordata > Actinopteri > Myctophiformes > Myctophidae > Electrona > Electrona antarctica. The sequence goes on from NC_136803.1 coordinate 30,615,046, forward strand.
TAAAAAAATCTAGAGTTGCAAATTGCGGCTACATCACCTCGTGATGGACATTTGTCAAAATTATATTTTTGCTACAGACATATCGGGCCTATACGGAGGTCAATTATTACCAGAAACACGCGTGCGTGTGTGTGGACCCCTGGTAAATCAATATGTAAATCCTGATATATTTGAAGTAATTATACAATGAACACCTATGCTGCTTGATTAATAGAAACTCTTGTTTGTGCTCTTTTAGATGACGCGACTTGGCCGACCATTTCTCCAAATCATTGTAATGGTTCCAGGCAATCTCCGATTGACATCGTCTCGGCATCAGCCACCAGTGACTCCAAATTGGGAGCCTTCACCTTTAACAACTATGGCAGCAAATCATCAATGACAAACGTCTTAAACACTGGCAAAACACGTGAGTCGCAGCTTTAGAGACCTTTCCGTTGCTTTCGGGCAGCCAGAAACCTTTTATTTTTTGGTAAATTCCGTTCCTCTTATGTGTTATGGTGTTTGTCCAACTACAGAATTAAACTGTACAAGATGTTAATACATTCCCCCCCCACCCCCGAAAACACACACGCGCGCACACACACACACACACCAGTCAAAGTAGGACTTAGTGGGGTCAGTATTTCAGGAGGTGATCTAGCGGAGGCCTATGACAGCCTGCAGATCCACTTTCATTGGGGCAACTGCTGTTCAGTCGGCGGCTCAGAGCACACGGTGGACGGCAAGCGCTACCCCATGGAGGTATGGCAGTTTTCAACTATTCAATTCAGAACTATTTTGTATCTATTCGCAAATTTAATTAAGCTATTGTGCTGTCCGGGTAACTGGAATAGAATCGTTCTTGAAATAAACCACTGACCTACGTACTTTGTCTTAATTTTCCTCCCTCCTATAGTTGCACATTGTCAGTGCGAAGGCCTCATTTAACGGGGATACAGCGCAAGCTGTCCAGAACTCCACTGGGCTTGCTGCTCTTGGATTCTTCATAGAGGTGAAGGAGATTCTCATTAACATCAGATGCTAATAAATGGGACCTGACGTGTGATAAATAATAGTGTTTACTGCACTTTGACAGGAAATGTCAGGCAAAGAAACTGCTTCACCTGCAAGCTGGAAGACCTTGACCTCCTACTTGGCCAAGATCACACGGAAAGGTAAGCATTCGTTCTTCATTTCCCTTCAAATTTGACCTTGTAATGAATTCAGTGAAGGATCAGCTGCAGTTCCTTCACCAGTCCATGTGCATTTTGTCTACAGACCAGAGTGTAGAAATTGCTGCTGGCATTTCCCTGGATGATCTGTTGAGCGGAGTGGATCGTACCAAGTACTACCGCTACCTCGGCTCGTTGACCACCCCCTTGTGTAACGAAGCTGTGGTTTGGACCGTGTTCAAGGATTCAATCAAAGTCAGCAAAGATCTGGTGAGTTTGATTTGACATGCATGCAACCGTTTTGAAATCATGACTTAATGTTACCCAGCCAGCACGCCAACATGGGTCCCATGTGGTTTAGAGGTGGGCTACCTATGTGGGAGCCAGGTGGGATAACCATATGGGACCCATAGAAATGTCAGCGGGCACCAGATGGTTCTCACCTGGGTTGCCCATGTGGGTTTTAAGTGGCCCATAGCACTTACCCTACCCCCCTTAGACAGCACTTCTTAGACTTATATAGCATTTGAAACAGACTTATAGCATGTCATGTAGCACAATAAGTGCATTGTATGTAGTCATATCACTTCATAGTATATATGTACACCATAGTATAGCATATATGTATAGTTTATATGTATAGTGTCATTATATAGATATGTTCTAGTTATAGTTTATATGTATAGTGTCATTATATAGATCTGTTCTAGTCACGTTCTTAGCTTACGCATGTTTCGCGATAAATGCATTTTACATATGTGATGTATTCCCATGCTTTTTGTTCTTGCTTAATGTAAGTCGCTCTGGATTAAGAGCGTCTGCTAAATGCCTAAATTGTAATTGTAAGTGGGTGCTACCTGGGCCCTAGGTGGGCCCCAACTAGGCAATTTTATGTGGGTCCTAACTGGGATGCCCACGTGGGCTTTAAGTGGGTTCTACCTGTATACAGCTCTGGTAGGAGGTTCTATATTTCACTTTTCCCTCAAATAATGGGTCGGGAGCCATCTTCGGGACACAGACCCCATTTTAAAAAGAAATATAAGATAACATGAACAAATGAGAAAATAAATGTCACATTCAAAAGAATGTAACAATTTAAAATCTTAAATCTGCTCTTAAAGCAGTGGAAAAAAAGCAGATCGATCTATATTGTGATCTTAGATTATTGGGTACCGGGGAGACCTCTTTTGGGTCTCGGGATCAATGTGTATGCATTTGGAACCACTGCCGTATAGTTGATGAAGTGATGTCTCCTCTGCAGATCGACCTCTTCAGCACCACGCTGCATGTTGGCGACTCCACCTCGGCGATGATGACCAACATCTTCAGAGGCGTTCAGCCGGCCCAGCCAGTGACAACCCAGTAAATTTAATAAAAATGAACTCCAACTGTGGACAATGTGTTCTTTATGCATGTAAGCAATGCGACCCACACACTTGTCTTATATGTTATTTTATAATCTATGTTTTGTTTTTGTTTTTTAATATCCCACAACTTTTTTTTTTTTACCCACTGTCAATATTGTCTAATGCAATCCTGGGTGCTACACTCCCTCAGCCAACCTTGGGAGAGCAATGGACTGACCTTGTGTTCTTCAATGGAGTCCAGGGCTGCGTTCGAATTGCTAGGGTTGTTCCCTACTCCCTACTCCCCATACGGGGACCCAGACTCAGTGGACTCAAATAGTGATTAATTCGGACAATACTCCCTGTATGGGGAGCTCTGACGTCAATATCGGTAGAGGGCGCTATAGGTCCGTGGGTTCATGTACTTTTTATTTGCATTGTAATCCCCATAGGGTTTTTTCAGATCGCCTCATAAAGAACTGTATGAAAAATAAACAAATCATCCCGGCCGTTTCACTCAATTGGATATGAAGAATCAACTGACTACAAAAAACCAGTCAAAACGCTGCTGCTGAAATGATGATGGCAGCGGTGGCCGAACGGATAGCGGCGCGGTCTTGATACCGGAAGGTTCCTAGTTCGAATCAGCCGTCCGACACGTTAAAATTACCACCGCTGAAGTGCCCTTGAACAAGGCATTGAACCACTACGATGAAATGTGTTCTATGAGCAGGGCCTGGCTGGAAACAAGTTCTTGAGCTTAGCCCAGATACCCTGGGTAAATATAGATTTCATTTCAAAAAGTTTATAATTTTAAAATAACATAGGCCTATTATTATCAATAAATTAATATTGTATCCATTATCCAGCAATATGAAAACAGTGCACCACCTTGACAATATGAAAATATCAGCAGCATGATTATGAACCCCCGCTAATCCTGGGGGGGGGGGGAGGGGGGGGGATACGGTAAAAATAGCCGATCTATAAGCAACGCGACGTCCGTGTTGTGAGCTTGTAGATCGGGTACTTTTGGTAAAGAATTACCAAAAGTAGCCAATCTACAAGCTCTGCTCACAATACGGACGTTAACAGAAACAGCAGTCCAATAAATTACTGCCTACATAATGAAGTTGTAATGTATTTAGCGCAATTAAATGAAATCATGTTAGATAACATAAATTTTTTAATGGCAGGAATTAATTAATATGAATAAAACATATGTTCGGAGACACAATGTGTCTCACATGCATGTACAAAATATATATTGGACTTTAGCACATAGCTTTACAACCTCACCAACCTTAATCCAAAAACTATTAAAATATAAGGCCTTCTACAGCAAGCAACTGTTTTATAAACACTCATTTTGCACCATCCATTCCAAAGTAGCCTGGGGTCCTCCTATGGTTTCTATGGCTGCTGGCATTGATGATATTCACACGGCTGCGGATAATTCAAAAGAGGATAATTCAAGCTTTCCCTACAGCTGCAATGTTGGTGATTTTGATGGTGTTTAATATAATTAGAGAGGACTTTTCTGTTTGGATGAATGGGCTCTCTATGGAAAGTGTCACCTAGGTATCACCTTGCTGGCAAGATGGCTGCGGTCTGAATAAAGAGAATAGGCAGCTCCCGGCAGGATCCGCCGGGAGAATCTAGACGCAGCTGCGTGACATGAGACTAATTAATTAGAGCGACAGAGAGAGGAGTGTGTGTGTGTGTGTACATGTGTGCGTCAATTTAACAAAGTTGCAGACGATCAGAAATCAGCAGAGAGTGATCGACGTTTGCGCTACTCTATGCCGGATTGAAGTGGACTAGGTCCCAGACCTTTTTTTTCCTCCCTGGAAATAAAAACGTCTGGGTTTCCGAGGCTAATTCCAAAGCAACATACAGTTTGCTGAATTCGGAGGTACATTTTCCTGATAGTAGAGCTATATCAACCATGTAAAGATAACATGTGGAAATTCACAAAAAGCTGCCGTATGTGCTACGATCGGCTTTGGGACTTTAACAAAAATATAGGACAGTATCAATCGAAAGTTGAATATGTACAGTATGAACCTAGTAGAATTTATGTCCAGCACTCAGATTTATTCATGAACTGACAATTTCAACACATTTGTTGCACACAGTTAACAAAACATTGTGATGCACAAACTTGGAGTCTTGGACACATCATCAATGTTGTGTTATCTACATTTTGGCTTTAAAATATTTTTTATTCTAGCCTGAAACACTAAACGTTTGACTATAAACCCTACTGTACACATACGTCAGCTTAATAACTCCACATTTAGGAACACGTTTAGGTGGGTAAAATGGTGACCTTCTGATTACCAGACTAAGCTAAGGCCAACCTAGTATATGAGGTTATGTGTGTGTGACAATAAATATACGCGCAAATAGAGCTATATTTTGAGAGGCGCTAGGGGCTATAGCACCTCCAATGCATGGCTTTTGAAAATGATGTCATATGGCAGCCAAGTCTATGGACTTTTAATGTTTATTTAGGGCAGCGTGACGTGAGACGTCATGTGGACGATATAAATACAGTGGGCGCCCCTCACTTCACACCAGAGTGATTTTTTTTAGCCCCCTTCTATAAACAGCTTTTGTCCGCACACTGTCTCAAGATTTTCCATTGGCCACGGTAAGATAATTCCAGGTCAAATGTCCCCTAAATTCCGTCTCCATTGACGATGAATGGAGAAAAGACGTCAGAATTCCGCTTTTTATGACGTAAATTAAACATCAAAACATTAAACGCCATTGACATTGAAGGAAAACTTTACGTCATGTGTAAACGAGCAAATCAGCCAACCAATCACAGGCAACAGGCATTCTGATCGGCCAGTATGAGATGATGCATGATGATTTTGAAATTTACTTACTTACTTAATTACTTACTTGGTTATTCACAAATTGATTAATTAATCAATCAATACATTCATTCATAATTCATTCATAGTTGAAAGGTCAGTCTTTTCACAGGAAGGTTATCGATTCTAATTCCAAGACTGGAGAATGTCACTGAATAATGAAATGCGTCCCCCATCGCCGCCATCGGTGTCTGTTGGCAAGGAGTGACAATGCCAGGCCCACACCACTGAATTATGTCTCTCACGCACGCACGCACGCACGCACGCACGCACACCTTCATAAGTGTATTCTGTGTTGTGAATGTTCACAAGTGTAGGATAAAGCAGTGTATAATTATGATTATGGCCAGCCCCCTGCGACTCCATTTATTGACTCTTATTTCTGGGCTGGCTCTTTTTGAGAAACTCCACCCATTGACCGTCTCCCCACTGAGTGCTTGGAAACCTGCTTAACAAGCAGTAATTTGCACAAGGGTACCACTTCAAAAAACTTCGACTACTTACACGTACTCAAGGCTCACAGATTTGCGTGTTTTTTCTTGTACTCAGGCTGACAGGCATTTCAGCATTAATGAAGTTACTTTCCGATGGTGTCTCTTGAGTCTTGGCATACATTTAAGGTAATTTGACGTTCTCTCAAGGACTTTTTTCTGGCTCTTGGCATTCTGGCAGAGGTTGGTTGTAAAAAAGCAGACACCGCCTCGGGGAGATATCGCCACAAGTCTCTATGGTCCTTCTATCAAAACAGAAGATCTGACTTAAAAGGAATGATCAAACACAGATGCGTGTCTAACAGAATAAGAATGGACTAGTAAAGCCCACCGCTATAGCCCGTTTCATGTCTGGAAAAGAAACAAGAAGCCTGTCGAACATTCATCTGTCCGGGTGTATGAAAGTGCCTCACACTCCAGGCTTGTATTTCATGAGACATATGGTAAAGTTTAGGTGAGGAAGAAAGTTTTAGAATAATATACTCAGCATTTTTTGTTTCTTTTTTTTTTTTTTTTTACTAAAGAGAGGGGAATATTTTTGATTGAACTAAAAGTATGGCCTGTAGGTGATGATGGATTCAAATGTCTCGCATACATTCATACATTTACACAAATATAGTTTTAGTATCTATTGCAGCCACTCAAAATAAGATCAAAGATACGGTACATAACATATAGCCTATGGTATCTTTATCTTTCCAAAATTACATTCCAAAATGTGTTTGAAAAATGTATCATTTTAAATAATATTTGCGTTCTGTGAGAGCAAGGAGAACAGGGAATCGCATTTTTGTGTTTTAGCATAACTTTTCACTGTACTGCATCTACTGTTAATAAAGTATTCAGTCAATCTCTGTATCATTCACCCACATAACCACCAAAAAAACTAAACCACACTTTTAAAATAAAGACGATTCTACCAAAAACATTCCATCAATTCGTACTTAAAGTACAGTGCTGTAGCTCTATTCATGTAATATTGCCCTTTGAATTTGAGACTGACACGGTAGGTAAAGGGTTCGTACAGCATCATTCTGGCAGAGGTTTGGTTCTAAAAGGCAGACATTTAGATATGGCCTCAGGGAGACATCACCCCGCGGATGCCTGTCACAGGTCTTGAAGGTCCTTCCATCAAAACAGCAGATCTGACAAAAAAAAAGAATGATCAAACAGAGATGCGTGTCTAACAGAATAAGAGGGAGTTATAAAAGCTAACCGCGGTTAGCCTGTTTCATGTCTGGAATAAACAAGACGCCTGTCGAACATTCGGGTGTATGAAAGAGCCTCACTTTGAGGCTTGTTTTTCACGAGGCATAATGGGAAAGTTATGGAGGAAGAAAGTTTGTGGATAAGATCATCAGCATTTTTTCTTTTTCTTTCTTTCTTTCTTTCTTTCTTTCTTTCTTTCTTTCTTTCTTTCTTTCTTTCTTTCTTTCTTTCTTTCTTTCTTTCTTTGAACCAAAAATAAAAAGTCAGTTGGCTCTATTTTGTTGCCCTTTGGTTTGGATTCACTCGGTAGGTAAAAGGGACGGCATAAGAGCGAAAAGGTGCTCCATTTGGGTCAAACATGGATGTACAGTATGGGAACAACACAATCCCTCTGCATTACACCCAATCTTTTCCATCACGCGAATGAAGCAAATGCCACTCCTGCATGCGTTTGTTGTTTCTCTTGTCATTACCCCTGGCCCTAATATTCAACAGTTGGACAGCAATTTAAAACTTGTAACTTCAAATACTTTAGCATTTTCCACTAAACAATCTAAATGAGTGTCTTTACACAACTGAGTGGCATGCTTTCAGCACATACTGTAAAAGCCTGATTCTTATGGATTTAGACTCTGCGAAGTTATGAGTAGATTTTTACACTTTTGTTGTTAAATGACCAAATAAGTCAATTCTTTCCGTGAGCTGCTTTTTCTTTTCTTTTTTTTCCTTCATTTACCCAGGGTATAGTAGCTGAGCACAAGTGCTCATTTTCAGCAACGCGCTGCACATAGAAACACACAGACAGACACACACCTGGGAGCTGACCAGTACAACCACAGTCTTATACTGTTGGCCACTAAGCAGCTCCACTGGAGCAGTTGGGGGTTCAGTGCCTTGCTCAAGGGCACTTCAGCGGTGTTGGGTGAGTGATGACAATCACTTCCCGTCCGGGGAATCGAACAGCAACAAGGGCGCTCCTCTAACCCTTAGGCCAGGGGTTCTCAACCCGTGGGTCGCGACCCCTCGGGGGGTCGCCAAATTATTTTGGGGGGTCCCCAAATGATTTTCAAAAAGATTTGTTTTGCAACTGAATGGCTGGAAAATGGAAATTAAGAGTTTACATATAGTACACAGTACATGCATACACCTTCCCTAATGATTATATCTGGTTTCAGTATTTATTTATGGTGTATTGTCTCTTTTATTAAGGTTATTGTAGCAGTCAATTTATATTGGGAGTTGGGAGGGGGCGGGCGGGGGTCCTGAGACATTGCCAAAGCATTTCCGGGGGTCCCCGGCCAAAAACGTTGAGAACCCCTGACTTAGGCCACCGCTGCCCCCCGTACTGCCGCTGCCCCCCGTACACCCCCCTGCTGTGAGCTCAGGTGATGTTTCCGTATTCCATGTGCCAAAGCATGTGCTCATACTTAACAATGGGATGCTTCAGGGGTAGGCAATCATGTGGACAACAAGAAAAAGCTATGACTTGCGAGGAAAGCACAGGAGCTAATAGTGCCCGTTGATGTGCTGAGGTAAAGTGACAGGGACTCTTGGAAAGCCTTTCTCCGTTTCTGCTCAACACACTAGTCTCTGAAAAGACTGAATGTTTTTCTTCTCTCTACCCAGCGGCATATACAGCTGTCCCCTCTCGCAGCATGCTCTCAACTCTCCCATCCCTTTTTCCTTATCTGTCTTCGACTTCAGCTCAGTGGGTATTGGTAACCTGCTGGCATCAATACATTTCTGAGAGGTGTCTGTGCTTGTGACACCTACCACAACCCAACTTGCAAGTTGTTATAAGTGGCTTCTAAACAAATGCACTCAAATTAAACAGTTTGGATTCATGTCAAAATCCAAAGGTAATACCCTCATGACCATAGTGGTATGATGAGGACTATGGAAGAATTGTTTTTTAAAAAAATCTTAAAAATAAAAAAAATGTGTAAATTAAAAAATTAAATATTTAAAATATTTAAAATATTTAAAATATTTAAAATATTTAAAATATTTAAAATACCGTATTTATAAAATATATAAAAAATATTAAATCAGTCTGCAACAAACTAAAAACCAACAAGTTCTCTTGAAACTGTTTTTTGTTTTGAAACTGTTGTACTATTGTAAACTGTGGTGGTTATTCATACTATATTGTCATTTGTGTTTGTAAATTACCTACCCAGTCAACATCAGTCACGTGACGTGACGACCTAGATAAAAGGGAGGTTGTCACATACTAACAATTATCATCTGATTAAGGCCGCCTGCGGTCTTATATTATTATGGTATTTCAATAAAAGATAACACCATTGGAGCAAACCTGTGTGCGGACTCTCTTCTCTTCACTATGGGAGAATTGTACCCAGATCACTTTGCTCTGTCGCACCCGACAGTTAAGGGCATTTGTTAACCTCAAGAGGGCGCTATGTAGAGGCCATGGCAAAAACGAGATAACAATTTATCGGTAAGTGCAGATCCCCAATTCCGGCCAATCTGGCCACCTAATCAGGGACTAATTCGGACCCGAGATACCAAGGAAATGTATGCAGTTACGTAAGTCTTAAAGTTTGTTGTTTGGATGAAGATCGGATAGGACTATAGTGGATAGGACAATAGAGACTATAGTAGACTCTGATTCAAAGAATAGTGTGTAAACGATAGATATATTTTAAATTTTCAATCAATTCGAGCAATACAACAATAATTGATCTTATTTAATGGCTGTGACTACAGTTGACATTATCTATATGGCGAGGCCAACATGTGGGTCCTGTACTGCAGGGGTTCTCAACCCGTGGGTCGCGACCCCTCGGGGGGTCGCCAAATTATTTTAGGGGGTCCCCAAATTATTTTCAAAAAAATATATATATATATTTTCACGATTTTTCAAAAATAGCAGACCTACAAGCTCGTAGCGCGCCACTCGGTGGCGCGCTATGAGCTTGTAGATCTGCTATTTTTCAATAGCTAAATTATAACAATGCTTAAAACACCAAAAGGGGTTCCCGCCCAAAATGGTTTAAGGTTATTGTAGCAGTCAATTTATATTGGGGGTCGGGAGGGGGCAGGGCGGGGGTCCCGAGACATTGCCAAAGCATTTCCGGGGGTCCCCGGCCAAAAACGTTGAGAACCCCTGCTGTACTGCACACCTCCTTGTCGCCAATCCACACGTCAATGTGACAATCTCACCATGACGGGCATATAATTGGAAATTACATTTGAATTATGGAAGAAAGACAGTGACAAATAATCATGCATTCACTGCAGACAAACCTGCAGAACTGGTGAGGAAATCGATTTGGGGCAATTCAGGGGGGAAAAAAATCGCAATTATAAATGTGCAAGCAGACTGCTATGGCTACTCCAAGACCGAGCGGTTACCCATCTTGGGTGCACATTAAATGCAGTGGAGGACAATGTCATCTATCTTGCAATTAATTAGGTCAAACGCTCCTTGTCAAGGGCATGGAGTGAGAGGAAAGCACGAGGAGTTATTAATTGGTATTCTTCCTTTTGATGTATGGCACCATATGCATGCCATATTAATGTTAAAATACCCCATGTGCTTCTGTTTGTCTCTGTGTCAGTGTCCATCACTCTGACTGTGTGCTAGGAATGACTGGAATCACTGGACTGCAATGAGGAAAAACATATTGATTTCCTTGTCTACTGCTATTTTATCTCTTTAGTCTTAATTCTTCTTCATGCATGCATGCCCCCTAGGGGTGTAACGATACCTTTTAACAGTGATACGATACGTATCACGATACATGGTTTACGATACGATACATGGACGATATTGGTTCATTATGGCGATCCGATACGATTAGATGATTTGAAATATATTATTATATATATAAATATATATATTTAAAATACATTGACATTATTATTAAACTAAGTAATTAAACCCCTCTTTTTCTTTTTTCTTCTAAAAATTGCTAAATACCCCACACAAAAATGTAGTATTGATACAATCGATTATTTGCATAGCAAAACGATTCCATACCGATTATTTGCAGTGCAAAACGATATGATACATGTTGCTGTTTTCATTTCGATATACTTTGATTCTTTAGTTACTATATCGTTACACCCCTAATGCCCTCCCCCCTTTGTATTGTTACATAACAGTTATATAAAAACACAGTGGCAGTGGCAGTGTGACTGAGATCATCATTATTTGATGTGATTGAAATCCAAGTTATCCAACAGAGAGTACACAAACAAAACCAATAAAAGCTTCACCATGTCAAACCTTTACCAATTACCATTACTCCATTCCTTCTTATTACAGCACTTGTAGGTATGGTAGAGAATCAATTTGTTGAGAGAGAGAGAGAGAGAGAGAGAGAGAGAAAGAGAGAGAGAGAGAGAGAGAGAGAGAGAGAGAGAGAGAGAGTGATAGATTGCGTTTCCATCAAGTCATTTCCAAAAATAGGAAGCAAATTTTCATGGCGGCCATGGCGGTGTAAAGTAACAAGTACATTTACTCAAGTACTACAGTTTTTTTTAGGTATTTTATTTTTGCCCCTCCTAGCCTCCTATGCTCAGCTTTCCAGGTTTGTGTAAACACAAACATTGGCAAATCACCACATATAGCGATGATTTGATTGGCTGAGCAAAGTACGGACCGGTACATATTGAATATATACCGGTAAGTGAGGGCAGAAAAGTGAAGACGGAAATTGTGATTGGCCAGAATGAGATGACATCACAATCTGGCCAGCGCCCCTCACTTCACACAGGTGTGATTTATTTTTTTACTTTAGTGGAGTATTTTCAATTTTCAGTAGGCCTATATACTATTGAAAACATTAGTAGATTTTGATTATTATTACAAAACATATGAACCGCCGCTATTTGAAGATAGACAATCTACAAGCTCTCAATGCGTCACGATGCAATGCTTTGTGAGCTTGTAGATCTGTTATTTTAGTACAATGTGATCCCAATATTTTATTTGGCACTTTTACTAGGCCTATTTATACTTTTACTAAAGTAAATCATATGAGTAGCCTACTTTTCCCACCACTGCAAATAGCCTTAGCCTACATTATTAGTTTGGGGGTCTACTCCTTTTATATACTCTATGGTCTACTCCTTACCTGACATTTATTTATTTATTTAGTTATTTCCTTAGCTGAGCACAACTTTCTTACTTGATTGACAGCAAGAAGAACCAATGATGAATCTCTCCTGGCATGCGCTCTCCAGTCTGGGAGGCTGGTCTGGTTTTCCCCGCCTCCCTCATTGACGTGGTGAAAGTGGAAACAGCTGGTGATGACGGCGGGCGGGATTTATCTGCGCATTACGAATTGTTTGTGAGTGCGACACTGGCTTATAGTTATATTAGATATGATATTATAATATAATGAAAATAAAAAAAGAAAGTAGGTCAAATTAGCCTACAACTGAACTAGTGCCTAGTAGAATAGCATGTGGACGTAGGGTAATGTCTAATTAGGCCTGCTGCTTCAGAGTGCTTCTGCAACAGGTGTGTGATAATTTTTATGTCGTCAAATCATATCATGCACTTTTATAGCCTTATAAACAGCTGCGGGGATACTGTACAGCAGGTGTGAAGCAGCAGCAGCTAATACAACTTCCAAACTGCGTTTTGGTTTATAAACAGCGGAGCACTGTACAGTAGTTGTGATTTGTGAACGTAGGCCTAACTGGCTGTCGCCACCTCTAAGGTCGCCACTTCTGTAGTTCTGAGTTCCTTCATAATACCAGAGCTGTTATTTGGGCGGCGGGGACACGTGTGTGTGTGTGTGTGTGTGTGTGTGTGTGTGTGTGTGTGTGTGCGCGCGCGTGCGTGCGTGTGGCTGTGTACTAGCAGCAGCCACCACCACCATGCTCCGCCAAACTTTGTTCTGTTCAACTCAACTGTCATTGCATGTATGTATTAATAATTGTATTTTTTTTACCGACGGCACGGAAGACAAGTTGCGTTGTCTGCGTGGCGCAGATAGATAGGCCCCATGCAGCATGCAGACTTGGAACCGAGACAGCCTGAGTGAGTAAACATTGAGAATAGTAATTAGCATAGCATGTAGACCAGCGTTCCCAAAGTGGGGTCTGGGCACCCCCAGGGGTCCTTGAGTGAGTTCCAGGGGGTCCCCAGCTAAATTAGTTTGGAACCAAATGGACCCCTATGGGTCTGTATAACTCTGAGAGTGTACAAATGGAACCAAATGGACCCTAATGGGTCCATTTGATTCCATTTTACACTCTCAGAATTACATTAACATTGATTTTACAATATAAATTGGGGGTCCCAGCGATAGAAATTACATTAAATGGGGGACTGTAGACTAATGCATGTCAAACTGAGGGTTCTTGAAATTAAACGGGCTGAGAATCACTGCTAGAGCCGTAAAAATGTTCTCTTATGGGGGTCCCTGGCATATCTTTTCAAATTGGGGGTCCGTGGGCTAATAAGTATCAATTTGGGGGTCCTTGACATGAACAAGTTGGGGAACCACTGATGTAGACTAGCCCCTGTCATCAAAGCAAATGTGAACAACATATTTTCTTTATATGCACCAATGTACATCCTAAAGAACAAGTGGTGTCAATTAGCACACAAAGTGGTTCTTTACAATATTGACTGGTAATCATACTTTGCCACTACCACTGGTTCTCAAAGTGGGGTTCGGGGACCCCCATGTCCCTAGCAAAATGTGTTAATATTTAGGCTAATCCAAATAAGTTTAACCACTTTAACACAATTGTATACATGCATGGGCTATTCAAATATAGCCTTGTAAATCTGATATTAAAAAAGAAAAATCTGGCGGTCCCTGGCAGAAAATATTTTCAGATCTTTGCAGTATGGTTGAGGTGCTATGAACTGCTGAATAACCGATTTTTTTGTTTTGTTTTTTTATGTGATCATAAAGGTACGCAAAGAAGCAATCCATCCAGGTACCAGCAGGACAGAGGACAGCGCTGGAGATACAGGCATATATATTATAAGAAATAGATGCCTCATTTGCCGCTGCAGTTCATTGGAGCGACGTGTATCCCAATGAAGGCGGAAGTGCAGTGCTGAAGGTTTTTTTTTTTTTTTAACAAATCTTTATAACAGTCATGACAATATACATTACAATACAAGACAAACAAACAAACACAAACAACAAAGTTATTAACAATACAACATCAGAGCCAGGGGGGGATTAGATTACTAACAGAAAACATTAAAGAGTGAACACAAAGCAACAGTTCTCCGCAGCTTTCTTATTTAGAAGTGCTGAAGGCATTTGCTGAAGGCGACTGCGTCGCTGCCCAAGTGACGTCACTCATGTGACTCCTCCATGTCTCGCTGTCACTCAAGTGACTACTGGCCAATCACAGCGCGTCTTTTCCGGGATTTATGTTACGCATGCGGAAGCTTGACAAGCTTCCGCTTTGCTTCCGCTAATGCTTTGCAAGGAATGTCGGGAAAATTGTGCCTTCAATGGTTACACGCGCCTCAGAGCCGGAAAGGGCGTCTACGTATATATGTCTATGGATACAGGTAGGTCTAACGGCATGGTGATAGGCTACTGTACTCCAGACCAAATCAGCACACAACCGAAAAGGCATTTCCGGGCAGATAACGCCATGCAGTGTGGCATTGGAGCAGTATTCATTAACCTTATTTCTGGAAGAAAGGGACACTTGTGTATTTGTATTCACTATTATAACTACTCTTTGAGGTATTGTCAATATGCAATCTTAATTCTAGCCAAATACATGTACTTTTGGGGGTCCTGTGAAACCCCTGTTGGGGAGAACTTAAATAGTTCTAGTATTTTTATATCCCTGTATGAAACATCATACAAATCTTTATCTGTAGCCTATGTTCCTCTGGATAAGAGCTTAAGCTATCAACAGAGGATCTTAATCTTATCCTCTTATTGCTGGAATTAATTCATAATAAATCAGATGCTAGATTAAGTGGAAATTGTTAATTTGAATATAGCACATACTAGCCTACATTTACGCTATGATGCAAATTAGTGACAGTAGGCATCATTCTTTCTTTCTTTCTTTCTTTCAACAGTGAAGAGTTTGACATCCTGGCAGGGGGTCACTGCCTTCTACACTGGCTGCCCCCAGGCAGCCGAGGAGGAAAGTGAACCTGGAGATGAGTTGAAGACGGCTCAAAGTACGAACCTTTTTTCTTCTTTGCTGCTGCTTTTTCCGTGTCAGGCTGTGCGCATACGAATGTGATTCAAGTTGTACTATTGCTGTCATTTGGAGAGCCAATGCCTGGGTGGATATAATGAAGCAGCAGGCAGTAAAGGTGGCCTTACACTAGCCGATAATCGGGCATTTTTTGACGCTCGGGGGGTGCCCGACTCAATCGATCTGCTCGGGGCCGCGCTCAAAGCGCGATCGGGATCGGCCCGATCAACATCAAGCATGTTTGATATTTGCTCTGCCCCGCTCCGATTATCCTGTAGTGTGTGGTGCTATCAGATTTCAGATTGAAAAGAATCGGCTAGTGTAAGGCCACCTTAACTGTGACTGTTTCTTGCTCTGGATTTGAAGGCTGATTAGATGTGAATCTAGAGTGTATGCCTGTTGTTGTGTTGCAGTGTTGATTTTGGCAGCAAATTTGGATTTTAGTTTTAGTTATTTTAGTCACCTGGAATGCCTTGGTCTAGTTTTAGTCGACTAAATATCATGCGATTTTAGTTGACTGGATCTACAGTTGTTTTTTGTTGACAAATGTATTTTCGCCTTGATGCCGTCATAATGACTGATTTTACACTTGCTAAAAATAGCCGATCTACAAGTTCACACTTGTAGATCGGCTATTTTCAGCATGCAACCAAATGTAAAATGACTTACTGGATCTCTAGTCCACTAGTCCCTTCTTAACATTTTAGTCTAGTTCTTATTTGTTGACGAAATTGTCAATATATTTAGTCTTAGTTTTTGTCATCATAGGTTAGTTCTCATGTAGTTTCCATTTATTTTTCGTCAGTGAAAAAAGGTAGTCGACGAACATTTTCCATCTTAGTTTTAGTCGACAAAATCAACACTGTTGTGTCTGCCGAGGGTAATGAGTTCTAACAGGAAACAATATATGTAAGTGGTTCTTGGTCATGGTTGGCGATTTATTGACACCAACAGCCATCATTTCCAAATGTTAATTTGGAATTGAATACTGATGTGAATCTATGGCGTGTCTGTTGTGTTGTGGCTGCTGGCCTACATAGACTTGGTGTTTATGTAGGCCTATTCCTCACATCTTTCTTTCTTTCTTTCTTTCTTTCTTTCTTTCTTTCTCAAAATTGGAACCTTGTTTATTGAGTGGTGTAAACCACTCCTACAACTGGCTTTGTCTGTCTGTCTGTCTGTGCTCAAAAAATGAGCATGGTTGCTATGTTCACCCAGTTCACCCGGGTGTGATTTCATTACGTCAGACATGATTTCATTACGTCAGACAGGCTATATAAGACCTTACACCACTCAGTTCACACGGGTGTGATTTTCTTTTCTCTATGAGCTGCATCATATAGGAAGAACACGTGCTTGTATTCTGTTTTTACTTGCTATATCTGCTGATGGTGGTCAGTTCACAGTCTGCAGGTTGACGTGGACAATTCCTCCAATATTCTCACCTCAATACTCGCAAACATTGTTTGCAGACAAAGTAAATTCAATTTACTTTGACTGGCATTTCAAGGGTACAGACAATTGCTGTTTATTGTGGTCTGGACCCCCCCCCCCCCCCCCCCCCCCACCTTTATTTCCGTCTTACGGCTATTCTTGTGTATCTGGTTACGAGGTTATATGAAAGCTCATAATCCAAGTCCTCATAATATTTCCTTGCCAGACCTGCCCGCAAACAACATGTTATGACCAGGAAAGGATAGCATGGAGAGGAATGGATCTGGAATGCCTTCTCCAACCCTCGGGGGAAAGGAATTTCCCCGGGACCCATGGGTGTCTATTCCACCTATGTCGTCCGTACGACCGTACAGCAGTACCAATATCTGGATGAGACACGGAGATAGTGGCTAATTTAGCTTAATATAAAAATTAAAAACCCTGCACTATCTGATGATAGTCGCTGCCATGCTTATTCATTTTGGCAAGGATTTTGATGAGTGCATTTCACTGCATTACAGTAGAAAGCGCTGCTGTTTGGGCATCGGAATCAACTTTATTGTCAACATCACTGGTTTACAAGTGGAAAGAAGTGGCTGAAATTCATTTTTGCATAAGAAGCACCATCCTTTAGTTCCAGAAAAGGGTGACACACACACACACACACACACACACACACACACACACACACACACACACACACACACACACACACACACACACACACACACACACACACACACACACACACACACACACACACACACACACACACACACACACACACACACACACACACACACACAGGGCAAAATAACAAGTAAAGTCTACACAGAGGCTCATACCCATGTTGACAGGCCAGTCTGGTGATAGGCGGTGATCATGCATGATCTGAGCTTGTAGATGGGCTAGTATACCAACTGACAGTGACTGGCCGTTCATGATGTAAAAGTTATTTAGGCCTGAAGCTGTAACACCAGCTACATTGTTGTATATAGTTTTGTCTACATTTTGGGTTTATTTTGAATCTGTTCACATTTTTTTCTATCCGCTATATAAATATAGTGCAATATAAGAGGACTAGCTAGGCCTATAACATGCAATCAGGGGACAGATTTATGGAAATGCACCGGCTATAATATTAGTCTATTTATAAAGACCACGTATAAATAAGCTCACCTATCATTTTTTTTCTTTTTTCTCTTGACCTGCTATGATTGGTATAGGCTGTGGCTTTATTTTTGAGGGGCGCTAGCCCCTCCTATATACAGCTTTTGTCCCCACACGTCTCAAGATTTGCCATTGACAATGAACGGAGAAATTAGGTCAAAATTCCGCTAAATATGACGTAAATGTACTCCATTATTGCCACTAGGTGGTAGCATAAGCACACCTTACCTGTGCCACCCGTCCGCTCTCACTCTACGATCCTTGTTTAATTTCTGGGTTATTCAGTGAGGTGGGGGCTGTTGTTGTGAGGACATTGATTGTTAGCCGTAAGCTCATACCCCTTAGCTCTCATTACAAACAGTTACATGTGTGCAGCGATGCGATACAAAAGTTAGGTGTCGTGACAGAGTGATGGGGGATTGTGGGTTAGGTGTCAAAAACGCAAGGTTTCATAACTGCGACCTTCGGTCGCAATCATCGTTGCAACATTAAATGCCATTGACAATGAAGGGGAAACTTACATCATATGTAGACGATTGATTGAATATTTTATTAGACAATAAGAAAAAAATGCAAACGGCACAATGTACAGCTAGGCTTTTTTTTTCGTCCAAAGGGATTTCCGAAGAAAGACCTTGCGGTCTTGTTTCCATTCGGGTCCCATGCACTCACACACATAAGCAAATCGGCTAACCAATCAATCAATGAGAGCGCCCCTCACTTCACACAGGTGTGATTTTTTTTATTTTTCTTTAAAAAAGAAAGGATGCCATAATCTTTACGGGCCAGATAACCCACACAGAGCCGACTGTATTATTGCAAGTCACATGACTAATAAATAATAATAAAAATAATAAATGGCTGATAAGGGACCTGACAGGTCATTTGGAGGGCAGAGGTTCACGCTCCAAATACGTCTGGTTAACCCTAGAACACTATAAAGTCAGTCCTTCCGCCAGCCCGTCCGTCCATTCGTCTGTCTGTCTGTCTGTCTGTCTGTCTGTCTGTCTGTCTGTCTGTCTGTCTGTCTGTCTGTCTGTCTGTCTGTCTGTCCCAACCATGCATTCATTCATGCAGCACAACACGCATGCCGGACATTTCACAGCAAACCAGCAAACAGGCAGAGAAGGTTGATGTTATTGAGCAGGACATGATTCACTACGGGACAGGACGTGTTATCAATCCATCAGACTCTGTGGGCCCACACTGCGTTAGACAGGACGGTGTCAAAACAAACTTTGATGTCTCTCTCTATATACGGGAACATGTCTGAGAGACAGCATGGCAGCTTTGTTATCCTCTTGTTCGATCAATGAAAGTGAAGATAATTCTGACTCGAGGTGTGTGTGTGTGTGTGTGTGTGTGCGTGCGTGTGTGTGCAAAGCGTCGATGAGGTGAGCAACAGCTTGCTGCAGTGCTGTCACCACGCCAGCGTTAGTCTGCATTATTTATTCACCTGCAGACTGATCCAACACTGAACGGCATAACCATAGCAACCGAGGTGCACACGCATACTCTCTCTCTCTCACACACACACACACACACACACACACACACACACACACACACACACACACACACACACACACACACACACACACTCTACAATAGATCAAAACAGCACAGTGGTTTTGACAGCTCTGGTGGAGGAGGTCGCTTCTGGAGGCCTCACAATTCATTGGATCCGCTAAATCTCCCATATTCTCCCATATCCAAGTGTATTCAAGGAATACACAAGTGTATTTTTTAAGCTGTGCTGGAATCCTTCCTTACACTGGTGGTGGAAGATGCTGCCATGCTAAACCGTGTTGTTTTTGGCAGCAAATTTTGTGTGTGTGGCAGCAAATTTTGTGTGTGTGTGTGTGTGTGTGTGTGTGTGTGTGTGTGTGAGTGTGTGAGAGAGAGAGAGATATTTTGGTCCTCAAGGGCCTGAGACAGACCCCAAATTGCAATACTCCACTCAGGTCCTCCACTCACGCCTTATATTGAAATTCTTTATTTGGAATACCCCTTGAGATACAATATCTCGCTTTCGCCTTAGTCCTGCTTCCGAGTGAGGAGGTGATCCGGAGGCATCAAGCAGCCTGCTCGACTCCTCCTACATGCCATGTTGTATATTAGACACTGGATTGCTAGAAGCTGTTTGACATTATCCCACAGCATGCACAAGAAACGGCATGATGTGTGTGTGTGTGTTCGTGCGCACGCATGCACTATGAAGTGGAGGCGTGGGTAAAAGCTGACAAGCAGCTACATATCATCAGGGAGTCATGGCCTGTCTCTGTCGTACAGAACGTATTTGTGTAGATTTTTCGCACTTTAAAGGTGCTGCTACTGTAGACACTCTTGCATATCCTTAGTGGCTCTCTGAGTTGATAGCCCATCTGTCAAGCATTCGCCTTTTTTCATGCTTCATTTCATTTAGTCAAGAATTCTATGAATTTAGAGGGAGAGAGAGCGAGGTGTGTTTGTCAGAATATTGATAAAGTACAGATGGTGTGAGTTATTGTGGCTGCTTGAGGTCACAAAAGGGAGTTGTATGTACTTACTACTGGTTGTACTACTTGCACTACTCGCAAAATACTCCCTGATCTAAATGCACACACATTAAATGTACACATTATGTACACATTTATAATAGCAATAGTGTAGAAAGGCCACTGAAATAATTCAAGTGTAGTGAAATCAGGATCAACAGAAACATTAATTGAGCTCAGAGTTTATTTAGCTCTTTCTTTCAGGGGAACATGCCCCTCGCCTCACCTTCGCATGAATAAATCGATGAATAAAAACCTTACACGTGTTCTCCACAAATTGGCTCCGAATAAGTTTTCCTCCCAATTGCTCTCATTGCCACTTTTAATCAAGTGTACATAGTTACCAGACAATTACACTGGCTCTGTAATTGCATCCTCTCCTGCTAAACTCAACACCCCCCTCCCCCCCAACCCTTCCAGCACGCACCGCACTCGTCCGTTACATTAAGCCAAAACACGTGAGGGAAATTACACGTACCTGCATACATCATGCATGGTTAACGCACACAACTATCGATCTCGACTCCCACTCCCACTGGCAGCCAGGGACGTGCACATATAGACATCAAAGGGGGCTTCAGCCCCTGCCCTTTTACCCGTCTGTAAAACAACTACCCTTTCCAGACCAACGAATGCAGCATTTGCTACGGTGAAAGAAACGCAAATGCCACTCCTTGACTTCCATGACATGCCGGAAGGCAGCATTCAGGAGAATTGCTTTTTCCCCCCCCGAAGTCTCCTGAACTTGAACTCAGCATTTAGCATTGGAACCAATCTGTTTAGAAATCCATGTCGTACATACACCGCATCTCCACTGGTTATATTAAATAGTGCTGGGGTTGCGCCCCGAAAATAGCAGATCTACAAGCTTGTAGATTTGGACAAAAAGTGCCCTCTTGTAGATAAGCGGGCACTTTTTGTCAAAGTGCCCGCTTATAGGGGATTTCAGCCCCCTGCCTCTCTAACACTCTCTGCACGTCCCTGCTGGCAGCACCACCACCTGCCTCCCTCTTGGTAGATAGGAGGCACCCAAGAGGACCGGTGAGTGTTGAGGGTTTGCAGCTCATTAAACCATTCTAGGCGGGAACCCCTTTTGGTTTTTTAAGCATTATGGTATACTTTAGCTATTGAAAAATAGCAGATCTACAAGCTCATAGCGCGGCACCGAGTGCCGCGCTACGAGCTTGTAGGTCTGCTATTTTTGAAAAAATGTGCCGCAAATCTTTGAAAATATATTCTTTCAGAGAGAACGTTTTGACTCAAATCTTTGCTTCTGGGGAGGTCCCTGGAACAACATATTTTCAAATGTGGGTTAGCGGCCCAATTACATATAATTTCCGGGGTCCTTGACATGAAATAGTTTGAGCACCACTGATAAAGAAACACAGGTTTTTCCTGAATCGAACGTAGGTCTAAATGGGTTAAACGGCTCCTTCTGGGGAATAATTAAAAATCATTGCTTCACCTCCAAGTGCTCAGAATGAAGGATTCCATTCCTTTCCCCTATTGCATTCTTTCCCCACTTTACCGCCAAACCTCACCGTCACTCTTGCTTGACTCCATTTGGAGGTAATTGACCAATTGTAGTCGGATAAAAGGTCCGCCTCGCCGCCACCTGGAGCAAAATTGAAATTGTCCTTGCGAGTGAATCTCCCCGAGCATCAGACATTAGCGCTTGATGTACGGCTTGCCAAGTCGCAACAGTGTGTGTGTGTGTGTGTGTGTGGTGTGTGGTGTGTGTGTGTGTGTGTGATAAATCAGCTTGCCTCATTTAAGAACTAAAGAATAAGTGCACAGGGATTATTTAAACTGCTTTGTTTAATATCAAATAATGTCCATTTCCAGTTCCTAAGTAAAGTGAATAAACAAGGGAGCAAAAGTTAGATCGCTGTAGTCCTGTTTTAATTTGTATTAAAATGATAAATGTCTATTGAACCTTTTTGCATTGCATTGGTCTCTGCATGGCTTATATGGTTTCTGTCCTCGTCACACATTTGCACCAATAGAGTGGTATTCCCCTTTAAGTGCTGGCTGCACTACAGTTACCTCATCAGAGAGAGAAGTGAATAATCAAATGACGTGATCCTCGTCATTGGCACAGCCGCACGCACGCACCCAGTCGCTTGCGCGCGCACGCACCCAGTCGCTCGCTCACACACACACACACACACACACACACACACACACACACACACACACACACACACACACACCACCCCCTTGTGGCTCCTTGCTGTTAACAGCCACTCTATACCTCTCTCTCTCTAAAGGGATTGTTCTCACAGCCCTGATCAAAGACCACCGTGAAGATAGAAAAGCTAAATGGTCCTTTGCGTATTCCACTCATGGACAGATATTCCACCTCCTGTATAATCCTCAAGGCAGACACTTTTTTTTCCCCCTCCTTTTCTTATGTCTGAATACATCCTGCACTCGAGTTTCGTTGTTTCAATTAAGGGTTCCATTTAAATTGACTTTCTTAAATGTCATGTTGATTACTGTACCGTATATATATATATATATATGCAATGTTTCAGTTTGGTAGCCTATATCACAATAGTTTGACGTTATGGTTTCCACCATGTTTGAATATTTTCTAGGAATGACTGACTCTGAACTATAGGCTGTCTCCGAGGGCTTCGGCCAGCGGATTCGACCGTTATCACTGTATCGCATAGGTGAAATCAACCGTTATCAGCACCTTGGAATACGGCCAATATGCCCATACTGGCATACTCACCCTTGGCTGAACGTGTCATTTCCAACTGGTATGTTTGAGCGGACGCCTGAACTATAGTTTTCAATGAAATGTAAAAAATGTAGGCTATACCTTTGAGCACCGAACCTTCCGTGTGCTTTTAGTTTAGTTTTGGTCCTATGGAGGGTGACATTGCATAGACTGTCGGTGAAAAAAAAGGCTTTATCTGATTTGCAAGCTCGCAGCGCGTCGTAGATGCAATGTGTTGTGAGCTTGCAGATCGGATATTTTCAGTATGATGCAACAAAAACTAAATTAATACAGCTTTCTGACGCAAAATTAAACAGTTAATGCAGCTTATATATATATATATATATATATATATATATATATATGGAACATTATAATATATATCTCATGCCTACAGTTATAGGCCTCACAGATATTTATTTGTATATTTGTAAGATCATTCTTCACAGTCCACAGAAAGTAAGGTAGAACATAACATGGATTACTTACAGTACAGCTGCTGGATCATGTAAAATGGCTTTTGAGAGCTTTTATCGGTTGCCCGTTATGTTTAATCAAACTACAACACGTATATGTACAGTAGCTAGCATATGGGACATGGTATTTTTCACGCACGCATCAGAGAAAATGCATTTCAGAGAGAGTACATACATTTGGTTTTGGAATCTTGTATTGTAGATGAAAAGTTATCTCTCGCTCTCTCTCTCTCTCTCTCTCTCTCTCTCTCTCAATTGATTGAATTCCTTTATACATCTCAAACTAGGAAACGCATCTGAGCTCGCCAGGCTCGGATATTTAATGTATTCTCAGGTGGCACAGATGGTGGTGGTGGTGGTGGTGGTGTTGAGATCCAGTAACACAGACAGACCCTCACTCAAGGCCTTGAAGTTTACCAGCACTGTCCTTAATTGCTTGCCCGGAGATCCTTGGATTTATATTTATTTAGCCAAGTTTAAGTTATACCCAATTTTTCCTCAATGTTGTCTGTTATGCCAATTTATTCCTCCCACTGCTTGCCACTGCTGATGTACTCTTATTGGCTCACCTGCCAGTGAGGAGCCCCCATGTAGTGACGTTGCACTCATCCAGCTCAACATTACATCACTTCATCACTGTGTGCTGGCGGCGTGTCCTCTCCTCCGCGTCATCGGTGCCCATACCCGAGGCGGGGTTGGCGAAAGGGCCTTTCTGTGTGGAGTTTGCATGTTCTCCCCGTGTCCCCAGGTACCCTCACAAAAAACATGCAGTAAATCCTGGTCTCTAAACTGCCTGATGGAGGGGAAAGGAACTGGTTGGAATAACGTGGTCCTTCCACGCGCTACGTCCAACCAGGGAAACTCCCCCCTCTCAGGTGTAAAGAAGTGACTTGGACACTCATGCATGAAGGAAGCATGAGTTCAAGTCCGTTGCTCACCCCATGTTGGCGGAGAGTGTGTAGAGCCCAGGATCACATTAGATAATTGACACAGGGTGAAAAATGGGTTACAAAATTGTGGGCTAAAAATATATATAAAAATCACTCCAACCCATAGCAGTATGTGCATTGAAAAAAAAAAAAAAATAATATATATATATATATATATATATATATATATATATATATTAATCACCCTCCCGCCAGCTTCTCAACAGTTGTGTCCACTTTAGACGCTCGACAAGCCGGAAGCATGCTGTGGATTGGAAACCCTAGACTCCATTGTGGTGGGCCGGTACTAATACCTTGCGCCGCCCGAGTGTAAGATTTTTTTTACTTTGGCATCAGAGATCAAATATACAGTATAATTCATGCAAGCCATGGATCAAAATGTCTCTTTCTAAGTTGGGGGGGGGGGGGGGGGGGTGGGAGGCGGGGGACACAAAAGTGATTAAGCAAGGGAGTAAAAGTTAGATTGATGAATTCTCAAAACTTTTCCAATCAAGCTATTCCACAGCTACAGAAGCTTCTAGTAGTAGTTCAATATTTTAAAATGGTAAAAATAAAACAGTTTAGATGACTACACACAGTTTTCTGAGGAGGAGATTGTCGACAGTTTGAGCCGTTCAGAACAATATACCTCATACTGTATACGTGGGATTCAGGTTGCTCCGTCACTCATTCTGTCCTGTGAATTGCAGTGGAATTGATGCTCCGTGTCCCTTTTGTTCATTGAGTTGTTGCAAGAATGACACTTGAGAGGCAGGTGTGTTGCTTGCCTGCTTGTGATACTTTTATGTTGAAAAGAAGAGAAATCTAGACACTACAGCAGCTCGCTTGTAATGCCTGTATATTTTATTATTATTATAGTTTGATGGATGATGTAATTCCCAGAGCATTGATGGAATGTGTCCACAGATATTGCGTGTTGTGATTGGCTGGAAGGTGTGTCATTCTGCGCTGTGAACAGATGTTCAAAGACAAAACAAAACACCCGTGTGAACTGAGTGACCATAGCAACCATGCTAATTTTTTGGTACGAACAGACAGACGGACACGTAAACTAACAAAGCCAGTTGTAGGAGTGGTTTACACCACTCAAAAACAAGGGGGAGAGAGAGGGGGGGAGAGAGAGGGGGGGAAAGAGAGGCGGAGAGGGGGAGAGAGGGAGATAAGAGAGCAAGAAGGGGAAGAGAGGAGAGAGGGGAGTCGAGAGAGAGCAAGATGTGAGGAAGGAAAAGTTAGAGAGAGAGGGGTAGGTCATGTCATATCCACAAACGGGTATGGACTAGTGTATATATATATATAATCAATGAAGAGTAGTCTGGCAGCCTCCCCTGAATTCCTACTGTACTCATGTGTTGCTATATGCATAGCAAGTGTTTCCATGCAGAAACCACAGTCCCAGATCAATTAAAGGCCCCTTTCCAGATAGCAACATTAATTACACTGCTGTTTGCATGAGCCTCTGTGCATTGCAGCACACTTGAGATTCAGAGTGATTGGAGGGGCCATGTGGGAAGGGTTGTTTCCATATGGGGCTAGCTACTCTGACAAGTCTCTGGCTTCATTATGCATTTCTTCTGGGGTCATAACAAGGCAGCTTATTAAGACATATTTTTTTTTAATCAGTGCAATAATCAATCACCCCTGTGTCAATTATCTAATGTGATCCTGGGCTCTACACACCCTCCGCCAACAGAGCAACGGACTTGAACTCATGCTTCCTTCATGCCTGAGTGTCCAAGTTGCTCCTTTACACCTGACAGGGGGAGAGTTTCCCTGGTTGGACGTAGCGCGTGGAAGGAACACGTTAACCAGTTCCTTTCCCCTCCATCAGGCTCCCCCGGCTGGCCAGGGGGACGTAGTTTAGAGACCAGGATTACTGCATGTTTTTGTGAGGGTACCTACCCTAGGGGACACAGGGAGAACATGCAAACTCCACACAGAAAGGCCCTTTCGCCAACCCCGCCTCGGGTATGGGCACTGACGACGCAGAGGAGGAAACACGCCGCCAGCACCCACAGCGTCCCGAGCGGGAATCAAACCCAGGACCTTCTAGCAGTGAGGCGACAGCACTACCAACTGTGCCACCGTGCCCCAACAGTGATGTTCAAACTGAGACTCCTTGGCTCAAAAGTTAATGCTATACCTAGTATAATAATAATAAGAGAAAACAATTAATGATACATGGAGAGAATTAGATGTGTGGGGTAGAGGGGGGGATAAAAATAGAATAAAATCCAAAGAGCGTCTCTGAACTGCATACAAACTCAGCATGAGGAAAACAGCCCATGCGAGAACTGCTGAGTAATTTGGTAGCTTGCACGTCCCCACAGACACCGACAGCTGTGTGCACATTTGCGACTGTGTATCCACACGCAAACAAAGCATGCACATGCTCACATGCCGCACAAAAAAACTCAAGTGCTTAAGCTTCAGCAAAGAAGAACAGGGATTTAACTGCTAATCTCCTATACATGATTTTTCATACTGCGTTGCGCAACATGCCTCCGGATTTAAGACATTCTATTAAAGAGGAGGGAGCTTAACAATTGGAAGGGAGGTGGGTTGAAAATTCTGCATGCCGTATAGCCTGTCTGAGCATACAGCACACACAATACCCCCCCTGTTTAACCCATTTTGGGTGGATTCTGTTATACTTTAGCTATTGAAAAATAGCAGATCTACAAGCTCATAGCGCGCCACCGAGTGGCACGCTATGAACTTGTAGGTCTGCTATTTTTGAAAAATCGTAAAAATGCGGCACAAATCTTTGAATTGTGTATATATATATTCTTTCAGAGGGAACATTTTTTTTATTTTGACGTCAGGCCTAAATGGGTAAGAGCCTATGATTTACTGTACACTGTGGAAGGATCTCCCAGAGAGAGAGAGAGAGAGACTGAAAAGTCACTAACTTGTTGGGGGGGGGGGTGGGGTGAGATTTTCTACGTTTGGAGCCCCTGTTTACAAGTCTATCTAGTGTCCTGTTGCATGTTGAAAATAAGGGAGCATGCAGGAGATGCCTTATTTTGGGTGTTTTATTAGTTTTTTTCCCCCCGAGAAGTAATGTAGAGAGACAGGAAACGAAGGTTTACAAGGAACTCAAGGCCTGTGCACCAGTGTTGTTTTTAGCAGCAAATTTCTATTTTAGTTTTAGTCATAGTCTCTTGAATAGTTTCCACTTAGTTTCAGTCACATTTTAGTCACCTGGAATGCTTTAGTGTTTAGTTTTAGTCGACTCGCTTGGTCTCCCCCCTTCTCCGGTCGCTGCCCGCACAGAATACAAAACTCTGATGCTGGCATTCAAAGCAACCAAAGGTATGGCTCCCCCATACAATGTATGGGGGGACCCCTACAAACCCGCGCACTAAGATCAGCCAACGCGGGGAAGCTGGAAGTACCTTCACTAAAAACGCTGGGACAACGCTCCACACGTCCCAAACTCTTCTCCCGCCTGGCTCCAAAACTATGGAAGGCACTTCCCATCACAATCTGAACTGCAGCCTCACTCCCAATCTTCCGCTGTAGTCTGAAAACCCACCTTTTCAGACTCCATCATGGCCCGTAGCACTTACCCTAGCCCCTTAGATAGAACTTTTTATAGACTTAGATAGCATTTTATACAGACTTATAGCATGTTACGTAGACAGCACTAGAATTGCATTTTATGTAGTCATAGCACTTCATAGTATATGTATAGTATAGTATAGTATGTATATTTTCATTATATAGATATTCCACTGTTAGGCATTAGCTTATGCATGTTTCATGATAACTACTTTTTATGTATGATGTATTGCCATGCTTTTTTGTTCTTGCTTATTGTAAATCGCTCTGGATTAAGAGCGTCTGCTAAATGCCTAAATTTTACTAAATATAAGATTTTATATAAGATTTTAGTTGACTAAATCTACAGTTGATTTAGTCGAGTAAAATGTATTTTGGCCTTGATACTGTCGTAATAACTCTTGTAGATCTG
Organism: Electrona antarctica; assembly: GCF_951216825.1. Classification (NCBI taxonomy): domain Eukaryota; kingdom Metazoa; phylum Chordata; class Actinopteri; order Myctophiformes; family Myctophidae; genus Electrona; species Electrona antarctica. The sequence goes on from NC_136803.1 coordinate 30,643,574, forward strand.
CTATTTTCAGCATGCAACCAAGTGTAAAATGACTTATACTGGATCTCTTGTCCACTAGTCCCTTCCTAACAATTTAGTCTAGTTTTTATTTGTTCGGAAAAGTACATTTAGTCATAGTCATCGTGGCTTAGTTTTTATTTAGTTTTTATGTCATTTTTGTCAGTAAAAATAAGGTAGTCGACGAACATTTTTCGTCATAGTATTAGTCGACGAAAACAACACTGCTGTGCACGTGCTGAACCACCATGGTACGTAAATGCAAAGCAAATGTTAAATGGACTGCGATCAATAACCCCTCTTAGGAGAACAGAACGGTCGGCTGTGCACATTCTTGCACGCACATGTTTGTTTGCTTCCAGTTCATTAGACCTAATTGGAGCCAAAACTATCCTCGAGACATACGATGTCCCAGATGAGGGGAGCAAGCTGCTGTGCCTGTGTAATGTGTTTTGTATATGCGTTCATGTAATGTGCGTGTGTGTACGCGCGCCTCCCGTGTGCAAACAATGTAAGGATAACAGCTAGAGCACCCTAACTTTATTGGACGACACACCCGTGTTGACTCGATTTAAATTACAAGAGCAAAAGTGGCATTTTGAGGCATTTTGAAACCCATTCTGGGCGGGAACCCCTTTTGGTGTTTTAAGCATTTTGTTATACTTTAGCTATTGAAAAATAGCAGATCTGCAATCGTGAAAATGTTGTGCAAATCTTTGAATGTATATTCTTTCAGAGTGAACATTTCTAACAAATCTTTGCTTCTGGGTGGGGTCCCTGGAACAACATATTTTGAGATGGGGTCGGCGGCCAATTACATATATTTTTGGGGGTCCTTGACATGAAAATGTTTGAGAATGACTGACGTAGAAACAGGTTTTTCAGAAAACTGTCATGATTTAGAAGATATTTTGTAGAATATGTTGTCAGGTCAAAATGGGTCAAGGAATTTATTTCAGTGGTTCTCACCTATTTGCTGCTGCAGTCAGGGCCCTCTTTCGCTGATACAACGCTAATGTCGGCCATGTACAAGTTCTGTGCAGATGGACCCATTTCCCCTCAGTTTGCAAATGTAATGAATTCCTCTGCTGCTGATGCAAATGGGATTGGTTGCTATGGTGAATAATTGCAACCTACAACGATGTTGAAGGTTGATGGGTAATTGGCTAAAGTTATTTGAATCGGCAACAGACGAGCGCCACATAATGCCACCATTTTGCACGAGAACTCATTTAACCCGTTCTGGGCGGGAACCCCTTTTGGTGTTTTATGCATCAGGTTATACTTTAGCTGTTGAAAAATCGTGAAAATGTGGCGCAAATCTTTGAATTTATATTGCTTTCACAGCAAACGTTTTTAACTCAAATCTTCGTCCCTGGGTCGGCGGCCTATTACATATAATTTTTGAAATATTGAGAACCACTGTAGAAACATGAGGTTTTTCAGAAAATTGAAATTACATTTTCTTTTTTATTTCGACGTCAGGCCTAAATGGGTTAAATGGTTAATGTCCTCAGGCTGAGGCCAAAATCAATCTTCATGCATTTCACTTCTCACACTTCCCTTCCCTTCCATTATCTTCAGTTGTATTGTATTCTCATCTACTCTATCCTCTTTCCATCTCACGAGACTCACTGCTTTGAGTTAAACACTTCATTTCGCACCGCACGTCTCACCTCGCATAACCTCAACCAACTTTGTTTTAAATCTCCCACCGGTTCCATTTATCTTTATCAAGCTGAGATTAGCTTTGAGCATCATTGTGTTCACATAAAGTAGATTCAAATATGCACACAGAGAGAGCGAGAGAGAGAGAGAGAGAGGCGCAACACTGAAATAAACCCATTCTGGGCGGGAACCCCTTTTGGTGTTTTAAGGATTATGTTATAGCTATTGGAAAATAGCAGATCTACAAGCTCATAGTGTGGCACCGAGTACCGTGCTACGAGCTTGTAGGGGGGGGGGGGCGGAAATTTCAATGACATATTACATTACAATTACATATAATTTTTGGGGTCCTTGACATGAGCAACTTTGAGAACGGCTGACATAGAAACATGGGTTTTTCAAGAAAACTGTCAGGATTTAGAAGGCATTTGTAGAATCGTCCTCAGGGCAAAATGGGTTAAACAGCAGAACAAGGACTATCTCCTCCACCGTCCGATGGCAAACCTCACCGTTGGCATGTCCAGTGATGCATTTGGACTGTCCAAATTGTTTACTAGTATTCTGGCACTGTTGAGATTGACAGGAGCCCATCAACATCCACTTTCCTTTTACCATTGGAAAACAAATGCCATCATAATTTCCATCTCCACAGCAGGCCAGAGGCACATTGTCAATTTACATGAAAATGACGCAGTGCACCGCCATTTGCCTCTTACCTATATTATGGCAAAGCAATTAAAGATACAGCAGTGAGATTATTTATTGCTTTCTCCTAAACATGAGTAATTGGAATTTTATGAACCTATTCTACTTTAATTGGAATGTGGCCTCTGTTCAAAGAGCACAGTAATTATTTTTGCGCATACCTTTATGGCAGGTCTTAAGATTCCACTAAAACCGAATATTGCCTCTATTAACCTTGCCAGGCTTATCTCCTTGTGTGTGCTAATTAAAACTCATTAACTTGTTACTCTGACTTGTTTTCTCTCGTGTCTAACTCAATGAGATTTATAATGCATATGAACCCTATGGCCTATATAGGAAAGCATTATCGGAAATGGTGCCCAACATGTACAGTATTTGAGATAAATAAAACTGATAAGATAGCCAGTGTGCTCTGAGTGCACACATCCTCTTGATCCATGATTTGTACGTGTTGTGTAAAACAACTGCGTCTAATAACTGTGACATGCTGTGATTGTTGCTGTAGTCGTGAGACAGCATGAGCAGCGCACAGTGATCGGTCTACCTTTTGTGAGGACAGACTAAGGGCTATATCTTGCGCCACCCCTTAACCCTTATCCCTAAACTTATTTGCCATGTTTTACTATTTAAAAAAACCTTTTTAAAATATTTCAAATGGCTGATCTACAATGTCAAAAAATGGCAAATAAGTTTATGGATAAGGGATAAGGGTGGCGCAAGATGGAGCGGTATAACCAGACAGTCGCGTCAAGAAAACGCCTAGCCCAGGCATCTCTTCCGGGTTTTAAACGGCTGGTGGATGGAAATGACACTCCCGCGCGGCTGCGACAATGTCGCCAAAACGTTTCTGTTTTTTTGCCAACGAAGAGACGCCTGCTCGAGGCGTGTTTTTGACGCCTCTTGTGTGTCTTCTGTGTGTCTGTGTGGCTGTGCCTGTACACAAAGGGATAGAACAGCATGTCTTGCTCCTACCAGAAAAAGGGGACCTACCAACAACCACAATGCAATGGCAAGATTGGTGCAAGTCAGAAAGCTGGTTAAAAAAATGATTCCGTTAAAACATGGCTGCCTGTGTTTGTACTGTCCTGATACAGTCGAGGGGATGGCTGACAATTTAATAATAATAATGAATTGCATTTTTATAGTGCTTTTCCTAGTGCTCAAAGCACTTTACAATGGTTCATTCATTCATACATTGGGAGGTGAAGTGGCGAACAGTCGACGCCAGCGTCCTCACTTCCCACATTCACACACCAATGGTGGCGAGCTCACACCGACCGACTCATTGGAGGCAATGTAGGGTTCAGTGTCTTGCCCAAGGACACTTTGACATGTGGACATCCGGGATTTGAACCGCCGACCCAGGGATCATTGGACGACCTGCTCTACCTCCTGAGCCACAGCCCTCATCACATTCATTATTATTCATAGTAGATGGGGGGGGGGAACAAAGTATTTCTAGGCCTACATGCTTTTTGATAACATCATGGCGTTGTCAGCGATCCACTGGGTGTCCTGATCTAGCCATCCTGAAATGCAGTCTGCGTGTGTGAAAGCAGACTGCAAGACTTCCTTCAAAAGGAAATCTTGACAGAGAGGTGTGGTGGCAGAGTCACAGATGTCTGTCGCTTGATAAACGGAGCTGTGGTGATTATACTTCAATCCACATAGTCTGGCAGTCAACAGCTTTCTTTTGTTTAAAGTGGGAAATTTGGTATATCGTTTTTTTTTATTGGCCCTAAAATATTGTCTATATACATACATTCATGAATCCACTTGCTGACTGGCTGTCAGCATTGAGCTTTTGTTTTATAGGGGATATATGCATTGAAATAATTAGTTTTGCATCACAAGCTAGAAACAGTCATATAGCCACTTGCCCAAAAGGGCCCAAAATGTGCTGATCTCATCGCTATGGCCGTTTTTAGCCTAAGGAGTGTTTTTTGTGCCAAACGAATGCTTGGAATTGATTCAGAATCATGAAAACCCCCTAGTCTGACATGTCTCATGCTACTTAAAGCATGACGAAATGTCATTTTTGAAATGTTTGCCTTATGTTAATAGTATGGTCACATAAGTAGCATTGCAGAGCCATGAGGCCCATAGGGCAGGGGCCTATCTCCTGTTTCTGTAGCGTGAGGCAGCTTGATGTACAAACTGTACACCCCCTGGACATGACGCTAGTATGTCGCAGGGACTTACCCCCCAATCCAACCCTTGATGTGAGTGTCAAGCAGGGAGGCAATGGGTCCCATTTTTAGAGTCTTTGGTATGACCTGGCCGGGGATTGAACCCCGACCTCCCAATCTCAGGGCGGACACTCTAACCACATTACATTACATTACATTACAGTCATTTAGCAGACGCTTTTATCCAAAGCGACTTACAATAACCACAAGGCCACTGAGCTGGTAGGATGGTCACATAAACCCATATAAAACAAATTGCTCAATGCTGACAGCCGGTCAGCAAGTGGATTCATGAATGTATATGTATATTGACAATATTTTAGGTCAAAAAAAAAATATATATATACCAATTAACTTACCACTCCACACATCCCGCTGCCAGACTAACATCAGCTACCCCTAGATAATCAGGTGCTTTAATGTAAAGAGCTGCATAGCCTGCCCTACATGCTAACCAGTGTAGACTGTGTTGGGGGGGCTGATGTGGGAATAGAAGGGAAACATCAACTCTGGTTTTTGAAGCAGTAGCGCTGTCAAATGTTACAGGTGAAGTATACAAGCTACTATTCTCTCATGTGGCATATGGCTGATTGTTGCTAAGTTATAATAGAAAATGGCAATGAGATGCATGGAAAAAATAATACCAGCTAATAACATCCCTCCCATGCCTTTTCGTATAGATGACAAAACGTCTGTCAAAGCAAATTCCTATGTGTGTGTGTGTGTGTGTGTGTGTGTGTGTGTGTATACACAATGGAAAATAAAGGCATCTGAACAAGTGAGAAACATTGTAATTTCAATATTTGCTTGTAGTCCACAATCAGATGTGAGAATGTGGTGCATATGACCCTCACGGCATGCACCTATCAGTTCCACTGATTGGTTCAACTTCCGTCTCATTTTAAATTGCCACATATTTCACCTGCATATTCGATTCATCCACTCCCAACCGAGCATGGACACAGTCATAAGGTGCACGCCGGTATAAATCCATTTGGCTTTGTGGAAACTGTCAACTCCGTAATTACAGTTCAGGATGGATTCACATGTCTACAATGACACATGCTGTGAATGGTTTCATTCACTGGGAGAGAGACCTTCTCAGCTCTGCAGAGTCAAGGTCTCTCACGCACGCACACACACACACACGCACCCACCCACACACAGCTACACATGGGTTTTAAACCAGCAAATGCATGGGATGCAATTCTTGAGCAACATTGTTTTGGAACTGCCATTTGTCTGTTTTTAATTTTATTTAACCTTTTATTTAACCATTAAAAACACATTGAGACTGCGTCTCTTTTTCAAGTGGGAACTGGCCAAGCGGCAGAATACATAATTACACTTTAAACGCTACATTGTACATGTCAAGCTATACAACAGCCAAATAATAAATCCATGAAAAATACCTCCAGAAGCCTATACAATATATACAACATAATAACCGGGTACAAGAAAATTTGCACACAAATACACAAGTACATTTATGGACAGAAACCAAAAAACAAATATATTGGGCATATGCGAAGGCTACACATCCGAACATGTGCAGGTGTTGGACTGTACATTTAAGATGTTCCTTTTGAAACTTCTCAAGGAAACTTTCAAGGCCAATTTTAATCTGGCTTGCAGGTCATTCCACGACCAGGGGCCAAAGGCTGGTACTACACACCATAGCCAGACGTTTGATCTGACGTTTAGACCATTACTGTCTCTTATTTTGACACACTGTGTCCGACCCAGCAGGTAACAGTTAAACCAACTTCTCAGAAAGGCATGCTGTGACCGTACTGTGTTTGGATCTGAAGCCTGACTAATACAACTAGAAAATGTGCTCAGTAGCGCAGAGACTTCTACCAAGGACACAACCTGTTGCAGTGCCAAGCCCTGATGCCCATGTAGCACCACGTGTCCTTTTGGGGCCAATAATGTGTACTATACTAGGCCCTATAGTTTCTAACCATGCCATATAACTTCAGCTTGTTTGTGGGCATGGCCTGGGGGTGTTGATAACAAACATACATATAAAAACAATCAATTATTTCAGATTTGTTAACAACCAAAATTACTTTTTTATCATCCTCCAAACATCTGCAATCTGTATCTGAAAATAAGAGGGAATTGGGACAATCTTTGTTTTCCCCCCTTTTTCATTGTTACTGCAACAACATTGTTGCTGATCGTAGTTATGTATCTTTTTACACTCCTATTATATTCATATTTCTCTAATGCTGAAATTAGATACAGAATCCCTTATGTGAACAACAACGTTATTACTCATTTTAGAGGTGGATCTTATAGGCCTACCCAACCCATTTTGCACTCCAGAGTCAGACACGCCAAAGCAAACATGTTAACAACAACGTGCAAATGCTGTCTATGCTGTATCTTTATCTGTCTATCCGCAGTACCCAGTGAGGTTGGATGTTAGAAGTAGGCCATTAAACTTGATGAATCTCCAAAAAATGGCAAAGAGGTGGAGAGAATAGTACATGTTCATGCAGTTATGGGGGAGAATAAAAGGACAATTAAGTTGGTTAAATGAATGGCTGAATAAAAAAGAAATGTTCTGTCAAGGAGTGAAAGAAAGCTTAACTTTGGGAGCGTTTTGAATGCTTGCTGAAAAATGATTTGTCACAGATTGAAAGTGCTGGGGAAGGTTAAACTTTGCCGTGCAAGGAGAGAAAGAAAATCCAGTTGGCTTTTGTGTAGCTATGGAAAGGCACAGAGGAAGGCTGTTTCAAGGAAAATGGAGATCATACTTTGTGGCCCGTTACATTACCCCAGTGTATAAGGTCTGCCGTTTGTTGCAGACTTGAATCAAGTTTAGTTTTTTATGAAGGTGAAACGTAAGTTATTTTAACAGCATACCTGAACAAGACTAACACAAGTCTAAACGCACACCCAACTGGAAATGTTGGCCAAATGGTGGCACTTGGAGAACGGTCATGGCAGACCAAAATAAGGTTCATCCTGCAATCTGCAAACCCTTGTGTGGAAACTGGAAAGTTGATATTTTGGCCTGAGGGTGGGAGAAGAGGATAGATCAAGGAGTCACTCGCATATTTAGAATGAATCTTCCAGCGAGCGTGAATGTGCTCAGAAGGTCTCTTGGCAATTGACTTTTAAAATAACTTTGGCCTAAAGGTGGCACTAGAGGAAAGGTGGGGTCATTTTGAGGGCAGGCATTTATACAGCTATGGGTGAATTGTAGTGTTTTACCCCACGTGCGATATAAATGTTTTCATGCAATGCAGGGACTACAGTGATTAGTATTACGCCATTCAAAATAACACTGACAGCTATGAGGTGACGAAAGCTTAATGTCTGTAAAGTTACACGACACCCACCCAATGAGTTATTAACTTATGCCCATTGTTTTTACATTTCCTCGTATTTCTATTTATTGAAATAATGTCATGCACATTTGTCCAGTGCATAGCCTACTGCAGTCCTGGTTGACTAGATTTAGAAGACATTTTGAAGCTTGTGCTACTGAAATGATCGATTTATTTATTATCTAAAAATCCTGTCATCTTACATGCATCTCAATGGGTGAGAAGGAAAGCGTGCCATATCTCCTAGCCCAGTGGTTCCAAAACTCTCTAAGTCTAATGGTCTAATGGTGGTGCTATGGTTTTATTTTAAATATATTAACATATTATGCCAATATATGGCAAGTATTGCAGAATATAGCCTATGCTGCATTATAGTATGCCATATTCAGGTTCATATATGTGCATATAGTGGATAAAAAGGAAATATGTCTCTATATAGCTTATGCAATTTATATTTCCATGTGGGGGGGTGCATCAGTTGGTCGGGAGGTAACGGGGTGCATGGCCAAAAACCTGACCTAGCCGATGTGGTACGGGTGGTGAGTGATGATTCAGAACTTGTGTGTTGTGCTCGGAGAACAAGATGACACAAGGCAGCGTCCAACAACGTCCAACAACGTCCAACTTCTGAAGTTTATTTATTTAAAAGTAATGTATGTGTGTGTATGGTGGAGCTCTATATTCTGGTAGTAATCATTGCTATAGTGTTTGGTCAGTAACAGGGGTATCTGTCTAGGGGTGTCTCTGTCTCTCCAGATCTTTAACACAGATTGTTTTCCACAGTTTTGAACGTTCCAGTTAAAACATTTTGGCTTTGCAAAAAGTGAACACTCTGCCAAACGTAAGTTTTCACTTCCTCATAGTTCCCCGCATTTCTCTCCATCCATTCTTAACTGCACTTTTAATTAGATGCCCAGTATTCCAGTCTTTCTGAAACGCATTCCCGCAGCACAATGCTGCCACCACCATCGCTTCACTGTAGGGGAAGTTATCAGGATTTATCCACACATACTGAGGTGCCTTGAATCATCTTGGTCTCATCTGACCGCCAAATCTTTTCCCACATTGTAGCCAGGTCACGCTCTTGCTTCCTAGCCAACGTGCTTTTAGATGGAGCTTTTTGAATAATGGCTTCTTAAGTTCTTTCCTGCTTCCCTCCCAACAGGCCAGTTTTATATGCAGAGCTCTTGATGTGGTTGACCGGTGCACCTTTACTCCTCTCTCAGCCAGTGAACCTCTGTAGCCCCTTCAAAGTAATTCCCTCATAAGTCTCCTCGCTTGAGGAAATTTGAGGGACATTATTTTCTAGGTCATGGATGGTGTTATGCTGCTTCTGTCTTTCATTATCAGTCCAACAGTGATCACTGCCATACCCAACTGCTTGAATAATATGATCTTACATCATTTTCCTAATGTATGCATTTGCAGTTTATCAAGCAGGCAGGCTCTATTAGCTCTGGTAGAAATGTCAGCAAGAAACTGGGTTCAAATCCGGGGTAGAAGAGGAAAGTTACATAGTGCTGCTTTAAGACCAACGCATGTTCGACCGCATGTCCACCTTTGGTGTGTCGGATCTGCGTGTGCATCCCTATATTTACCGGAGGAAATAGAAAATCTACCAAACAGCAGAACTGCACACATTGCGGCCTCTCAAACTTCTGTTGTAGGTGCTTCGACAAAATAGATGCTGAATTCTTCACAGTTGGTCCCAGGACAAATTTTATTTTTAAAATAAATTGTATCTGTTTTATTAATACGATTTTCTCCCTCTGTGTATCTGTATTGGCATTTGCAACTCCTTATATAATACGGCATACAAATGCTTCTCATTCAAGTGGCTATGCATCCAACAATACCCTGTTCATAGTACCCACATAGCTCATCAACTTGCTTAGTGGAATTGTCATTTGATAAATAACGGTTATCACAAGACAATGCCAACAAGCAATTTTAAAGTAATCTCAGGGATCCCTTGGAGTAGGCTGCATTCATCTCTGCTGAAATTGTACAGTCAGTGGCAATATTGTAAATCAATTTATGCACAGGGACACAATCGTGCATTATTGTAATCTTGCACATAGTGGAATCAGTGAACCAAATCAAAGTGTTTTTCTTCCCCCCTGTGTATAATACATTCCTACTGTTTAGTGTTTAGTATTTCATTGTCATATTTCATATGACAATGAAATGCACAGCAAAATATTGTATCCGACAACAATCCAAAGACTTCCCATCTGCAACGCCAGGTTCTCAGTGTATGCCCATCCTTCCACTCTCTGCAAGGTCTCCCGTTGTGCTCCCGAGTGCACTGATGTCAAACGTCAGCCAAACTATTACACAGGGCAAATATGTCACATTAAATATTGACCCAAATCCATGTCCAGTAAAGTGCAACCATAAATGATTCAAGTGATGAACTTGGAAACATCACTGCATTCCCACCATTTCTCTCAGTCAGATGGGATCACATCAGATACACCAAGGCTCGGTGGATGGCGGATTGCCTGATGTCATCCCGGTGCTTGAAGGTCCCTGCGCAATCAGAACAACATACAGTACAGCGCAGAAGTCACAGGCTTATCTCCATGTACTGCAGATTCACATGGCGATTACAGTGCTTTAATTGACAGTGCGTTCGAGTTTCTCAGTGGAGAATTGGTCCCGAAAAGTATACTCGTTCATTACAAATACTTAAACTGGTGCCAAATGCTAAAGGGATCAGCATACTTAAATCCTTCATATTTAAATACATAATTTCATACACAAATTAAACACATTTTTAATAGGCCTCTCGCATTTATGAGCACTGTAATAATCCCACTCAGCCGCATCAGAGTCATTGGTGATATTTGATCTTTTCTAAGCAAAAACTGAAAGGCATTTTCAAACACTGGAATGTTTCATTTGGAGGAACAGTGCATGGGGCTCCACAGTGTTGTGGCCTGACCCAAAATCCCAATCCTTCCCTAGCACATCTCTCTGTAGGGGTTTAGCATTCTGGACAGCACTCTGGGGAAGTGCTGCAGTATTGTGTGTGTGTGTGTGTGTGTGTGTGTGTGTGTGTGTGTGTGTGTGTGTGTGTGTGTGTGTGTGTGTGTGTGTGTGTGTGTGTGTGTGTGTGTGTGTGTGTGTGTGTGTGTGTGTGTGTGTGTGTGTGTGTGTGTGTGTGTGTGTGTGTGTGTGTGTGTGTGTGTGTGTGTGTGTGTGTGTGTGTGTGTGTGTGTGTGTGTCAGTTCAAAGTATTTTCACATGAACTCTGCATATCCTTATTTATTAGTAACTGTGTGCCATTTCACAATTACAGCACATTGACATAATGCTGTGCAAGGTAACCCAGCATCCCGGTAGCCTGGGCACCATTTAATTTAGGTATATGATCCTGTCGGGAGCGGATGATAGTCGACAGGCAGGAACAACAGGCGGCAACTTCCTTTTCCCTCAAACCAATTTTTCTCAATAAAAGCTACAGGCTACGAGAGCTTTTATTGTTTGAGGGAAAAGGAAGTTGTCGCCTGTTGTTCCTGCCTGTCGCCTACAAAACAATACTACAACATGACGTAACGATATCATCCGCTCCCGACCGGATCATACGGACTTCTGAAACAGAGACCAGGCTTTCCTCCGAGGTGGTGGAAAGCCTGGTGAGGCGAGGTTAGCATCCCGGCACCTGCACTT
>NC_136803.1:30655348-30775348 GCF_951216825.1 Electrona antarctica
GATTTGGTGATAGAACTGTACATTTGCTCACTATAGTACAGACCTATAATTGGCTAATCAATCTTCATGATGCATTATATACACATGGGGTACCGACACTCAAGTGGGCCTATGGAGGTTTACAATGAAATGGTGGAGCAGTTAACTCCTTTAGCGCCATCTAGTGTTAGCATGCTGTCACTGCCGATATGCCGCCCGTCTGGTCCCATTCTACGGAGCTTGTTTCCCTTCCGGGTTAAACAGGAAGGTGGGGGCCCCCGGGAGGAGAACAACACCACTCGCATTAGCTCACAGCCTTTAGCTAGCAGTACAACCAGCTACATTTTCTCAGCGATGTGGTACAAACTCACAAATGAGTTACGATCGTCGGGTACGCGGCAGCGCACCATGGACAGCTCTCGAACTTGGAGATACAGCGCTTTGAAAATCGGGTTATAATGGAGGCTCAACGGAGCTGCCGAGCTGGTTTTAAAAATTGCATCGCTGATGGGGAAGGATGTTGTTGTGTTTATTGTCTAGAGTTGGTCTAGTCTTGTGCAATCCTTAATGACATTTATATTATACATCTTCTAGTTTTGCCTTTTCATCGTGTTGATATACAGTAGTGGAATATTGTAGGTCTGCACCAGGGGGAATGAAAAGAAAATGATCACATTACATAATATTTCACAGCTACTCTTGATCGATGGTGAGCAATTTACATGCTATCGGTGTCAACTGTGATGTTCGCTCAGCAGTGATCATGAGTGGAGTGGGCCAAGACGTCTGATTATAATATTTACCTATGAAAGCATATGCTTATGGCCATTCCTGTGCCTTTTTTTGACATAATGCCTCAGTGTAAAAATTAGGGAAGTAATCGTAAAATGGCAAATAATGCTTTTCAAGGTCCAAACACAGTGATTTTCACAGATAATGAAAACTGTACTGGTAATATGCATCTGTATAAAGCTCACATGCAGAGGGTCGAACATCCAACTCCCAGGGGTTAAACAAAATGTCAAAAACAAGGATATATCTCGTCCAGATTTCCTGTGCTTTCTGAGCGAGTCCACTTCTCTGCTGACCTGTGATTCACCCACGTGGTCTGACCTTTTCTCGACATCCACAATCTGCTCCTTTGTGTAATTGTGGAGGCTTTAAAACGAGGCAACAGCGGAAAAACTAACCCTGAAATTCCACCGACGTGTACAGACTAGTGCAACACTGCCTTTATGCACATGGGTGGGTGCATATTTACTTATGCAACAATAATGAATGTCAACCTTGAAATTCCCATGTTTCATTGATTGAATGCTTTATTTTATTTGTCAGAAATGTAAACAGCATGTGGTAAGCTAAAAGGATAACACACAAGTCTTGGGGACTTCTTTCCATTGTGGTCCCATCCATGCTAGTTTTCATTGTTGCTACACTTATTAAATAAATTACGGTTTGCCGTTTTTTGAAAAAAAAATGTAGTCTTCAATGAAATATATTGAATATGAAATGTTAAACGGTAATTTTGTATATTGTATCAATATTGCAATATTTGGCATAAATACAGAGATTTTGTCCATATCGTGCAGCCCTACCTTTTTTTTTTTGTGGCTTTCGCCTTTATTTTATATTTTTTATGGAGGGACAGACAGTAGGCTGACAGGAAATGGGGAGAGAGATGGGGGGGAAGACATGCAGTAAAGGCCGTCGGGATCGGGAGTCGAACCCGCGGCACACTGCCAGACTGGATTACCAGCCAAGGTGCCTGGACCACTGAGCCATGGCCCAGGCCAGAGCGAATGTTTTTAACTCAAATCTTTGCTTCTGGGGGGGATCCCTGGAACAACATATTTTCAGATGGGGGTCGGCGGCCAATTACATATAATCTTGGGGGTCCTTGACATGAAAATGTTTGAGAATGACTGACATAGAAACATAGGTTTTTCAGGGAAAAAAAGACATTTGTGTAATCGTCCTCAGGTCTAAATGGGAAACCAGTGTTACACATCTTTTTTATGGATGGTGTCAGGGCAGAGCAGTAGATGGAGCACGTCTATGGTATGGCAGCCTCCAAACGCCCCAGCTGTGGACCAAAGTGTCAAGGCTCCAGTTGGGATCAGAAGTATTTATTTTGTTGTCAGGGGACTTTGGTCTATCCCTGTAATATTATTGTAAATGATTTTCTGTTGAGTTATCACGTGTCTAGTTAGTCTTTGTCTATTTAGCATATTCCCCTGTGTTTTATGTTCTTTGCCAGTTCGTTGTGCGATGTATGTCACTTGCATTTTTTGGTTATTTCTATTTGTGCATTCCTTGTCATTTCCCTCATGCGTCCAGTTCTCTGTATTTTCTTGTGCCGCTCATGTTCCCCTGTTCTGGTAATAAACGCTTTGACACACAGGTGACACTCCAGGCCAGAAATTAGTGAGGACACATTTTTGCATTGAGGACACATCTAGTTGTGCTGAGCAGGAACACATGAGAGCCAAAGGCTTAACCGTCTACCCACCACCATTCATTAATAGCGTATTGCCAATGTTTTATCGCGCGTAACACTTACTTTGAAGAGCCAAATATCCGTAATCGCATGTTACAGTGACAAACTGACGTGTGGTGTGTGGTGCCTTGAACGGTTGTTGTTCTCTCGGTCGGTGGTGGAAAATCCCGGCTGCGAGTATCACAGCGCCTGCTACTTGTCTGGGCCAGAAACTGCCCCTCAATGTCGTTTCTGAGATACAGGGCTTTGAATGGAAGTGGATGCACGCGCATTTTCAAAATGGCCGTGGCCACTGTCCTACTTGATGTTATTGTGTTAGCAACCGGTGGCTAACGATACAATCGGATCAAAACATGGATTAAAGAATATAAACCCTGGAACACGAGAGTCTCGTGTTTGGCGGGCTAGAGTACTAATTTAACCCTCCGTGTTCGCCGTTTCTGGCGGGCTCCGTTTAAGAACCTATTGTACAGTATGCTCACAGAGTGTTTAAATTGTCAGCCTGCAGTGTGTGATGGCCGTGATTCCCCTGCATTGGGCATACAGTATATGATTCTCAGCATATTGTGGAAATACTGTACAGTATATGGCAAGCCCAAAGGAAGGCCATCAATATTTGAATTATGCAATGGGGGTGGGGTTATCGACCTTCCTTTTTGAAAGCATGGCTTCACTTGACCAGTGGTCCATCCATGTAAATCCCACACCCGCTTCAAGTGTTTAATAAGCAATGTCTCGAATCCATCAGCCCTCATTAGAAGAACAGATGTGTTTCATCTTTGACCGGTGAAGTGAGGAGAGTCAGAGGACAGTGCATGCTAAGCACTTCTTCATCTAATACACTTGACGCATGCACGCACGCACACACTCACACAAACACGCACATCCTAGAAGCATGCAAGTGTGTGCACCATGCAGACGCATACATTCATACACACATGGCTCATGCACGTGCGCTGAGGCATGTACTCATTCTGCAAACCCCCTCCTTGGTCTTCTTTGCTAAGCCCAGTGAATTTCCTTTTAATGAAGTGCTGGAGTAAAAAAGTGCACACACTCCCTCACTGACAGTGGGAGCTCCTGTGCCCCCTCATCATTATCGTAACGGAGGCCTCGGCCCCCCCACAGAGCAGTTTACGTTTTAACCCATGTCAACAGAGCTTATTAAGACCAAAGAAAACCAATGTTGGAGCTATATCTATCTTTCCCCCTTCCATCTTTCTCCCTTCATCTCTCTCTCTCTCTCTCTCTCTCTCTCGCTCTCTCTCTCTCTCTCTCTCTCTCTCTCTCGCCCTGCGGGCCAGATAGGGTGGGAAGTGGGGATGAAAGGTTGTGCAGCTATGTTACACAGTATTTAAAGTGTGCGCCGTTGTTTAACCCTATAGATTGCTCAATCTATAACTCATGTGTGTCGCCTTTGTTTTCTACTGTTGTTTGCTGGGTTTCACACCCTGTGGCCTCTAACAGTTCTCTGCCGCGAGTGAACTGATTCTAAAAGATTGCCAGGCTTTGAAAGAGGCGAGCGGTGGTAAGGAGCAGACATACGTCATCCAACTAGCACTCACGTTTAACCATATGCAGCTGCTGCAAAGCCTGCAATGCCCCACGGCTAATTGCAAATCCGCTGTGGTTTGCAGAGTGCAGACTTAACTCCCCCTCTAACCAGGAATTGCAGGTGAGCCAATGATGTCGAGCCAAAGCAGTCCTACGCCTGCCTATACACTACACTTGACTGCTGGCAAAGTAAATGGCTCACTGGTAAATATTAAAATAGTTTGCCACCTTGAACCAAATGCTTCTGAAATTGTGCAAGGTCTTCTCTCTTGTTTTTCTTATTATTATTTTTTTCTTCTTTGCTGCTGTATTCCTCTTCACAAAATCATTGTTTCTTGGAGCATTAGCCTCAGGCAATAGTTGGGTGACAAAATGATACATTTCACTAATTACCACGGCATTGTTATACCCTCAGCCTCTGAGCATCATATCCACTGGAACTATTAGGGGGTAAGCACCTTGCTCAAAGGTACTTACTACTTTAATATTTGTTTTGCTGTAGGGCATTATCACTTGCACTTACACATACATTACTACTAGGATGTGCACATGACAGATGCCTGCTAAGGTATGAGTGTCCATCATACATTCATTGTCCATAGACTGGACATAGAGTATTAGGCCAGTCAATCTAAGATTTGACCCAAAAGAAATTGCAATAGTAATCGTTCAAGGTTTTTTATGGTCCTTACGGTCATCCAAAATAACATATTACAATTGTAATATTATATACATTTTGGTAATGGTAAATTCAGGGGTTGAAAGTTGGAGTACCATTAAAAACCTACTGTATAAGGCAAAAAAATAATAATCACATTTGATTTTTTTCTTTTTTTTTAATCCCACGATTTTGCAACCCATTTTTTCACCCAGTGTCAATTGTCTTATGTAATCATGGCCGCTACACTTCCAAAGCAGATGGAGTGGAGTTGTTATGGATATACTTCAATAATAGTCGGTAGGTTGAAGCACTATCCAGGTTGAAGATACTGTAATACACACAATACACACATCTCATCCAGATCAGATGCAATATACGGTAGTGTCTTTCTTTGAGTTGACTTGGCCAACTGTCAACTGTACGTGCAGATCTCAGTGATGTCCACTTTGAGCTCAGCTCTTGCTTCACATTTTTCCCAGAGAGATACACGGATGAAAAGAGCAGGAATTGAAATCTCTCAGCACTGGTCCATTTGTTTGGCCCTTGTTCAACTTGGACCCAAACCACGATTCCCTCAACCATATATTTGATTTGAGTCTGTCAGGAGCTTGAACAGTCAACCACGAACAACACAAACACAGCACAATCCCTGGGCAAACGCAATCCTCGTCTGACCATCATGTTTTCTACAGTTCTTTGGTCTGTTCGCTTCACTCCAATTAGTTTTTCCCTGTTTTATAAAAGAACTATCAACAACAACTACAACTATCCCCTTTTACTTGTTTTGAAATGCAGTGTGCATGATAAAAGATTCACTGCTGCTCTGTTTTGTTTTTCCTCTGAATGTGTTGAGCCTCCCAGATCATCTCATCCATGTGTGGTTCACCAGTTCTCGCGCCTCACCGCTGTTAACCTATTCATCAAAATGGGGTTCAATACATATTTATGGTCCATATATCATAGGCCAAAACATTTCACTCAATAAAACCTTTGGGCAATCATAGAATATGTCTCCACAAAGAGCCGATTTATCTTGTGGTTCGCTCACACTTCTGGGCCATGGGCGCTTAGATCCACACATTTCAAAGCATTCAACATAATCATGACTGTTTCAGGAGCCAATATCAAAGGAGGGGGTAAAGGCATCTCACTTTCCATACTACAGTGGTGGTGCGGAATGCATAATAGGTTCTTCCCCTCCACTGTTCAAGAGCACAAACAATGTGCTCTATTCTATTTATAAAACATTTCTAGTTTGATGTACATGTCGGATGGGCCCTCTCCCTGCTTTCAGATAGAGATTCAAGTGATGTTTCTCTGTGGTTTGATGCATTCTTTTGTGTGTCATGAACAGAAGTCTTAAGTTGGTGAACAAACAACAAAGACACACAGTGAACCTCCCTCTTCGCTTAAAGGTATATTCAGTGATTTCGCTTCATTCAAATATCACTTATTTTTTCTTTTTATTTGGATAATCCTCCCTACTATAGAGTGTGCTGACCATATAAGGAGTTCCTCCCTGTCCCCAGTGAGCCCCTGGGGTCAAAAAACCCTAGTTTCAGTTTTGGTGGCGGGTGGCAAAGCCTTCATCCAATCAGGATGAGAGGGGCCTTCCTCCAATCATGTGTGGGGGCGGGCCTTGGTGCACATGCTGTTGCACTTCCCCCCACTGTAGAGCGTGTGCATGTGCACATTTTGTTACCGGGGCGGACTGGGTGGTTTTCCAAATCACCCGAATCACTGAATGCTCCTTTAATAAGCAAACTCTCTTTTCAGTTACTATAATATACCCTGGGTGGGTGCTAATATATGCAGCTTAACTACTCTCCCATCCATCAGAAGACCTCCCCTGTTGTCCCTGAAAAATTAGAGACGCCATCGCTCGCGTACACCAAGGATGGCGATCTTCTAGTAAAGACCCAGTAAGCTCCCCATAACTACACTCTAGGGAGTGTGGATTACCAGTGCCAGGGTCCATTGTTACTACTGTTATTATCATGTCTTTGTTAATGCACCGTATTTACGGTTGGGTGCAGGGTCTATATATGCAGGTTTGTGTTGCAGTATACTGCAATACTGCATGTTTATACATAATGTGACTGAGGCTGGAGTTTAGTAACCTGACTCCGCCAGATGGAAGACACTTGCTTCACATTTTGTTCCACTACATCCTTCCATCTGGGATCAAAATGTAGAATTGGGAGGGAGGTATACACAGGTGTGTATGATGTGTATATATATTGTGGTGACTGATACACAACTCAGGAGCGAGATACAGGGTTGCCTATTCACAAAGGCATTTATTGAACAGAAATGTAAATCACAAAATAGCTTTTCTTTCTTTCAGGGGAGAGGATTCAAAGGTAAGTAAGTAAGTAGCCTTGCCGAGCCATGAGGCCCATAGGGCAGGAGCCTATCTCCTGTTTCTGTAGCGTGAGGCAGCTTGATGTACAAGTACACCCCCTGGACATGACGCTAGTATGTCGCAGAGACTTACCCCCAATCCAACCCTTGATGCTGAGTGTTAAGCAGGGAGGCATTGGGTCCCATTTTTACAGTCTTTGGTATGACCTGGCCGGGGATCGAACCCCGACCTCCCAGTCTCAGGGTGGACACTCTAACCACAAGGCCACTGAGCTGGTTAATTTCCAGGAAAAAGAAGGATCGTCGTCGCTGGACCTCGTCGCTGGACGTCAACGGTAAGTAAGGGATATCTTTCACCGAGGATTTCGGTAGGTGTTCTGCAAAGGATTCGAGAGGTGAGTATGGTATAGCTATAGGTTTAGTTTTAGGTCTTCTTCCCCACAGGTGGTCTATCAACGTTTCAACTGAGGTGGGTAGGTTTAACCGTCAATAAATGCGCTGGGAATAGGATTCTGAGCAGTAAGTATTTCTACTTGGCATGCACTTGAGTACTTGTACTCGTATTTCTACTCCTTTTCCATGTCCGACTTGTCCGTGTACTCGGGTCAATTTCCTCCCTTTTTCCAAGCCGATTGGTCACTTTTATATGCCGGTCCTTTGCATGTGCCCTTCGGCAAATAGGCACATGCCCGCTATGTTGCCTAGAGTGGGATACAGAGAGAGAGAGAGAGATACAGAGATTTATACTAATGAGCACACCTGTGCCGATGAGTGCAGGTGTGGTGAATTCCAGCTGGTCCAATAGGTGACGAGGTAAGTATCTCCCTTCCAGGACCTGCCACAGGCTGTGACGTCTCCACGTATCTCTCTGACTCTCATTCTCTCCAGAGGGGTGCTTGCTTGGTGATTTACCAGCAAGACACCACAATATAGACCCCAGAGGAAAGGCCATGTGGTCACCAACATCAATACCTTTCATTCTGAAATCTGCCTGTTAGATTATGAGAAATTGTCCTCTGTCTTGTGTGCAACGTTGACATTTTAGCCTGAGAGAGTGCTAGAGGAAATTGTCATTGGCTCACAAAAAAGGTCAGGGTAAGCATGAACAGGGCCGTATCCAGCACTTCACAGATGGGGGGGTCCAATTGGTACCAGCCCACATGCACGGGCAAAATCGGGTATTTCAGGTTTTATAGTCGTTATTTTCGGGTCAAAAACGGTTGTGCACAGCAGAAATAGCCTAGTGCAAATCTTACCTTTTTGATGAGCCTGCTTGCTCACTGGTCATTTTAACTTTTTTCAATATTGGCATATTGCCTATGGTAAATACCATAATAACATCAACACGTCAATTAACTTGAACAACCTGATTGATTGATTGAAATATTTATTAACAGTTTGCAGAATTACAGTACATTTCAAGCACAAACTCAATACAAAGTGAGTGGACGACCCAATTAAGCATTACACTTGTTTACAAGAGGGTCCACCTTGTTCAATTCATCAGGAATTCATCATAAGGGAGGTAAAAAGGGAAAAGAAAAATATACAGTGAGGGGAAAAGGGGGTGGGCGGTGGGGATTCAGATTTTACGGAGGCCAGTTTCGAATTGCAGCCGAACCAATGTCAATTTGAAGCTATGATTCCCTGCTGAGAGAGAGAGAGAGAGAGAGAGGGAGAGAGAGAGAGAGACGCATCTCTCTATCGGGCGTTAAAGAGAGAGAGAGAGGGGGGGTCGCGTTAGCATCAAGCTAAGCGTACGTTCGTTCCATATAAAAGACAGATCCACATCGCCTAGTAGATCTGTCGTTAACTTTTATGTGCTTACTGGCGTTCTCTCCCGAAGTTAACATTGTTGTGGTGTTGTGCGCGAGCCGAGAAGCGCGACCACCGGGCGGCCGGCATCTAAACACTGACGTGACAGGCACAGCCAGCCAGAGCAGCGGAGGTGCTTGAAAAAAATAATAAAAAGTAATCACACAGCCGGTAAGGAGTGGGCTGGGGCAGCCCTCACTTCCCCCTCCGAGTCAGCGGCCGCATGGTCCAAGTGCCTGCCCTATTTGAGGCTTTTTTTATTCCTTTTCTCTTCCCCGTGGCCGGCGGCCCAACAAACGGTTCACGACCGGGCCGTGAGCGGCTCCGCGGCCCACGGGGGACTAGTCCCCCGGGACCCCCGTGTCTCCTACGGCCCTGAGCATGAAGGTGCACAGCAAATGTCACAGTAAGCTGCTCAACATTTTGATCTTGTATTCAAATGAAAGTGATGCTATAGAAGAAAGGAGACACCCGTAGGATGTATCCTCTGCAGAGCATGAATTAACACAATCAGCGCCGGGATTTCTTTCAAAATAGCCACAGATATGGCAGCTTTTACTCTGAAAGCCCCCCCCCCCCCTTCCGTTCTGTACAAAAAACTGGGAGGAATAAGGTTGCTTGCTTACCTCGCTCTGATTACGATAAAGTCGCTGAATAATCCCTCGTGTTCATATTTTGAACGAGAGGCATGTTGAAGTCAGAAATTAAGAGCTTAGTATATCCATCTGGTCAAAACCATGAAGAGCTCCCTAGATTAGGAGATACGAGGCATTCTTTCTGAGCCGTAAACAGGGAAGTGAACGGCAACGCGCATGCGCGGACAGCAAGGAGTATGGTGCAGAAGGAGAGGCCAACCCCCCCCAAAAAAGAGAAAAACTGAATATTTTTCTCTCGTTTGATATCAATACAAATGCGCTAGGACGTGTGTACACGTCCTCGCAATCCATCGGTTGGATTAGCTATGATGTTTCCACACGTCCTACGGTCTAAATGGGTTAAATTCCACAGCAATCCAGTCAACGGAAGGGAAAAGAAGAAAAGGAAGGCCAAAGAGAGGCGTACCGTTGAGAAAGAAAGAAAAGAAGCAGGATGGAAATCATGGCCATCCAGGCCCCGTCACAGAGGATGAGGCCACCTCAACGTGTGTGTGTGTGTGTGTGTGTGTGTGTGTGTGTGTGTGTGTGTGTGTGTGTGTGTGTGTGTGTGTGTGTGTGTGTGTGTGTGTGTGTGTGTGTGTGTGTGTGTGTGTGTGTGTGTGTGTGTGTGTGTGTGTGTGTGTGTGTGTGTGTGTGTGTGTGTGTGTGTGTGTGTGTGTGTGTGTGTGTGGCTCCGTTAGTGCCACGTAAGCACACCCCGTGTCCTGTAATCGTTTTTTTTTTGTGTTGCACAGAACCGCATAGACGTGTAGTGTAGTTTCCCATTGACTCACAATGGGAACACGTGCACGCGCGCGTTCACGCGTAACAGTGCAACCACTGCATCTTGACCTACAGGGTAACACGTCTACGTGTAGATTCATGCGTCTGTAGCAAAGGCACACGTCAACGCACGCATGATTTATTTGGTCACGCGACTAGGCGAGGCGCGGAGAGATGAGTGGGTGCTGTGCCACCTTGGTGCGCGCTGCGTGGAACGCCTCACCTACCCGTGTGACATAACTGAGCTCTGTACAAAACGCGTCATGTGCCCCTTTGACATAACTGCAGCTCTGCACATAACGCATCGTGTGCCCTTGTGACGTAACTCTGCCCTGCACAGAACGCCTCATATGCACGTGTAAGTCTTAAAATAAAAAAATAAAAATATTTGTATTAATTAATTCAGTTACCTCTCCTGATATGTGATTCAATTTATGAAGTGGCTTTCTGCAATTACGCACAGCAGGTGCATGCGCTGTCCCTCTCCAAGTCTCCATTCTTGAATCCTGTCCTTTGCAATCAATATTGCATTGATTGCAATAAAATTAATATTGTATGTATTAATTTCTGTCAAATAATCTTTTATTTCAAGGCAATTATAAACTGTACAGTATGATTCCAACATCGGGTCTGGTTGATCACCGCGCCATGCACTCTTCTCGTCTTTTTCCTGAGGTTCGAGGCGATTTTTATATTAGCTAATACTCAGTCAGATCATAACCAAAAATAAAAAGAACGCCAGAATCCGTGAAATCTAAGCTTTGTATGTTTATCTGGCCCATGGCTGGATTCTTTCATTATTTCCTGATATGAATGAATTACGCAAGGAATTACGCAATCACGGCGCGGTCGGTGCCAAAAACTTGGCGGTCGTGGGTGTCTTCTAACACTTAGAGCTCTCTCAAATCAAATCAATTTGAAGTTCTTTGGAACCTTAGCTTTTGTTTCGTGTACAGCTCATCACTGTATATTCTATCAATATCCATTGATAAAAGCAAATAAGCAACAGCGGCTTTTAAGCAGAGTGCATGGTGCATGGCATCACCGTACGTGGCTTTGATCTGACACGAATTTGCTTCATTTAGCGTCATTGCAAATATATTATCATCAGTAACATGTAGGCCTAGCCCTAGGCTATAGTATTTTCTCTTAAATAATCTTCTATTTCAAGGCAATAAACAGCTGTACAGTATATGGTGTCAAATCAATGGTGCCGCTCTGGTTTTCCAACGGGTCCAATTGTGCCCATGTTTTCAAATGCCTTTATGCTCCCCAAATGCGCCAAGCTCCCTTCCAACAACAATAAACATATGCGTTTATGCCATAGAGGTATTACTTCTGTGTTACTGACTGCAGAGCGCAACAATTATGCTTCTCTCTCAAAAAGGAGAGGGGAAAAACAGGAAAAAAAAGTAGCGACACCACATCTCACCTGCTCGCCTAGATAACGATTTCACACATTTTGATACAATTCAAAGTGTTATAGAATCTGTCTCCCATTGGTGTGTTTTTCATATGCGTTTTACAATGTTAATGTAATAGATAATAAGCTTTAATCTCATTTAGATTGACCTGGTTAAATACGGGGTTTAATTCATCCCAAGAGCAAATCATGGGAATAAATAGATGTCATTGTTATGCGTTATTATAGATTGGCTTCTATGGATGGGACAGGTTTTAATTTCGACGCCTGTAGTCATTATGAGTTTTATTATTGGATCAGCACTGCGCTTCTCAGACAATGGACAGACAATGAACTGCTGTGCAAGTCTAACCCTAGGCCGGTGTCCACCATGGAAACAGCCCTTGCAAAATGTTCATGTGTAGCCTATAGGCCTATTAGATGTTTAGTCCGTGGTCCGCTGCCGGCCTGCCACTTATCTGACACGCACTTGTGTCTCTCTCTCTCTCTCTCTCTCTCTCTCTCTCTCTCTCTCTCTAAGTGCCTATTCATTCAATGATGATTGATGGGTTGTGATGAAGTCATGGTTCCCCGAAAAATATAATACTATCATCGTTATAAATCCCGTTTTGATTATTTCCCTAGTTTTATTATGCCTATATTATGCCTATGTACTTTCTGGACATGCATAATGAACGGCCTGATTTACGTCGTTGTCTGTATGCATGCATCTAATATAAATCATATTAATATATATATAGCCTAAAATATATAGCCTCTGGGTGGCTGAAATTCCCCCGCAGGTAAGGTATACCTAATTCGAGATATTTAATGCGATATATCCTATTTATTATTTTTTTTGGTCTCGGTGCATAATTTATTCTAGTCCAGTACTATACATCTCTAAGACAAACAAGTGCTTTGGTAGTGTAGCGGTCTGTGCACTTACCCCTGGATTTATTGCTGCTTGTGGCAGCAGGTTCAAATCCCGCTCATGGAAAACACTTATATGAACTTCTTTTGTATATTGTGTATGGACACAAACTACATTTTAGACGGTATCATTATTGTAAATCATTTGATACTTCTATCAAGAAAGACGTTGTGTATTGTTGTACGTTGTGTATATTTGTAAATGGGCTAAAAAGTTGTTGCTATGGTAATTTAAAACACTCTGGCGGGGATCATCACCCAGAGGAAAGGAACAGAAAAACGGATACGGAAATAGATAAACGGAAACAGAAAAGGGGCGTTCCCTTGTTCCCTTCAGTCCGCCAACCCGGACGGGCTCCCGGGGGTCTCGTGCCCAGGTGGGGGTCCGCGGGGGTCCGCGGGGTATCTCGGCCGTCCCTGGGCCGTTTCGGACGGGGGGAATCTCGTTCGAACCGGGCCGCCGTCCCGGACGCGCTCCCGGGGGTCTCGTGCCCAGGTGGGGGTCCGCGGGGGTATCTCGGCCGTCCCTGGGCCCAGGTGGGGGTCCGCGGGGTATGCACACACACGCACACGCGCACGCCGCACACACGCGTGTGTATAGAGGGAGGGCGGGGGGTCTCAAGGCTCGGGGACCCCCAGGGACCCCCAGGGACCCCCACATGGTAACTTTTTCATTTCTCTACCGTTTTTGACGGGGGTGGGTTTGTTGGAATCGTGTCGCCCCCCTTGGGGCGTTTTTGGGGGTCTCAAGGTTCGGGGACCCCTAGGGACCCCCAGGGACCCCCACATGGTAACTTTTTCATTTCTCTACCGTTTTTGACGGGGGTGGGTTTGTTGGAATCGTGTCGCCCCCCTGGGGGCGTTTTTGGGGGTCTCAAGGATCGGGGACCCCCAGGGACCCCCAGGGACCCCCACATGGTAACTCTTTCATTTCTCAACAGTTTTTGACAGGGGTGGGTTTGTTGGAATCGTGTCGCCCCCCTGGGGGCGTTTTTGGGGGTCTCAAGGTTCGGGGACCCCTAGGGACCCCCAGGGACCCCCACATGGTAACTTTTTCATTTCTCTACCGTTTTTGACGGGGGTGGGTTTGTTGGAATCGTGTCGCCCCCCTGGGGGCGTTTTTGGGGGTCTCAAGGATCGGGGACCCCCAGGGACCCCCAGGGACCCCCACATGGTAACTCTTTCATTTCTCAACAGTTTTTGACAGGGGTGGGTTTGTTGGAATCGTGTCGCCCCCCTGGGGGCGTTTTTGGGGGTCTCAAGGTTCGGGGACCCCTAGGGACCCCCAGGGACCCCCACATGGTAACTTTTTCATTTCTCTACCGTTTTTGACGGGGGTGGGTTTGTTGGAATCGTGTCGCCCCCCTGGGGGCGTTTTTGGGGGTCTCAAGGTTCGGGGACCCCTAGGGACCCCCAGGTACCCCCAGGGACCCCCACATGGTAACTCTTTCATTTCTCAACAGTTTTTGACAGGGGTAGGTTTGTTGGAATCGTGTCGCCCCCCTGGGGGCGTTTTTGGGGGTCTCAAGGTTCGGGGACCCCTAGGGACCCCCAGGGACCCCCCAGGGACCCCCACATGGTAACTCTTTCATTTCTCTACCGTTTTTGACGGGGGTGGGTTTGTTGGAATCGTGTCGCCCCCTGGAGGCGTTTTTGGGAGTCTCAAGGTTCGGGGACCCCTAGGGACCCCCAGGGACCCCCCAGGGACCCCCAAATGGTAACTCTGTCATTTCTCAACCGTTTTGGACGGGGGTGGGTTCGTTGGAATCGTGTCGCCCCCTGGGGGTGTTTTTGGGGTTCTCAAGGTTTTCAAGGTACCTATGTAGACTCACTTTTTGACGCTGCATCCAATGCACATATTGCTGTTGCTGTGCGACGTCTAGAAATTGGTGAAATAGCAGACGGAAGGGGAAACACATAGTATAAAAATGAACATGTACTTATCTAGACTTACTTTTCGACGCTGAATCCAGATATCATAATGTCGAGACTGTCCGATCCCAGGAAAGTGGTCAAAAATGGCACCAAGATTTTGTAAAAGTGTCACAAATGCACCCAGAAACGATATATTTCCAAAGTTTGAAAATAATCAAGGGGTATGTATCCCCACTTACTTTTTCGACCTGATTCCAACGGTGGTGGTCTTATCTCTCTCCGATGTCAGGAAGTGGGTGTAAACACCTCCTATCGGTCCCTTGCCCTCGAAACACGTCTGGAAAAAGATGAGTCCATTTTCGGACTCAGCACGACAAGCTGAACACGCTGATATGTGTTTCCCAGCACACAGACTTACGGTTCTCTTAATTGGCTAGCGTTAGGGTTAGTTTTCAACGCGCGATAGCTCGGGAACGATAGGTCCGTCAGCCAAGTAATTCACATGGGCGCGTACAGAACTCCAAGATCTACGCTCCGATAGGTCCGCCATTCTCGTGCGACACCCGTAGCAAGAGTTCTCCAACTCTGACCTGTAATCCACAAGCCTTATAGACATGGTAAACCTTACAGTGTATTGAATGGTGAAATGCTAACCCTAACTTTGAGAACCACACGTCCGTGCGCGGGGAGACACATATTGGCGCGTTCGTCTCATCGATAGCTATGCGTGGATGTAAAGCACGCCCATTTTCAACCTTTGTGGGAGGAGCTATCGCGCATCAAAGTCTAAACCCTAGTTTTATGAACCACATGACTGTGTGTGGAGAAACACATATCAGATTGTTCGTCCTGACAAGCTATATAACATACTAAAAGATGGGCCCCTAATATCCAATGGTTTTTGACTTAGAGGCCTTAGAGAGGCTAGAAAAATAACAAAACATTTATTTTCAACGGGACCAATTCCATTAAATCCAGCGTGAAAAAGTGAGTCAGACTAAGTAGTTTTTGTAAGAAAAAAATAATATTTGTGTTTGTGGGGTCCAAAAAACGTGTCTAAAAAAAGATCTAAAATATTTAGAAGTGTCGTAGAGACTTGAAACCAATTCCATTGGATTCCCCGTGCTTCAGACATGGATAGACACCCTTTGTTTTAGAAAAACTGTTTTTTCCCTGTCGTCTATAGCTTAAAAGGGGCTCGACGCCGCACAGGGGTCACAGGCGTGACCTTTGATAGTTAGAAGTATCGTAGAGACTCAGGACCAAGTTCAATGGATTCAACTTGATGAGACGAAGAAGAAAATGTCCTGCTCAAAACAAACGGACACATTTTGGATTTGTAATTGATTTTAACGCGTTGGAGGCCACTAAAAATCCAATGTTTTAAGGATTCCTCTAAATACACTTCCCCCCTATGTCAAGTAAGGGAAATCTAATGGTGTTAGTTTTAACTGTATAGAAGACTTAGAAATGGCTGAAATTGCTGTTTGAAAGTTTAAAAAATTCATATTTTCTCTAATTTTAGTCATTTTGCTACAATACTCCTTCTACCCCAACTAAATCAATTGCGCTGAATCAGAATATGTAGGTTATATCTCAATCCGACAACCAGAAGTGCCTTAATTGGCCCCTAGTTTGCTAATTATAGAGTTCGCGTAGAAATGTTGTAGAGAAACGAAACACGCCTCAGATTGTTCATCTCGACGAGCTCTAACATATCCAAAAATGGGCTTCTAATATCATTTCCCCATGGAGATATAGCCCCTAGAAGGTTTACAAAATAGCCGATCTACAAGTCCTAGAAGAATTGCACTAGGACAGCCAGGATTTTGGCTACCCCCCCTAAATCAAGTGCACTGAGTTCGAGTTCGAAGAATTTTATGGATCTGACAAACCGGTCAAACTGGTTCTCAAGGTATTTTGAGGATGGACATTCAACATTTTAAAGTTCATAGAATGTCAGTTATTTAATCATGATGCATTTTCTTTGTTTAACAACATTTTAAAAATCAAATCCTCTCAAAGATAATTTAGACTAATTGTAAAGGCAAAATTGTGTTCATATTTATTTATATATTTAAAAATAGTTTTAATACATCTTTTAATTTTATATCGTGAATTATAGTTTTAGAGTTTAGGTGAGAATCAATTAATGTAAAATACACGAATGCTCAAACATGACAAATGAAAGGTTTAAAATCAGGACGAGTTGACTGTTAAGAATTTATTTTTGCGTATCAGTCGCACAATAGCAGATTAAATACACATTCAAACCTGGGACATTGAAGTAGTCTACCCCGTCAAAAACGGTAGAGAAATGAAAGAGTTACCATGTGGGGGTCCCTGGGGGGTCCCTGGGGGTCCCTAGGGGTCCCCGAACCTTGAGACCCCCAAAAACGCCCCCAGGGGGGCGACACGATTCCAACAAACCCACCCCTGTCAAAAACTGTTGAGAAATGAAAGAGTTACCATGTGGGGGTCCCTGGGGGTCCCTGGGGGTCCCTAGGGGTCCCCGAACCTTGAGACCCCCAAAAACGCCTCCAGGGGGCGACACGATTCCAACAAACCCACCCCCGTGCCTGTGCCTGAGTGGTGGTGTGAGCTCCCATGTCCAGGCATGGAACAGGGACCTGGCCCCTGTTCCATGCCTGGACATGGGAGCTCTTGGCTGGTGCAGAGGACCCACGGGATGTCCCTTGGTGATGCCCAGCCTTGACTGTGTCTGTGCCTGGGATCAAAACACCCAGTGTGCAGTACCCCCCCGTGGCCACCGGGCGTCGCCATACGAGGGGACCCCAAGGGACCTGTGGTAGAGCAGGCTCCACGACCAGGCCGAGGCCTCGGTCAGCAGTTCCCCCCCAGACGGTGTCTGTGCCTGGGCCTGTGAGCACCCAGGGCTCAGACCCCCCCTCCGTCGCAGTACCCGCCGTGGCCACCGGGCGTCGCCATACGAGGGGACCCCAAGGGACCCCTGGAGAGCAGGCTCCACGACCAGGCCGAGGCCTCGGTCAGCAGTTCCCCCCCAGACGGTGTCTGTGCCTGGGCCTGTGAGCACCCAGGGCTCAGACCCCCCTCCGTCGCAGTACCCGCCGTGGCCACCGTGCGGCGCCATACGAGGGCAGGTGCCTGGTCCCCAGGCCCTGGTTGAGAGTTTTCCAACCCCAGAAAACAGCAGATCTACGGGGCCTCTCGTAGGCCCCTTTCCGCCGCGGACCCCCGCGGACCCCCACCTGGGCACCGCGAGACCCCCGGGAACGCGTCCGGGACGGCGGCCCGGTTCGAACGAGATTCCCCCCGTGCGAAACGGCCCAGGGACGGCCGAGATGCCCCGCGGACCCCCCGCGGACCCCCTCCTGGGCACGAGACCGACGGGAGCGCGTCCGGGACGGCGGCCCGGTTCGAACGAGATTCCCCCCGTGCGAAACGGCCCAGGGACGGCCGAGATGCCCCGCGGACCCCCCGCGGACCCCCTCCTGGGCACGAGACCGACGGGAGCGCGTCCGGGACGGCGGCCCGGTTCGAACGAGATTCCCCCCGTGCGAAACGGCCCAGGGACGGCCGAGATGCCCCGCGGACCCCCCGCGGACCCCCTCCTGGGCACGAGACCGACGGGAGCGCGTCCGGGACGGCGGCCCGGTTCGAACGAGATTCCCCCCGTGCGAAACGGCCCAGGGACGGCCGAGATGCCCCGCGGACCCCCCGCGGACCCCCTCCTGGGCACGAGACCGACGGGAGCGCGTCCGGGACGGCGGCCCGGTTCGAACGAGATTCCCCCCGTGCGAAACGGCCCAGGGACGGCCGAGATGCCCCGCGGACCCCCCGCGGACCCCCTCCTGGGCACGAGACCGACGGGAGCGCGTCCGGGACGGCGGCCCGGTTCGAACGAGATTCCCCCCGTGCGAAACGGCCCAGGGACGGCCGAGATTCCCCGCGGACCCCCCGCGGACCCCCTCCGCGGACCCCCGGCGGACCCCCGGCCCTAGCTTACGCGTAAATGTACACCACGCGTTGCAGCGCGTAACGCGTGCTTACGTGTGAATGTACGTGACAGGTTGTAGCGCATGTAGCTTACGCGTAAATGTACACGACGCGTTGCAGCGCGTAACGCGTGCTTTTGTGCAGTGCACGCGCAGAACGAACGTGTACACACACACACACACACGTAAGAAAAAATCATGTGGTCACAGGAGGCGTCATGCGCCCCTCGTGGCACTAACGGAGCCCCATAGTGTGTGTGTGCGCGTGCGCGCGTGCGTGCGCGCGCGCGCGCGTGCGTGCGCGCGGAGGGAACATATGAGCTAACATTTGGTTGTTGGGACAATGAGGCTAGCCTGGCATTTAGTGACATTTGCCTTCTTGTCAGATTCAAGGGGTCAACAAAACTGTGGGGGAAAGAAAACTGATGTGTGGCTTGTACCACAATTTATGGAGTGACTGTTGCCATGGTATCTATTAGCCAATCACCAAAGAGAGTGAATCATTTCACAAGACGATACAGACTCATCAGAACATGTCCAATGGATAATAACTGCCCACTTCAAATAACATAAAACATTGACAGATTTATATAGGAAAAATGTGTTCTCCACATACCGGTATATTAAAAAAAGTATACTGTATAAGGCAAATGTATGTTTTGTATAATAATCCCAAATTACGGATGTAATTGGGAGGTCTGCCAACTACTTTTGGTTGTAAAAGTAGGTATGCAGAAGAAAGTATCATACAAAAAGAGCTGCATAGAGAGCAGTGTGTATAGTTACACAGTACAATCAAAGGGCAAACTCTGTTTGCTGGAATAGGCTCTAATGCCAAGCCCTCAGAACCGAGATGGATAACTTAAGTGCATTGGACATGCTGGCCGATCTTACATGTAGGTACTGCAGCTGGGTCCAGAGTCCAGACACATGAACGAGCAAAAATTGTTTCGGCCACTGGGCTTGCACAACACACACGCTTGCGCACGGGGTTGACACTACTGCACATGCGTGTCGACACTTGTGCCTATTTGGGGCGTAGGGCCATAGTGCCATAGGGGGCATACGCCTCCTATAAGCCCCAAATATGATGCGCCCATCACATTTCCCAACCCGGAAGAAGGTATGCGCTGGGGATTCCCGGTGCCCTCTCTATTACAGGTATTAATAACATTTGCCACTTTGGAAATAACTCTTCCTACTTCTGGGCCTCTTCCGATGATACTAAGGCTCTGTTCCATTCTGGTCAAACAGGTGCTGATATTGTGCATGTTGGCTCACGACAGTGCACATTTTAATTTTAGTTTTAGTCAGTCTTTTGAATAGTTTTCATTTAGTTTTAGTCAGATTTTAGTCAACTGGAATGTGTTAGTCTAGTTTTAGTCAACTAAATATAAGATTTTAGTTGACTAAATCTACAATTGATTTAGTCGAGTGAACTGTATTTTGGCAGGCCGTGATGCTGTCGTAATGGCTGATTTTAGTATTAAAATAGCCGATCTACAAGCTTGTAGATCGGCTATTTTCAGCATGCAACCAAGTGTAAAATGACTTGTCTTTTACTTATACTGGATCTCTTGTCCACTAGTCCCTTCCTAACATTTTAGTCTAGTTTCTATTTGTTGATGCAATTGTCAATATATTTAGTCTTAGTTTTAGTCATCATAGCATATAGTTTTCTTTTAGTTTCCATTTAGTTTTCGTCAGTGGAAAAAGGTAGTCGGCGCACATTTTTTGTCATAGTACTAGTCGACGAAATCAACAGTTGTGGGTTTCAACTGTGGGTTTCAACGGGTTCCACTCAGAGTTACACATGGAACCAAATGGACCTGTTCCATTTGTACACCCAGAGTTATGGGGGTCATTGTAATGAAAAAAGTTTGAGAACAACTGTACTATAAATGGATGTAACTGTTCAAGTATAATGATGGATGGGGTTACAGAGGTGACATTGCTTTACTATGGGAAATATGATGGTGTATATACACTGCATGATCATCTTATTGATGGGTGTGGATGGGTTTCTTTCTTATCATGATTTATGTATTGTGTCCTGCATAGAGACATTTTTCATTACCCGGGGAGACGGCCAATACATTGACATTGCCTTGTAGAACAAACACCACTTTCTACAAGAAAGTCGATCACCGACCAGGATATTGTCATTTCTATAAGTAATAATGATCATTCATATTCCCTTTAACCCATTTTGACCTGACCTCAACATTTAAAAAAAATCTTCTAAATCCTCCAGTTTTCTGAAATAAATATTTTCACGATTTTTCAAAAAATAGCAGACCTACAAGCTCGTAGCGCGCCACTCGGTGGCGCGCTATGAGCTTGTAGATCTGCTATTTTTCAATAGCTAAATTATAACAATGTTTAAGCTTAGTATATCCATCTGGTCAAAACCACAGAGAGCTCCCTAGATTAGGAGATATGAGGCATGCTTTCTGAGCCGTAAACAGGGAAGTGAACAGCAACGCGCATGCACGAACAGCAAGGAGTATGGTGCAGAAGGAGAGGCCAACACCCAAAAAATAAAAAAAAATTATAATATTTTTCTCTCGTTTGATATCAATGAAAATGCGCTAGGACATGTGAACCAAAAGGGGTTCCCGCCCAAAATGGGTTAAAGGTTGAGTCTGTGAAGTCGAGTGTGGCCTATAAATCATGTAAATGTAAAGTGACAGAAAGGGATTATACAGCACAGGAGAAAAAAATGCAGGGGAGAATGAACACAATCTGTGTAAATGATGAATGAAATAAAACTCAACTCATGGATCGATGCCTCTCTCGGCTTTTCATCCAGATTTTGGATAATGCCCCAGGGGTTTTTTATGTTCTGCAGTGTTATCTTTATCAGCGTCTCACGCCTCCAATCAATAATCCCCGCTGTCTAGTCTGACTCTGTGCACGTCCATCTCTTTTTACTCTGACCTTTCGGAACAGCAGACATCACGCTTGAGACGATATCCCATGAATCATTGAGGACAGTAAAGTGTGATTATTTATGAACCCTGCGTTGAGCTAGAGCATCACACCCTACGGTATTTCTCTCCCACGCACGCAGAGAAGTCATAGATATACGCTGTGATCTTCTGACGACTCTGAAGGACGTCATGTTCACACAGGTCTCGTTATGCCATGCCCCCTCTGATGATCCCCCGCAGTGCACATTATGTCATCTCTTTGAATATCCTCACTGCACATTATTGGGTAAAAGCTATTAATATAACAGAGGAAACTTTGAACAACTTTGATACGTAATAAAGCATCAGGGAACATGCACTACTATGCACAGAATCAAATGCCGCAGAATCAAATTCCCATGAAGGTAATTGCTTTTATATAATGCAGACGAGAGAGAGAGAGAGAGATATCGCTTGTTGCATTGAATCTTTCACCAAACAACCAACGTACCATTCTTTTTTTTGGTGCTTTTTCTGCCTTTATTGATAGGTTGAAAGTAGACTGACAGGAAATGGGGAGAGATATGGGGGGGAAGACATGCAGCAAACGCCGTCGGGATCGTCGAACCCGCGGCACGCCGTCAGGCTGACTCGGCAGCCTAAGGTGCCCGGACGGTTGAGATAACCGTCTCAGGGCCCCAATGCATCTGTAATCTATACCGTAAATACAGATAGCAAAACAAAACATAATTGCCCTGTCTCTGTTGGTGTTGGTGGATATTTTTTACCCCTGTATGTTGTCAATGTCGTGTGCGTGCTCAGTGCACGTCTCCATTATGAGCTTTATCTCCGGCTTGTAGAGGTTGTCGTGTCACTCAGCTACACACAGATCCACTGCAGGAGAACACATGAGGTTCAATGAGAGCACCACAGACTGCTGCTGTGAATAAGACATCTCTTACTGCACCGGACATAAAATCATGCAGCTATCCATAGCATCGATATGTCATGGTAATTCAGGTACTGAATACTGCCTGTATACTTTCTCCCTTTTTGGGAGGGGGTCATTTATCTTTACGTCAGTGTAAATATTGCTTTGCTAATGGTTTTATATTCTGCCCAACTGCCTCTGTAGTGACTGTAATGAATTAGGTCCAGGGGTCTCAGTGACAGCCTGGATCTACACGGTCCCTGGAGCGCTGAGCGGCCCGGCCCAGTGCTTCTGTGATCCAGTGCATTGGCCCTGATGCCCCGCAGTGTATTTCACAGGTTCTGAATGGAGAGACGTTCAGAAATCCAGCATCATTTGAACCCAATGAGCGCGCCTCCAAAGTGGTCATCCATCATAACTCTGCCTAATCAATATCACTACTACATATCACAAAACCCGAAGCGGACTCCCATTATACTCAATTTAATCTACCTCAACGTAATCTAGACTGGTGCATTTTGCAAGCTTTCAAACATGCTGGCAATGCGATATTTGATTCAACCAAACATGATGGCCTGCTGCAGTCTTTGTCCTGCTCAAAACACACCCATGTAAAATGAAAGTGCCTTGCTTTCATTGATTTAGTTCTCCATTTTGCTTCCCTGCTTTGCTTTGCTTATACTTAGAATATGGCATTATCAGTACATGGGGGAGTCTTGTAAGCGACTCATTATGTTCAAAATGCTCATCTCAAAGCAAATATTAACGGCCTTAAATAATTTGTTTATAACTAGGGTGCGGTTACCCATTCGTGCTCCTGCTTTATTTATGGGCCTGCATTTGTGTTTACACAATATGTAATGAGAAGGATATGCAGCAGCCGGCTGCACTATCCTACCCTAAGAATAACACAAGGAGAAAGGCTGTTTTCAGGTGGGGAGGTGATGTGTTATGTTTGAACATGTCACAAATTATAACAAAGTATAAATACCTTTTGTATATAATTATTTTGTAATATTAATGTTATATCATTAACCCATTCTGGGCGGGAACCCCTTTTGGTGTTTTAAGCATTATGTTATACTTTAGCTTTTGAAAAATAGCAGATCTACAAGCTCATAGCGCGGCACCATATTTTCAGATGGGTGTTGGCAGCCAATTACATATATATTTGGGGGTCCTTGACATGAAAATGTTTGAGAACCACTGACATAGAAACATGGGTTATTCAGCAAACTGATTTGGAAGACATTTGTAGAATCTATTGTCTGGTCTAAATGGATTAAGTGTTTTGCCAATAGTACCACAGACGAAAAACAGTCCAAATTTCATTCTGACCCCTCCACGAAAAGGCCTCGTTGTCCTGAACCCTTATCTATCATTTATACATTATGGATCAATAGTGTGGACTTGGACTGTTTTTCGTCTGTGGCATTCAATTATTTGGCTGCATGCCCTCTTGCAATACCCTTGCGTCACTATCTTGCAATACCCTCGCGGCCCCTGCCCACACGTTGGGAATCTCTGCCCTAGGCTAGCTGAATGTCAAGTACTCTGGTGAGGCTCTCTGCGTGAAGTGTTAAAGAAATAACATTTAGAAAGGAAGAAAGAGAACGCTCCGCCGTGTCTGTGTCCGACCGTGTACTTACATGTGTACATGCATGTACCTGCGTTTAACCCATTCTGACCTGAGATCAGATTCTAAAAATGTCCTCTACATCCTGACAGTTTTCTGAAAAAGCTGTTTCTATGTCAGTCGTTCTTCGATTTTTCAAAAATAGCAGACCTACAAGCTCGTAGCGCGCCACTCGGTGGCGCGCTATGAGCTTGTAGATCTGCTATTTTTCAATAGCTAAAGCATAACATAATGCTAACGCCAAAAGGGGTTCCCGCCCAAAATGGGTTAAGACATTTTTGTCTTACAAAGTGCTCTGGTTGTTTTCTGTATCTGAGATTAACGCGTCAGGCAGCAGAACCAGGCGCTACACAGATGGCCCCGTGCATTGGTTGCGTGGGCTGTATGTCTGCATGCCTTCGTGCCTGTCTGCTTGCATGCCTTGCGTGCTTCAATTGGCTCATATACTGTGTCCATGATTAACCCATTCTGGACACGTTGGTGTTTTAAGCATTATGTTATGCTTTAGCTATTGAAAAATAGCAGATCTACAAGCTCATAGCTTGTAGATCTGCCATTTTTGAAAAATTGTGAAAATGTTTGAGTATATATTCTTTCAGTGCGAACGTTTTTAAGTCAAATATTTGCTTCTGGGGGGGTCCCTGGAACAACATATTTTCAGATGGGGTCGGTGGCCAATTACATATTATTGGGGTCCTTGACATGGAAATGTTTGAGAACGACTGACATGGAAACATGGGTTTTTCAGAAAACTGTCAGGAATTAGAAGACATTTGTAGAATCGTCCTCAGGTCTAAATGGATTAAACATACATGACAGTGCATGGCCCTTACAATTATTGGACTTAATCTGAAAGTAAGAGTTTCCTATTCTTAAAATTAGCCTGTCAAAATACTCGCATGCAATTAAAAGATACAGAAAGCTTGCACGGTAATAGTGGCATGACCCCCACCCCCTCTCTTACTCTGTCTGTCTCTGTGAGAGAGTGTTACAGACAGTACTGTATCTCCTTCTGTGCATACAACACTGACCATGGTACTGAATTTCACACTGTGTTTCTGTGTGTGCATGAGTGCTCATACAGTAGGTATAGTGCAAATCTGTGTGCTGCGTGTGCGTGCATGTGTGCGGGCGTGCATGTGTGTTTAAACAGGGTCTGATGTCAGCGGTGAACCACAGTAAATGTAGCCCCGACTGTTTCCCCTCCCTGTCATTAGTAATTAGACTGATGCATGGCTCTGCGTGCGTGCGTGCGTGCGTGCGTGCGTGCGTGCGTGCGTGCGTGCGTGCGTGCGTGCGTGCGTGCGTGCAACACACTTCCCCTCCCTGTCTATTTCTACCTTACTCTCAACATCTCTTCCTCTCTCTTCTTTGCAACTCTGTTCCGTATCAACCGTCTGTCTGTACAGTTGTTGATTTCAGCTTTCTATTCAGTTGTTTTTCTTTCTCCGAGTCTGACTTAGTCTTCAAAAGCGTGCCTAAATAAACAGCCCAAATGAATGAATGCTGCAGGAGCTCCATTGGCTCCGGCGACAGCCGGTAAATCAATGAAGTGACGTCATGACACACGACACGCAGGAATAAAGACCTCAAATAGATATTCATAACTTGGGGGAATTTCAAAGGGAAAAAAAGGCTTCTGTGTTGACACTCCAATCATGGCCGTGTCTTTCAATAATCCATTATTAGAAAGCGTGTTGTTTCTTTTCTTTTTCATTGTTGTCTGAATCTGCACCTCCCCCTCTCTGTCTGTCTCTTTCTCTCATTGTTTATGCCCTAGCTTGCGATGTTCTAAATGCAAGGGTGGTTCTGCGTTTGACAAAGTCCTCCCGAGTGATATATGGGTTTGCATTTTTGTTTAGTTTCTCCTTTCGCTTCCTCTGCCAAGGAGTCAAGCTCCGGCGAGCACCACAGAATCACTTCATTTCCCTTGAATAAACAGAGCATGATACTAGCTGTCATAAGCAGTGGCAAAAAAAAGATAGTTTGATGTTTTAAAAGGCTTTTAAAGTCTATATTTTTCATGTTGTGTCATAATTGGGTCGTGTGTGTGTGTGTGTGTGTGTGTGTGTGTGTGTGTGTGTGTGTGTGTGTGTGTGTGTGTGTGTGTGTGTGTGTGTGTGTGTGTGTGTGTGTGTGTGTGTGTGTGTGTGTGTGTGTGTGTGTGTGTGTGTGTGTGTGTGTGTGTGTGTGTGTGCCACATATTCCATATTATAATGTATGGATTACATTCTGGAAATACCTGGTGTGTAATATACGTCTATATCAGGTTAGATAGGAAGTGCTGATGATCATAACAAGCCGACAGACCATTTTTCGCCGGATTTTCGTTGTTGAAAGCTGCAAATACTTATGCTCTAAAGGTAATAAAACAATCTCGGCAGCGTAGAATATTTCATTAAATAGCGGGTAAAGCGTTTTATGGAGTCAAACTGTTCAACCCACTTCAACCCTACATTTCGGCCATTTGAAAATAGCCGATCTACAAGCTCACAATGCGTCGCAACGCGGCGCATTGTGAGCTTGTAGATCGTCTATTTTCAATAGATTTTGTACACATTTTGAACTGGGACATTCTGCAATATGAGTACTTTTATTTAGTACTTTAAGTAAATTTTGATGCCGATACTTTTGTACTTTTACTCAAGTACATTTTCAATTCCGTACTTTTTGCAGTATTGGTACTTTTACTTAAGTAAAACAAATTGAATACTTTTCCCACCACTGCTGGTGTGGCGAGATTGAGAGGTTGGGTTGAAATGAAAGAGTCTGTAAAGTGAACTGAGGAGGAAATGAAAAGGGATTGAATGGGGATGCTGTGCGGGGTGAGAGGAGCGGGCAGGCAGGGGCTGTGAAGGCCAGGGACAAAAGAGAGAAGATGAGCGATGGAAATCATTGAAGCCCTGCTTGCGCAACCAAGAGCCTTTCACAGAGGAGAATCGAGGGAGTGCCAGGGCTGGGGAGAGCAGGAAAAAAGGCCTTTGTTTCTCTTTTTTTGCGGAATGACTTGCAGCAAATAAACGGGAAATTGCAATAGACTGAGCGGCCATGTCAACGATTGGTGTCAAACTGCTGTTTCATGTGGTGACATCTCTACGTAGACATAGTCGAAAGCCTGGAACAAGGTGGGTCAGTTATTAAACCCAATTCCCGCCAGCATTAATTAATCCCTCGATAGCGTATTGCCACGGTTTTATCGCGCGTAACACTTACTTTGAAGAGCAAAATATCCGTAACCGCATGTTACAATGACAAAATGCTGTGTGTGGTGTCTTGACCGGTCTCGGTCAGTGGTGGAAAAACCAGACCGTGAGTATCACAGCGCCTGCTACAGGCCGTTGAAAAACCTTGTCTTCCCCAGAAACAGCCCCTCGATGTCGTTTCTGAGATAGAGGGCTTTGAATGCAGCCTATACAATGCAAGTGGATGCGCGTGCATCTTCAAAATGGCCGCGGCCACTGTCCCACTTTGAGTGTTATGCTAACGAACGGTAGCTAAAGATTTGATCGGATAAAAACATGGATTAAAGAATATAAACCCTGGAAAACGGAGGTTCCGGGTTTGGCAGGCTATAGGGTACTAATTTAACCCTACGGTTTCGCTGGGTTTGGCATACTCCGTGTTAACCCAATTTGGGCGGGAACCCCTTTTGGTGTTAGCATTATGTTATGCTTTAGCTATTGAAAAATAGCAGATCTACAAGCTCATAGCGCGCCACCGAGTGGCGCGCTTCGAGCTTGTAGGTCTGCTATTTTTGAAAAATCGAAGAACCACTGACACAGAAACATCGCTTTTTCAGAAAACTGTCAGGATGTAGAAGACATTTTTAGAATCTGATCTCAGGTCAAAATGGGTTAAGTGCTAATAATAACAACCATCCAGCTCATTCTCATCGATCTGTCTGTTATCAATTGAAATGTATGTTGATTCACACCATTTTGCATTGCCTCTACTACAGACTGAAAAGAATATCCATCACAACATGTCTACAAAAGGCACATCCCTCCATTGGTACTGTAAAGACCGGTGGCCCCCACGATCGTACTGCAAAAAAAGGCAGGTTTAGACGCCAGGTGACACATACTTACAACTGCCAAATATTTAATTACGACAAGCATTCTGTTGTTTTTCAGCTGGAATTCAGTAGCCAGGTTTTCACAGCTTATACAGCATAGTAACCTGTCATTCCCATTTCTCTGTCTCTCTCTCTCTCTCTCTCACGTTTGCTCTCAATCGAGCATAATGACTGCTCATTCATGAATGCACCTGGCGGTACACCTATACACCTCCCCTTTTATAGAACAGCTGGCGCTACAGCAGGATGTTGTGATGACTCTGAGCTTTGCTCTATCAAAGCCATGGCAAAAACGAGGATGGGAGAGACTTTTAAGTCACTCAATAAAGTTCCCCTTGATCGCATCATGGGCGATCACTTTTCACAGAGAGCTGCCTGCTGTGGTGACTTTCAGTTCATCATGAGGGTTGTGTGTGCTGTGGTTACTTAGATGTACTTTTGTTAGATCACAAACGTAAATAAATATATTTTGCTAGGATATTATTGTTTCAACTTCTGAATCTCTATATCAATCAATCAATCTTTATTTCAGACCCAGGAGGATCCATATCACAAACAATACAATATAACAGTAAATACAAACGTAAAAATAAATAAAAAGGTACATATATGCACATGTCCCACACTGTTCAGTTTCTGACATACAAGCATGTGTGCCAGTGGTTCCACAATCTCGATGAGAACCTGAGTGAACTGCGTGTAGGGTCCGTTATTACAGCAATGATGTTGTTTATTGAC
This sequence comes from Electrona antarctica, assembly GCF_951216825.1. Classification (NCBI taxonomy): domain Eukaryota; kingdom Metazoa; phylum Chordata; class Actinopteri; order Myctophiformes; family Myctophidae; genus Electrona; species Electrona antarctica. The sequence continues at coordinate 30,684,116 of NC_136803.1, forward strand.
TCAGATGCCCTACACATGAATCTGTACATAAGGTTGCATAGTACAGTACATATACAGTACATTGTTGACTATACAGTACATTGTTGTCTGTTTAGAACTGCTGGTGTGTGTGTGTGATTTTTCAAACATTCAAGATTTTGGAATGTACAGTATAGCCTATACTGTACATTCCAAAACAAACAGGATTGCATGTTGATGGAAAACGGTGTACAGTACATGGTTCCTCGTGTTGAGCAACGAGTAACACACGTACATATAGGACATCAAACAAGCATCCTACGGGAACAGAAGATACTAACAAGTCTGGGATGGAAAAACCTTTTGGCATGTTGCACGTCCTGTGCCCACATGCTACAGTACATGCAACACGTTTGCTTTCATGAAGGTAAACACGAACGCACACCACACGCACACACGCACGATGCACCCATTAAGTCAGTGAGCCGACCAACTACTGCTAGCTATAGTGAACAGAGGCGTGGGCTGTCTTCCCCTATATGTTTCTGTGTCCTCACAATCATAAATTAAACCCCTGGGAAAGACGGAGATGGGGGAGAGGTAGAGAGAGAAATAATAACGAGGGAGAGGGGGAGAGAGAGAGAGAGAGAGAGGGAGAGGCAGACTCCCGCCTGCTCCCCCTCATCTCTGCTGCCAACTGTGCATCGCTGAAGGCTTTCATCACCTTCGTCTGTGATACGTTGGTTTGTTTCGTTCACAAGGCTGATGTTCAGATTGGAGAGCCATCAAACCAGTGAGTGTGGACGATGTTGTGGGGAGAGATCACACATCGCAGAGACAGGCATCATCATTTGTTATGACTTTGTGAAGTCTCCACCAGCACCACGTCATGGTGGTGCTGGTCGGAGGCGGGTGCGTAGTAGGTAAGACTTGGCGAGCCCTGAAGCCCATATGGGAACTGGGCAGGAGCCTATGGGCCCTATTATGCATGTCTTAAGTACCAGGTCTTATTACTTAACTTAAGACCTGGAGGCGTGATCAATGCCATTTGGCTATTCTGAGTGGCCAAACAGCATTGACCACGCCTCCAGGTCTTAAGTTAAGTCATAAGACCTGGTACTTAAGACACGCATAATATGGCCCCATATCTCCTGTTTCTGTAGTGTGATGCAGCTTGATGTACAACTACAGCAGGGACTTATACCCCCAGTCCAACCCTTGATGCTGCAGTGCCAAGCAGGGAGGCATCCGGGGTCCCACTCTTATAGTCTTTGGTATGACCCGGCCCGGGATCAAATGCCAACCTCTCAGACTCAGAGCTGACACTCTAACCACAAGGCCACTGAGCTGAGGGCCGCTATACTGCTAGAGGGCCTAATAACTAAGAAGAGCACTAGGGGCGCACGGCTCTTTCGTGGCAGCAGCTCCCAAGCTCTGGAAGAGCCCCTATGTATTAGATCTGCCCCGTCTATAAATGTATTTAAGTCTCACCTTGTCTCACGTGCTTTATAAATAATGTTTGGTTTGATTTGATTTGATTTTGATGGGGGGGGTATGGGATAGATGTAATACAACGATCCGTCCCCTGAAAATAAAAGAGAAGAGGAACAAGCATGTTTTCACACCTCTCCAGGTCAAATCGATTACAATAAGCGGATCATTATTAAAACAAAAAGAAAAGAAAGGGGATTTTAGAGATGTTTGCTTTTATGGTTCAAACTAGGACACATTGAAACTGTCCTCCCCGGCTCGCCATGCAGCAATTATTCTGTCTATTCCCTCACCAAGGCTCGAGGGGACATTAAGTGACCAGGCATTATCAATCCACTTGACGAGGGACGTTTCACCCTCAGGTGCTTTCATTGTGTGCATTCATTTTCGGTCTCCATCACTATAGCAGCCATGACTGACACCAAGTAGCCAGAGGAACACAAAGTTTCACGGCTCGTTGACCCCATTTTTGGCAGTTGGTCTTGAGTTTTAGAAGATGGTGTTTCACAGATAGAAGACAACATTCATTTCCCGTTAAGATTTAAACGTGCCAACACAATCAGTGGTACACATATTCGGACTGAACCATTTCGGTACTCGCTGTTGGCATGGCCATCACTGCGCAAAAAGCATGGAATACGGATGTGTATATTACAGGAAACTCCCGTTAAACTTTCCAACAACCTCCCAGACTCAGAGCTGACACTCTAACCCAGGGGTCTGCAACAGGCGGCTCTAGAGCCGCTTGCGGCTCTAGAGCACACCCCTAGTGGCTCCATGTAGCATTACATTACGATGGAAATGTATAATGTTTACCCTGTAGAAAAAGAAAGATAGCCGATGAAAAACAGAGGATTTAACAGTTCGTGGACAGAGGCTTTTGCCTTCACAGTCAATGCAGATTGGCTGCCTGTATGTTTAATCTGCAGTGAGAAGCTATCAAACAACAAAAAAAGTAACGTTGAAAGACATTTCCAGGGAAAGCATGCTAAATTCTGCTAGTTTCGTTGCAACTCGGGAGATAATAAAGCTTGGCAAGCCGCATTATAATGCGTACATTTTCTTTGCGGCTCCAGATAGATTTTGAATTTATTTTTGGTCGAAAATGGCTCTTTCAACAACTTGGGTTGCCGACCCCTGCTCTAACCACAAGGCCACTGAGCTGAGGGCCGCTATACTGCTAGAGGGCCGAATACGTGCCAACACAATCAGTGGTACACATATTCGGACTGAACCGTTTCGGTGCTCGCCGTTCAGTTTGGCATGGCCATCACTGCGCAAAAAGCATGGAATACGGATGTGTATATTACAGGAAACTCCCGTTAAACTTTCCAACAAACTCCGGTAAACTCCCGAATTGTACCATCACACCTGTATATTACCGTATATTACTGTATATGCTGCTAAACTTGAGGTTTACGGGCAAATCTACTGCCCATAATTGCCCGTTAACTCCTCTTTTCACGCAGTGCATGTACCGTGCAAGTGGTGAATAAAGAAAAGGAGAAAAAAACAAGGAAGTTACAAAAAAAAACACACCCGTGAGTGGTGCAACTCCCCCCCTTACAAACACGTGCACCATAAACGGCAGTTTGTTTGTATGCGCGTCCACATTGAGGCCATTAGGCTTGTTGAGCTGCCACTGTACATGCAGGCAGCTCTATAGACCGTCATGTTGGGAGCCGGTTTGAGAAAACTTCAGTTGAAATGATGAAATAAAATAACAACAGCAACAACAACGGAGAAAGACAAGTGTATACGACGGGGGGAAAATGCTGACAGAAGGAACATGGGGAAAAAGTTCTACTGTATGAGAAGAAGATGTACATATAAATCAGCACCTCAAGCAGACTTTAACAACCAACACTTTTAGTTTGAACTTGTTTTATTTCAAGATTGCATGTTATTCTGGTGTGACCCTCCCAAAACAGGATTTCATAATCACAGACTAAAATTATTAATATGTCCACCAACAACAATGATAGTAAGAGCAGCAAAAGCGGCACATAACTTAATTTTACGCATTCCAGGTGCAAACATAGCCTACATACAAATACAAATATTACCCATGATGTATTTTGCCTTTATCCTGAAGCCAATAATTGTTACATACTGTAGCCTAATATACCTTATTATTATTGTACATGTACAAGGGCAGAAAAGTCCTCTGAAAATGCTAAATCTATCATTACATTTGAGAGAATTCTACACCCAAAATGCAAATAAGCACAATGCACATTTTATCCCAGCTTCGACCACCAGAACTTTATCCCAGTTCTGGTGGTCACTGCCTTCCCCTCTGTGTTTTCAACCCAGCTCGGTGGCTCAGTGGTGTCTGCAACTACGACTCACTTTCCTACAAGTATCGCTCCGTGTTGAAAGTGAAAGCGTGAAAGAGTCCTTTTCTGTATCACATCGAACAGGGGAATGGTACCCAGCATGGACAACACGCACTTGGATTCTCTCTCCCCCCTCTCTCTCTCTCTCTCTCTCTCTCTCTCGTCCGCTACAACGACAGAATGACATCTAACAAACCTAAGCTTACATGACACCACCACCCGGTTTTAGCAAAGAAAGCTGAGATGTTTGGCTGAAAACAAGTGAAGTGTTTGCTGTTTTATAGTCTCTCTCTCTCTCTCTCACACATCGCTGCCTTCGTTCAGAATGTACGGTTTGTGTGTGTGTCTCACTGGGACACACACACAAACGGCAATATGGACCGCATGGTGTTAGACGGCACGTGATTCTAGTTGGACATAATTTGAACGAGCATGTATGTAAGTACGCATACATACACACAGTCTAAATTGACCCTATGTGTGAGGCTTCCCACATGGGGAGTGTTTGGGTTTTGTTAGAGAAGATTCAGCCATCCATCATTCAGCCATCAAGGAAGAGACAGTGGCAGTTTATTGATTACCTGCTTCAGTCTCTCTCTCTCTTTCTCTCTCTCTCTCTCTCTCTCCCCCTCTCTCTCCATGTCGTCACATACAGCACAATGGAAGGAAGATTTGCTCGTCAATGATAGACTGTGCACTGACTTCCTATACAGTCTGCACTCGGGGGGGGGGGGGGGGGGAAGACAAGTGTGTGTGTTTGTGTGTGTGCGCGCGTGCACCACTTATCTCAACTGTCAATAAGTAAGTGGTTAATTTTAACTCTGCCAAGCAACCCTTGTCTTTTCTGCCACTGCATATGGTCATAATGGCACAAAAACTAAAGCAGATAAAACATATATATGTTGAAATATCTGCTTGCTGTTCCATCCCAGCAGTACGTGTGTGTGTGTGTGTGTGCGTGCGCGTGTCATGCTCCAGTGTTCTTCGTATGAGAGGAAGTTAGAACGCCCAAAGCATCTGTTGACCCAGCTGGTATTTGCTGAGCGGTTGAGATACACCGGGTTACGGACCGCATTTATATACACTTTTTTCCCCACTGCTAAAACATCACTGTGTCACATAGGAGACAGAAATAGCCAAGGAGAAATTGCAGAAATATTTCTTGGAATCATTTGGCGAGTTTCTTCATCTGCTGGTTGAACTATACAGTATGATGAGCTAATGTTTTGTTTGGACATTCAGTGTATAATAGTCTTGCCAGTCCATAGAGCCCCATTGTGAACCCGGACATGTAACTATTCCACAATCTCCGAATGCTATATAGAGTCTGGAACTATAGCCCCCATGAGCTGAGTAAGGAAGCTGCCATTTCCGTTCACGGAAATATATTTTAAAATATCTTTACATTTTATTTTTGTATTTTATTTTCTGCTAAGCAACAAGCTATATATGCTTAGATGTTTTCTATTTATATTAGAATAAATTTGCGCGACTGTAAAGACTAAACGGAAGTGGCGAGGAGGCTCCACTTCCGCTTTATCACTAACGCATAATAGCTCTTCCGTTGGTCCCGACTGTATGATGAAGCATTTGGAAATTGCGAGAGTCAACAGTCTGGTAACGCAAGACTATGTTGAGTACAACATGGGCTAAAAACGGCCATTGCTGTCATCACAAATGTGATGATGTCAGCACAAGTGGGTATGGCTGTTTGAGTGTTTTTTTTAACAAATGCTTGGAATGGATTCAGCGTCATGAAAACCCCCTAGTTTGACACGTCAGATGCTCCATAAAGCATGATGAAATTTTGAATATTTTGCCTTCTATAGGTTGTTAATGGTATGGTCACATATTATACCCTGAAGAAGGCAGTTGTACCTGCCGAAACGTTGGTTCCTACTCTGCATCCTTATAAATAATCGGCACTTTGGCTATCAGTGTGTGCGGCCACTCTTTTGTCTTTTTAAGACTTAACTCTTAACTCTAGATGTTTCTGCCGTGAGCTGGCACCACTACCAAGACTGGTGTGCGTTTAGCATCCTCCTGCACATGGTCACATATTATGCCAATTATGAAAATTGCTCAACACAGTTCTGGCAGTTTCTAAATGCTGGGGACCCATACTCTAACATAAAACGTTGGTGTACTCAACATGCCTGGGTTCACATTCTGGCAAGTGGACTATAAAGCTGTGTGTACTCCATAAAATCAAATGCTTATCTTCAGTATGCCTTCCCTCAGAGCTAAATCCCATAATGACGTACATGGTGTTTATCTTTATAGCGAGCCGTCCTCGTATTTAGCATTTCATGTAACTTATAGATGCAGATGCTAACGGAGAGAGCAGCTTCTTGACATTTGGAAATAAATGTCCTCAGGCCATGGAATGGCTCACTACTGGGAAAGGTAGAGGTTAGGTTAGGAAAACACCAGGCAGTATTTCGTTTTTCAGTGATTTTTCAGTAAAGTAACTACATTTAATCAAGTGATGTACTTTATAATGTTGAGGTGTTTCTACTTTATTGGGGTATTTCTGATTGTCAGTACTTTTACTTCTACATACTCAGAGGCAAATATTGTACTTTTAACTCCATTAAAAAATAAATTTAAACTTTGTTTTTCGTTTGAATATTATTACAAAACATACACCATACCACTATACCTATACGTTTTGGCCATTTGAAAATCTGTCCCTTCTTGATGATGGCTTCAGAACACTGTTCCCATGATAGCTCAGGATTACTGTCTGATGTCGGCGATACTGTATTTGTACTATATTCATATTCATCCATGAAAGCAGAGGCAAATGATGAAAACAAAAAATACGCATTCTAAAGGACACCTCTCACAACATTGGGAACTAGTTTCCTTAATTCACAACCGCGAACAAACTCTTATTTTGTACCGTGGTTATAATTCCCAATGTACTCAGATCAGATAAGAGCCATGCACAATTGCACATAATGCCTCAAATGCCAGTGAGGAATGGGCAGGCATGTGGTTACGCTAAATCAGATCAATGGGATAATCGATACGTTGGGGCTCTGGGAGCAGAGGATTACTCAGAGCTGGAGGAAACACTCCGTAGGACATTCACTCATCTTGATTAAAAGGCCCCGCTATGCACGCAGTTGACGTAGACCCCGTGGTGAGCAGCAGCAGGCCTGACACTGGATCTGGGTCCATTACAAATGGAAATCTTTGCGGCGGTCCGCATGGTAAACATATACTGTACTACAGTGGTGGAAAAAGTACTCAATTGTTTTACTTAAGTAAAAGTACCAATACTGCAATTTAGAACTACTTGGTTACAAGTAAAAGTACGGAATTGAAAATGTACTTGAGTAAAAGTACAAAAGTATCAGCATCAAAATGTACTTAAAGTACTAGAAGTAAAAGTACTCATTGTGCAGAATGTGCCATTTCACAAGTTCAAATAGCCGATCTACAAGCTCACAATGAGTCGCGTTGCGACACATTGTGAGCTTGTAGATCGGCTATTTTCAAATGGCCGAAATGTATAGGGTTGAAGTGGTTAATGTATGATTTCTAATCAAAATTAAAATCTCCAAAGTAACTAGTAACTAAAGTTTTCAAATAATTGTAGTGGAGTAAAAGTACAAATTTTGTCTCTGAGATGTAGTGGAGTAGATGTAAAAGTATTGGACATTGGAAATACTCAAGTAAAGTACAAATACCTCAAAATTGTACTTAAGTACAGTACTTAAGTAAAAGTACTTAGTTACTTTCCACCACTGCTGTACTAGAGGTTCTAGAGGTCGGGCCGCTGCCCACCACTTCTCATCTCATGCACGCTGTTATGAAACTCACTCACTGGCACTAAAACATTCTCCACGAGAGCCTGGAACCTGTTCCACAATCTAACTGTTGGGACTCGTAAAGCACACACTGTACACACTGGGGCTCATAAAACACAGACTTATAGGTTAGAGGGCTCGATTTTCGACCATGCAAAACCTCTTATCCTAATCCCTAAACTACTTTGCCTTTTTTTTTTTTTACTATTTTGAAAATCATTTTTGTAGAGTTAAAATAGCCAATCTACAAGCTCACAACGGGTCGATGTAGATCGACTGGTTGAACTATTAAAATGGTAATAATAATAGTAATAATAATAACAAAAGGCAAAGTAGTTTAGGATAAGGGGTTTAGCATGGACGAAAATAGAGTGCTAAAGTGCTTTGTAGTTGAAGGGCTAATTTAATACATTTTACTATGAAAACCTGCAAAACCTGTCAGTCCGTCCGTCACGCCACCATATATGGCCATCAGTCCATCACGCCTTGTGATATGCTCCATATATGGCTGTCTCCATACTGTATATGAAGATCACGATACTGACCTCACCAAACCTGAATAGCCATACATGGAGAAGACTGGATCATCACCTAGATCTGCATATATGGAGCCGGCCAGCAACTCTACATCTGACCTCAAACCCTTAGATCTCCATATATGGAGCTGACCTGTTCTGACATTCCTATGTTGATCCTTTCCCACCCGTCCTCTTCGATGTCTCCCTTTGGCTGATGCCTGATTTAAAACTCTAGACGGGGCCCGCCCCAAAGTTATTAGCGCAGCCGCGCCCGATAGCCGGCTAAAACTAGAGTTCTCAACAGCTCCGAAATATTAAGGCCTGGCCCCATAGACATATATACATAGACGCCCCTTCCGGCTCTGAGGCGTGTGTCAAAATTGAAGGCACTATTTTCCCGACATTCCTTGCGAAGAATAGCGGAAGCAAAGCGGAAGCTTGTCAAGCTTCCGCGTGCGTAACATAAGTCCCGGAAAAGACGCGCTGTGATTGGCCAGTAGTCACTTGAGTGACAGCGAGAGACATGGAGGAGTCACATGAGTGATTGGGCAGCGACGCAGTCGCCTTCAGCAAATGCCTTCAGCACTTCTAAATAATAAAGCTGCGGAGAACTGTTGCTTTGTGTTCACTCTTTAATGTTTTCTGTTAGTAATCTAATCCCCCTGGCTCTGATGTTGTATTGTTAATAACTTGTTGTTGTTTGTGTTTGTTTGTTTGTCTTGTTTTGTATTGTAATGTATACGGTCATGACTGTTTTAAAGATTTGTTAAAAAAAAAAAAAAAAGCCTTCAGCACTGCACTTCCGCCTTCATTGGGATGCACGTCGCTCCAATGAACTGCAGCGGCAAATGAGGCATCTATTTCTTAATATCTATGCCTGGCCCTACCTGGGCACTAACTGGGCTGGCTCGAGGCCCCACCTGGTGTTACTAATTTGCACACATTTTGCGCCCTAATAATAATAATAATAGGAATAACAGACATAAACTAAGCCCTAGGGATGACACCAGGCAATCATTGGCATTGCTGAACACCTCCTGGGTCTAAGACTCTGAGTGATTGGATTGCTGTACTGGGGATGCTGACAAAGCCACAATGGATCACCTGGGACTTCGGCCAAGCCTAACAGTCATCCTTAACCTAGGAACCAACTGGGATACAGATAAGAGCCTGGGAGGGCTCAAGACTTAATGTGCCCAGCGAGGACATAAAAAAGAGAAATGGAAAAGCATTGGCAATATATATCTTCCAATGAAAACACGTTGATATGATTTAATTTGATCCACGTGTGACTTTGTTATCCTGATTGTGTACTCAACAGAAACCAGAGACAACAGCAAATTATGTGGACAGCACAGTATGAAGTAAAAATTAACAGGAGTCAGTTTATACAGCCATCAGGTCCTTTATGATCTGTGCAGCCAGCCAGCTGTGCAATTTGATTCAAATCACTACCTTTAACTGACTTTGTGAACTATTTTCACCATGTGAAAATGTTAGCACTACTTGTAGTGGGAAAGAGTAATTCATATTTGACATCAGCCCTATATGACCAGATAGAAGTGTGTTCCACTGTGCTTTCCCCTGTATATTACTCCAACTACCAGCATGCCTTGCACAACTCCCTTCCAAAGCCACTCAGTCATCCCCGATTACTTTTTGTCTATTCGATAGTAGCCAATATATACAACCTCTGTGAGCTTGTAGCTCTGCTACTTTTGAAAGATGTTGACAAATTATCTTATGTGGGTCCCTGGCACAAAATTCAGTAAGTTCATATGTAGTGAGGGCCATGGCCAAATAATACATATAATACTGTATTGAATACAGTATTGCCTAATAGCAAACTGACTCATTGTGTCCTTGTGACCTTAACCCATTTTGGGCGGGAACCCCTTTTGGTGTTAGCATTAGGTTATGCTTTAGCTATTGAAAAATTGCAGATCTACAAGCTCATAGCGCGCCACCGAGTGGCGCGCTACGAGCTTGTAGGTCTGCTATTTTTGAAAAATCGAAGAACGACTGACATAGAAACATAGCTTTTTCAGAATACTGTCAGGATGTAGAAGACATTTATAGAATCTGATCTCAGGTCAAAATGGGTTAAAGATGAGTCTACTTTTGTTTCAACCTTTTGTTTGCTGCTCTATGTAGCCGTCAAATAGAATGAGAATGGGCCAAGCCAGACGACATTGATAAAGGGTTTAAAAATGTCCTTTCAACATGATCATTGTAACCAAGGCTCTCTCCCTAAGAGCCTGGTCACGTTGTATTGGAGGTAGAAGGAAGCTATGGAGGTAGAAGGAAGCTATGCTGGTCTACCTACGTATGTAGGTAGATTATCTCTGGGGGCGAGGTTTTCTAACCTTGAGCCGTGGGGTTGAGAAGGTCTTATCGCTCGATGCTACAAGCTCTTGATGCAGCGTCCCCGGAGTTACTCTGATCCTCAATCCCCAGGGTATAGCCTTTATACTTGGTGTGACATCACTGGCGTGGCGTCACGCTGCTATCCGTTGTCGTGGCAACAATAATAATACCTTGGATTCATTGTTCAAAGGAAACACATCGTAACTATATATCCTTCAATCTAGTGGACTGCACTTTACACTCTGAAAACTAAATTAACACATGCATGGCATTTGTATTAGACAGAGCAGTACCTTATAGCAGTGCATGCTGACATTTTGGTTTGGTAATTGTTTACATTCAGCTAATTAAACATGCTGTGTGAGGCTTTTTGTTTTCTTACAAAACTCTTTATAATGTTTGTCAGATTGCATTCAACTGCTGGGTGAAGTGATGACTTCAGTATTTGAATATCTACACTAAAGTGAGAAAATGTTAATCTTAACCAAATCTACATGAGGATGGAACTGTAGTAACTGAGAAGAAAATAAATCCAATCATCATATCATATATCATATATAGCCCCAGGGCTAAATATCAGAGCAACACCCTTAGGACTTGCATGAAAGCTTAGTGTATATGAGATGTGCTCATGCTCTTACACTGCTGGAAGTGTTCGCCTCAACTACCATTTCCTTTGAGGGCTCCCCCCTGCCTGTGGACGGTGGCTATGGTAGTCTTGCTGGGCCATAACACCACAGCTATGGGGACAATACAAAAGAGCCATTATATCCAGTGGAATTATAAATCCCTCCAACCGGCATAGACCTGTATACATGTTGCCAGGGAGGACCACGGGACACAAGTCAGTGTTTTGCGATGCTGCAGTACAAATCCATTCATGTCAGATTTTGTGTTGTGTTGCCAGGAGCTGTTTGGCTTCCTCTCAGGTGTTGTGCTACACACAGCATTTGGCTCATTTGGCTCATTCAGAGCATTTCAAAGACTGCGCCAAAGTACATTTTGCCAATGGATGGCTATAGGCCTATAGGCTACCTAATTGATTGTTTCATACTGTGTATCAAAATTACAAGCCATATTGCGATTCTCGCACTATTTCATTATAGTATTTTACTACCACACGACTAAGGGATACAACGGCGCTGTTGTATTCCGTGCAGCCATGCTTCCCGACAGGGAGAAATTGAGCTATACATGTGAGTTGAGAGAGAAACCGCTGGTAGTGTTGCATTGTAGAGACCGGCCTACATTACCTTTTAAATTCACCATACGGTAAAAAAAGATGACTGCCAACAATCACAAACTCCAACATATTTCACTCAAGACATAACGAGCGAAGACGGGGTGACATGTAAAGCCTTTTCGGTGGTAGAAAACTGCCTGGTTACATGTTGGGTTGGTGGGAATTAGAGGACATTGGCAAATGTACAGGCAGTTACGCACTCACGCACGCACGCACGCACGCACGCACGCACGCTACACCACAGAATTGAGAAACAGTGATTCAGCACCATGGACAGAGCTACACCACAGAATGGAGAAACAGCGATTCAGCACCATGGACAGAGCTACACCACAGACTGGAGAAACAGTGATTCAGCACCATGGACAGAGCTACACCACATAATGGAGAAACAGTGAATCAGCACCATGGACAGAGCTACACCACATAATGGAGAAACAGTGATTCAGCACCATGGACAGAGCTACACCACATACTGGAGAAACAGTGATTCAGCACCATGGACAGAGCTACACTACAGACTGGGAGTGGGGTAAAGATAGTTTTTCAGCACCATGGACAGAGCTACACTACAGACTGGGAGTGGGGTAAAGATAGTTTTTCAGCACCATGGACAGAGCTACACTACAGACTGGGAGTGGGGTAAAGATAGTTTTTCAGCACCATGGACAGTGATACAGTATACAGACAGGGGAAAGAGGCTCATTAACATTAGAACTGCATGGGGGAGGAATCCATTTCAAAGCGACTCTGTACATTCTCAGCTATGGCTAAGGTCATTATTTTTTCCCCCGATATACGAGCCATTTTATAGTCTATCATAAAAAATATATTTAAGGTAAGTCAAGCACTGCAACTTTACATCATGCTTAAAACAAGCTTGCACATCCATTGAATTTGCCTCAGATCCTGCAGAGAAAGTGACGCCACTCTATAACTTTTGGCATGAGTTACGTACGTACAGTATTATTGGAATTATGCCACCGATTTTGTTTGCTCCTTGATCCATTTAGACCTGAGACCGATTCTAAAAAAATATCTTCTAAATGTTGTTGAAACACAGAAAAGTAGCACACTGATTATCATGAAGTATTTTGTGCAGCCATGCATTCCAAGTTAATTTTGGTCCCTGGAATCTGCACCTCTCTGAGTATAATAAAATATTGATTTACTCTAAAAGTTCATATAAACCATGGACGTCAGATGATTTCTCATCATTAATGAAGAATATTGTATCGCTTTTTAAACAGCACGTTGCCTCAGAGCTCCTGACAACGTGCATGGGGCTGAGTCATTGTAAAGTTAGCAAAGTATTTGGGAAATAAGTACAGTATTCCCTTGCAACATCAAGTGCTAAAACCGAGAGCTTGGGCCAAATGTTGCAGAGTGGTGTGTCTCCTTTTTCATGTGCATATCTCTGTCTGTATCATGCAAGGGCACATCAAAGTCTAGTTCAGTTCAGTTTATTTTGGTCATAGAATGAACATCGAATGCATTCATTTCATTTGATCATCATAACTTTGCACTTAGACCAAAAAGGTATAGGCTGTAAACAAACAGGGGAAAACAAACAGAGGAACAAAATACAAACACAAACAAAAACTAGGTGTAGAAGTAAATAAGGCATTGTCCCACATTCCCAGTTGGTAAATGGCCATACAAACGTTTCATTCACATCAACTAAATAGGACGCGTGTGCGCACACACACACACACACACACTCACACACGCACAAACAGAGCTCTCTTCTAGACAGCTCGCCCCCCTAGGAGTCACACCATGACAAGTCCTCTACGTATACGGTATGTAACAGTAGTATTCCTCTTTTCCTGCTGTGTTGAACACCAGCTGTGGCATAAAACAAGGATGTAAGGAAATAAAATCACACCCGTGTGAACTGAGTGGTGTAAGGTCTGTCTGACGTAATGAAATCATGTCTGACGTAATGAAATCACACCCGGGTGTGATTTCATTACCTGGCTTTGTTTATGCAGAAAAAATGAGCATGGTTGCTATGTTCACCCTGTTCACCCGGGTGTGATTTCATTACGTCATTACAACAGGGTGAACATAGCAACCATGCTCATTTTTTCTGCACAAAAAAGCCAGTTGTAGGAGTGGTTTACACCACTCAAAAAGAGTATGAATGAAAAAAAAAATAGAGGCACTGGGAGAGTTATGTGTAACGTATGTGAGCCTCTTGAAATCCTCAGCAAATCTTGCCCATTGTTCATAAAGTCGCTCTGTGCTCTTCTCGCCTCCCAACAAGAAAAAAAACATGAATGCTGCCAACATATGTGACCAGATTTGACTGAGAGACTGCCATCGCGCAAATTACAGCTTTTCACCAGAGGAGAAAAGCTGTTTTTTTTAAATGAGTTAATAGCACAGGCAGACTCTTCACATACTAGAGCATGTCTGAAATACGTGTCAGAGCTGAAATCGACATGTAAATAAATGCCCAAACATGTAGCTAGGTGTAATGTTAGAGACCACAGAAGTGAACCTTTCAAGCCTGTTTTCTCAACTCGCTGTTTTCTGCAAGACATTACTCTATAAGCCATATCTCAAACTGGTGGGTCAAACTGAACAACCAATATGTCAATTTGAAGCTATGATTCCCTGCTTTTATATGACATGAAAAAACGGAAATTCAAAAAAGATCCAATGGCAGTCCCTCAGTCAAATGTAGTCACATATGAATACGACTGGTTCTTCTGGTTGTGGTTGAGCCATCAGGCATGCCAGGAATCAGAGAAGCTTTGATGGTCTCTATTCCATGAATAGAAAATGTGCTTTCCTGCCAATAACATTGTGCATATACTGACAATGATGAGAAAAGTGGGAGATGGATAATGAGAAAAAACAAAATCTCACTTATTCTGCTTGGACCTCAATTCGATTTCCAGTGCTGTTTATTTTCTCGAGACACTGTTTTTTTTATTGAATTAACCCATTCTGAACGGGAACCCCTTTTGGTGTTTCAAGCATTATGTTATACTTTAGCTATTGAAAAATAGCAGATCTACAAACTCATAGCGCGGCACCGAGTGCCACGCAAATATTTGAATATATATATTCTTTCAGAGTGAACGCTTTTAACTCATATCTTTGCCTTCTGTGGGGTCCCTGGAACAACATTTTCGGGGGTCGCTGACATGAAAATGTTTGAGAACCACTGACATAGAAACATGGGTTTTTCAGAAAACTGTCAGGATTTAGAAGACATTTGTAGAATCGACGTCCGGTCGAAATGGGCTAATACAGAGTGGACGGATCACACAACAAAAGCATGCGGCCGTGAGCGAACAATGGATTTAGATTGCCTTCTACTCTAGGTTTTTGGTCTGGCACACTATTTGATATGTTCTGTCTGCATGGCGACTGCAGCACTGTTCCCGCCGATCTTCGTCCGTGACATTCCACAGAGAGGAGACCTTCATTAACCCATTTTGACCTGAGATCAGATTATAAAAATGTCTTCTACATCCTGGCAGTTTTCTGAAAAAGCTATGTTTCTGTCAGTCGTTCTTCGATTTTTCAAAAATAGCAGACCTACAAGCTCGTAGCGCGCCACTCGGTGGCGCGCTATGAGCTTGTAGATCTGCTATTTTTCAATAGCTAAAGCATGACATAATGCTAACACCAAAAGGGGTTCCCGCCCAGAATGGGTTAATTAAATGTGGATCCCACGAACCACTAGCCGCGATATAACCAACAACGTGAAATTCCCTGTTTTATTGTGTGCTTCACCCGCGGTGAGGACGTCATTGAAAGAAAGAGAGAATACAGAGAGAGAGAGTCGGAGGGAGTGAGCGAGAAAAAGTAGAGCACTTTTAACCCATTTAGACCTGCAGAGGCCGCGTCCGTATCACCTTATAGCTTTTAGCCCATTTAACCTGAGGACGATTCTACAAAATGTCTTCTAAATCCTGACAGTTTTCTAAAAATGTTTCTATGTCAGTCGTTCCCCCCATCTGAAAATATGTTGTTCCAAGGACCCCCCGGTAGCAAAGATTTGAGTTAAAAATGTTTGCTCTGAAAGCATATACAGTATTCCATGATTTGCGCCACATTTTCACGATTTTTCAAAAATAGCAGATCTACAAGCTCGTAGCACGGCACTCGGTGCCGCTCTATGAGCTTGTAGATCTGCTATTTTTCAATAGCTAAAGTATAACATAATGCTAGAAACACCAAAAGGGGTTCCCGCCCAGAATAGATGAAAACTTTAGCTGTTGAAAAATAGCAGATCTACAAGCTCGTAGCACAGCACTCTGTGGCACGCACCGAGAGGTGCCCCACCTTCTGTGGGGGCCTCTGATGTCTCCACTGTGGCCTAGTGGCGACATCCAAGGCCCCCACAGCCACCGAATAGCACATGCATTATATAAGTATCATAAGTGATGGTAAATATAAAGGTTAGATATAAGCAATCATATACATTCTTCCTCAACACCAATGCAACACCTTGCAACTGCCATTGTTGATAATGGTAGTTGCAAGTAGTAGTTCCAAGTATAGTTGCGTGTTCATGGTGAATCGTTGGTGTGGTTTGGGCTTAAGTCAAAGTGTTTTTTTAGTTCCTGGTGATTCTAGGATAGTGTACATTAACAAAACGGTCATCATACGCACTTTCTAAATAACATTGGTATAGGTTTCTACGTCAATGTCATCATTAGCTACAATCATGAAATACCCCATATGCACATGCAACATCATAGTTATTTTTGTGTCACTAAAACTATTATATTAGGCTTTAATGTGACAGTAAACTATTGAATCAGATTGCCTCCATGTCAGGCAAACTGACCGTTTTGTCGCTGTGTAGACTCACAAGTGAGTCACTAAATGCTATGTTCAATTAGAGACAGTTGATGGCAATCTCCCACAGCTTTCATTGCTAAAACGTAATGGTGCGGTGACATGATGATTTTACGAAGCAGTGGGCATACTTTTACTAACTGCTGTTCTCAACTCTGTTCTAGAAACTATCTTGGATTTTGAAGTCCCCAGACATACTGTAGTGTAGGCGGAGATCTCTGATCATCTGGTAATGTGAGACCAGTTGCTGTGTAGTCACTGTGTGTCGCCGCCTGTCACCACTTGCCGCCATGCTTTGCTGTGTCGCCCCTACCGCCGCGCGCCACAGGGAGAACAGGAGAACACCACTGAGAACACACACAGGAGGGACATTTGCTGTGTGTCCTGAGTCCTTCCAGGCAACTTGATCCCTCGCCTGAATAGTCAATCTCCAAGAGCTATGGCTCATCAGGCATTTTCTTTTCTGGGGAGGTTTTTTGTAATGACGAGATTTTGTGCCATTATACAACTATGGATATTTCTCTATTACAGTGATCAGAGTCTCTCATCCATGTGTCTCGACAACAACAGGTTGTGATTGTTGTCGCTGCGTGGTGCTGTGTTTAGCTACAGTATGTAGCGCTGTTTGTCACTGTGTGGCACCGCGCTATGAGCTTGTAGATCTGCTATTTTTCAATAGCTAAAGTATAACACAATGCTTAAAACACTAAAAGGGGTTCCCGCCCAGAAACAACAAATTAAAAATAGTTAACTGTGACCTCTGCGGCAAC
Source organism: Electrona antarctica (assembly GCF_951216825.1). NCBI lineage: Eukaryota > Metazoa > Chordata > Actinopteri > Myctophiformes > Myctophidae > Electrona > Electrona antarctica. The sequence continues at coordinate 30,701,444 of NC_136803.1, forward strand.
CACAGTGGTTGTCATGAGACAATATGATCATATATTGGCATTCCCATAATATGGGCTTAATATTGATCACATAGTCAAGGATCTCCATATATGGGCATAACAGGGATTGTATTAGGGTAACAGCTGGGAATGCCCATGTATGGAACTTTTATTTTCCTTTATTTTCCTTTTTTGAAATTCACGACATCCAAGTAAAGATGGTTTCCATCACATATGTTGAATACAGTATTTAAACTAGCACTGAGCTGAGTGGGTATGTCAGTGCACATGTATGTGCGCATGCATGTGTGTGCACGTGACATCATTAAAATATAGCTCCTCTAGTTAAAAAATGCACAGCACACACCACAGGCTGTGTGTCGCTGTGTGTCTCTGTCGCTGTGTGTGTGCGTAGCTGATTGCCGCGTGTCGCACTTTGTCACTGTTTGACATGTGTGTACTGTTTGTTGTCGCGTCGTGTGTAACGTTGGCAGCAATCCCGACCCGGGTCCTCCTGACCCTGTCTTGGACTGACACCTCCATTGTTCTGCGATGAAGACCCGAGGGACTGTGGAGGACGATTTGGGACTCTGCTCATGTCCGCTGAGCCACTATCTATTCTGCTGCTATTCAGCCGGCAGGTGAGCACGCACACGTGTGTGTGTGTGTGTGTGTGTGTGTGTGTGTGTGTGTGTGTGTGTGTGTGTGTGTGTGTGTGTGTGTGTGTGTGTGTGTGTGTGTGTGTGTGTGTGTGTGTGTGTGTGTGTGTGTGTGTGTGTGTGTGTGTGTGTGTGTGTGTGCGCGCGCGCGCAGAGATGCCAGACGAATGTCATTAACTCAACTGGAATTAACCCATTTTGGGCGGGAACCCCTTTTGGTGTTTTAAACATTGTTATAATTTAGCTATTGAAAAATAGCAGATCTACAAGCTCATAGCGCGCCACCGAGTGGCGCGCTACGAGCTTGTAGGTCTGCTATTTTTGAAAAATCGTGAAAATATTTATTTCAGAAAACAGGAGGATTTAGAATAATTCTCTTTAGTTTCGAGGTCAGGCCTAAATGAATTAAGAGACAGCAGGGGAAGTACTGGATACCATTACACTCCACTGCCAAAACAAGACTTCCAACACATTGCGGCAGACCCCTTGTTATGTTTTACATGTTCATTTTCTACAACCCATTGAAGAGCAGTGGCTGAGGGCAGGCTTTCATCAAAAGTCCACAGGCTGACAGTGTTAACGACCACATGAAAAGGACAGCAGAATGCTATTCCATTACTGCATATTTTAGTTTTCCGTGCTCAGATCGGGGAACCAACCGTCTGTTTTCGCCAGGAACCGTCCTAGACACTCTAACCCATTTTGGACTGAGGTCGATTAAAAAAAGGCTTCTAAGTCCTGACAGTTTTCTGAAAAACCCATGTTTCTATATTGGTGCGGTGCTCAACCTTTTTCATGTCAAGGACCCCCAGAATTATCTGTATTTGGCTGCGGACCCCCATCTTAAAATATGTTGTTCCAGGGACCTCCCTGAAGCAAATATTTGAATTAAAAAAACGTTCGCTGTGAAAGAATATATATTCAAAGATTTGCGCCCAGATCTACACGCACACACACACACACACAAGCTATACACGCTTGTAGATCTGCTATTTTTAATAGCTAAAGTATGACATAATGCCTAAAACATCAAAAGGGTGTTCCCGCCCAGAATGGGCTAGACCAGGGGTTTTCAACAGGTGGTCCGTGGATCACTGGTGGTCCGTTGAAGTCATTTAGTAATGTAGCATTTGTTGATTTAAAAAAGGAAAAAAAAGTATTTCCACTAGTTGAGAAGCAGTGAACTGAATGCCCCATGGTGACACATGATGACTGTGCATGTAGTCATTATTTTACTGGCGAGTTGGAGGAAAAAGGGAGTTAGGATCTCAAGAGGGGGAAGTGCACCGGATTGTCTGGTTGAGTCATTATTATTAGGAAATTATTAGTAGTCAATGCACCATTGGTTGAGAAACAGTGGGATCTATATAGAGCGTTGCAGTCCCGCCCCCTTTCATGACGACGCCAGGCCCAGGAAATAATTCCCAATGCATTTTTCCCATAGACATTTCAAAAAGTATTTATTTAAAGGCCTTTTAAGCGTCGTACAAAGCCAACTCGAGTTGTGACAAATCATGACAACAAACACAATTTTTTGGGCCGAACAATAATTAGAAAGTAAAAAATCACACCCGTGTGAACTGAGTGGTGCAGTGACGTCACACACTAACCATAGCAACCATGCTCCTTTTTTGAGTGGACAGGTACACGAACATACAGACAAAGCTGGTTGTTGGAGTGGTTTGCACCACTCAAAAAACGGCAGGTTACAACACTTTTTTTGGTTGTTTTTCTTCTTTGTAATTATTTGTTCGGCCCAAAATATTGTTTGTTGTCATGATTTGTCACGATCCGAGTCGGCTTTGTACGACGCTTAAAAGGTCTTTAAATAAATACTTTTTGAAATGTCTATGGGAAAAATACATTGGGAATAGGCCTATCTCACAGCCCCCTTTCCACGCCCACTTCCGGTAGATAGTGGTGTCATTTAACATTAGGCATTTACACTTTTTTTCTCTGGAGAATCTAAGTACATTTCCTAATGTTAAAATGTCAAAGACCGATAATAATATGAAGAAAACACAATGGTATAACAACTCAAATAAGTAGAATAAGCCTTACCTTTACAAAACGGTAGTTTGTGGCTTGTGAAAATACCTCTTTTAACATGGAAGCCTATGGGCCGCAGAAAAAATAACACCACTAGCCCCAAAAGGGGGCGTAAAAAGGGGGCGGGGAAATGCTGTGAGATAGGCCTATTATCTCCTGGGCCTGGCGTCGTCATATGAAAGGGGCTCAGGACTGCGACGCTCTATAAAGCAGTATTCTTAGCCCATATCCCACCCAACACAACAGTGGTCCCCAGGTTGATTCTAAGTCAGGGTGGTGGTCCCTCGTTCACAATCGGTTGAAAACCCCTGCTCTAGACCAGAAATCACACAGGCTGGGGCAGGCAACTATATGTCACTGATCACACAATCCCAGGTTCTAGACCTCCAGTTCTAGGCAACACAGAAGGGGGGAATTCATTATTACTATTACTATTACTATTATTTCCACACATGAGATAAACAACTCTTAAGGTGGTTGCACACTAGACGCATTTTTCAGAAAACGGACTGAGAAACGCCACTAAACATCCGAAATACGTGCTCTGTGTGCAGGGACCTTTAAGGTATATTAATGACATAGCTCAATGTTGAAAATGAGTAGGTATTCCCCTTTAATCAAACTTATTACGGCGGGAAGACTATATAAATCAAGACTTTAATACTTGGACTGCAGCTGACATCAATAAAATCTAACAGCCTTAATGAGCAAGGCGCAATAAAAAAAAAAGCAGGCGACAGTGCGACATGACCAGATGTCCAAAGTGGGGACGCCCCCTGTCAACATTTTTACGTACAGTAAGGGACATAATGGACAGAGAGGTGGTCGTTATCGAGAAATACACCCTGGAGAGTAATGCGCGAGTCTGGCGCGAAGCGGACGGGTCTTGAATCATCCTGTCAGCGTGACCCCTGGAGGGGTTTATTATTTCTCGATAATGACCGCCTCTCTGTTTGGCATGTCACTTGGCTACTTACTACGGAAGTCGATATCGAGAGATGACAGCTAGGGGCCGACGTGGCTGACCAATCCCAATCGAGCATTCAAATAAGCCCTGCCAATGAGGTGAAGTGATGCTGGAATGGCACACTGGGAGGTGCTATTGAACCAAGGAACTTTAATGTTGTGTACCTGCTGTGTATGTGTTTGAGAGAGAGAGAGAGAGAGAGAGAGGTGTATGTGTTTATCTGTCTGTGTTATGTGTGTATAATGAGAGAGAGTTACAGAGTGAAGGGTGGAATTACATGATAGGGTGTGGATGGTGGATACAGAGATTCAATGGAGACAGAAGCATGGTGGTGGTGAGATTAGGGGAGAGAGAGAGAGAGAGACTGATTCTCTGTGTTAGAAGCTGGTTGCACCAGGCAATGGGGTTAAATATGGAGCGGGTTGGAGGGTGAACACAAACCCATCATTTCAGTCTAACCATTGTGATAATCGCAGCACATCCATGATAATCACCCCGCCTGCTTCTGGTAATGATAATGACCACTGGAAATGACCTCGGATCCAAATTGAGCACAGAAAGAGACACATGCACACACGCACGCACGCACACGCGCGCGCACACACACACACACACACACACACACACACACACACACACACACACACACACACACACACACACACACACACACACACACACACACACACACACACACACACACACACACACACACACACACACACATTTGCAAAGCCATTGTGGAAATGCACTAATACAAGGAGACTCAAGAGACACTAAGGGCATTATGGTTCGCTCCCTATCCTCCTTAATGTCTCTCTCTCTCTCTCTCTCTCTCTCTCTCTCTCTCTCCCTCTCTCCCTCTCTCTCTCGATCTCCCTCAAAACTGTGTTGGCACAACACATTCTCAGTGTTGCTAAAGCGTAAATAACGCATATAAATTATACAAACAAGATAACACAGTAGAAAAACATAACACCAAGAACAAAGAACAAACTAGCACTATGAGTTGCACTAAATTACACCGTAGGAGAATATGCTCAAACGGTGCCTTACTGAGCGTGTGCGTGTGTGTGTGTGCGTGCGTGCGTGTGTGTGAGTGAACATGTGTGTCGTGTCTCGTGATGAGTGGTGAACTAGTAACAGATTTTAACCCATTAAAACCAGGAAAGCGTTACTGTCATTTTAGCATTTGAGCTAAAGTAGCACATCTACAAGCTCTACAAGATCTACAAGCTCGTGTCAGACCAGTGTCAGATACAGAGATCTCCATAATGAGCATATTGACATGCCCATGCATATACTGACGACATCAGGGAGCTCCATATATGGGCATAGGGGTAGAGTGGCTGGATGGTAACCGCAAGGTTGCCAGTTCGAACCCGGGCTCCCCCAGAGTTAGTGTCGAAGTGTCCTTGAGCAAGACACTGAACCCCTAATTGCTCCTGATGTGCTGGTTGGTGCCTTGCATGGTTTCCGCCGCCATGTGTGTGTGAATGGGTGAATGTAATGCCCAAGCTATGTAAAGCGCCTTGGATAAAGGCGCTATATAAATGCACCATTTACCATTTACCAAGGACGGACGGATGCAGAGGTCTCCATACTGTATATGGGCAGTTCTGAGCAGTGTTGTTTTCGTCGACTAAAACTATGATGAAAAATGTTCGTATTTTCCTCACTGACAAACTAAATGGAAACTAAATTAAAACTATAAGCTATAATGACTAAAACTAAGACAATTTCGTCAACATGTAAAAACTAGACTAAAATCCAGTCCAGTATAAGTCATTTTACAATTGGTTGCATGCTGAAAATAGCCGATCTACAAGCTCACATTGTGCTCTACAAGCCGATCTACACAACGCAGCGCGACGCGTTGTGAGCTTGTAGAAATGTGAGCTTGTAAAAATCTGCCATTACGACGGCATCGAGGCCCGCCGAAACACATTTTAGTCGACTAAATCAACTGTAGATTTAGTCGACTAAAATCTCATGACATTTAGTCGACTAAAACTAGACTGACACTAAAACTTTCCAGGTGACTAAAATGTGACTAAAACTAAATTAAGTTTTATTCCAAAGACTATGACTAAACTAAAATAGAAATGGGCTGCCAAAAACAATACTGGTTGTCTCCACCAGGCCGAAGGCATGGGGAGAGAGTATGTTTTGCACTCCGTGCGTGTGTGTGTGTGTCCTTCCTTCCTTCCGTCCGTCCTTCCGTCCGTCCGTTATCAGCTAATCTCCGGCACCGTTGGCCCGATTTATGCCAAACTGTGCACACACACTCCCTGGATGCCAACGACGAACCTCTGCCCCAAATATTCCTCAACGGCCTGTTATAGCGCCACCATGAGGCCGATTTAGGCAAAACACATTTCTGTAGATAACTCGTACACATTTTATTCATACATCACACAATTCGGTATACACTATCTCCATAGTCATGTGATCAACACAGATCTGCACAATTTCCCATCTTCCATCCTGATTGGCTAAGATTGGCTTCCAAACTCACATGATTGGTCCGTTTCGAACAAAATGCCACAAATCACAAACACGGTGTCCAATTTCCATCAAATTATACACGCACATTTCCACTAGGCCGAGGACGACATGCCACTATTTCTTTCCCAAATCAGCCTCAGGGTGGCGCTATAACAGGCCAATTCCTGTTTTTACCTATAACTGCATCGACAACTTATGTATACGCACTCCCTAGAGGCCATGGAAAAACATTTTCCCTGCATCCCTCCACATCTGCCGGTTATAGCGCCACCATGAGGCCGATTTCTGCAAAACACATTGTTTGTTAGTCGCACAGATTTCATCCAAATCTCACGCAAATCGGTACACATGATCTCTGTAGTCATGTGTTCAAGACGAGCCTGTTGGATTTCTCAGATTCTACACTGATTAGCTAAGATTGCCTTCCAAAGTTTTCAGGAGTAGCCCGTTTTGTACAAAATGCTGCACATGTCCTGCTCATCCAGAATTCTATCCTCAGAGATGCTATGAGTGATCTGGCTCTGCATTTCCTCAACAAAATGAAGAAAATTGTTGCAAGAAACAAAAAAACATGTTTATATTACTCCTACACATGTTGCCAAACATCACACACACTCCTATCCTCCTGGTGGAGACCTGTGCCCAGAAGGGCACTTTTTCTAGTTCTATCTGAGAAGCATTTGAATGCATTCATCCACTTGGCGTTCATACACTGAGGACTTTGTCGAGGCAAGTATACTTCCGCCCACTGGAATGGTTCTGGCCAGCTAGAAGTCCAGGCTCGGTTTGCGGTGGTCAATGAGCCTATATAGCTGGGGAGACAGCCAGCTTAGCACCCGGCCGTTCCATTTTTTTACTACAGACAGATACTGACTGTTCTCCTATTATGTGTTTACATTTTCTCTACAAAATAATACCGTATTTACCGCATACCTGCGTTTTTATAGATTGCAGTGCATTTGGCCCGGGGATGGGAACGATAGACAGTCAGCGCCAGGAACGTGACAACGTCACGTTGTTGAAAACAACACATTTGGCAGCAGGGTTACAACCTTGTCACAGTGGATTGCAGCAGATACCCTGGCACAGGGAGGGGGGGGATTGAGCCCCATTTCAGAATATAATAAAAGGCAGCCAGGCTACTGTGTCAGTGTCAAGACTGCTCCCGTCTAAGTGTGCATGGATGATTAAGTCGTCCATGAACACAATGTCTGGTGAACTTGAACTTCCTGGGCTAAAAGGACAACAGTTTGTATTAGTAGCAGGTTCAGAACTGTGGTGACGGTCCACACTACACCAAGCCCTAACATGCATACAAACTAACACAGAATTAGATTGATGTCTAACTGATGTCTCGTGTGTGTGTGCGCACACGAGTTAATGCCCGTAATATTAATTATGGGCATTAACCCATTTTGACCTGAGATCAGATTCTAAAAATGTCTTCTACATCCTGACAGTTTTTTGAAAAAGCTATGTTTCTATGTCAGTGGTTCTTTGATTTTTCAAAAATAGCAGATCTACAAGTTCATAGTGCGCCACCGAGTGGCGCGCTATGAGCTTGTAGATCTGCTATTTTTCAATAGCTAAAGCATAACATAATGCCAAACACCAAAAGGGGTTCCCGCCTAAAATGGGTTAAGGTGTATAATGCCCGCCATTATGAAAATAAAAAAATCTAATAAAATCAACACAGCATAAGATATGTTTAAGGTCCCGTGTTAGACCCAGAAATGTTGATTAATATAAACTTTTATGATTCAAATGTCATCTATAGGCTTAGCAGATGAGATTAAGCTTGGTTGCTAAACGTTGCACGTTGAGCAATTTGAGTAATTAGCATACTATGTGACCATACCATTAGGCAAAAACATTTCACCATTCTTTAAGTAGCATGTGACATGTCAAACTAGGGGGTTTTCCATTCTAAGCATTATTTTTGCATAAAAAACACTCCTTGGGCTAAAAACAGCCATAGGCGTCATCACAAATGTGATGAGGTCAGCACAATTGGGCAAGTGGCTATGGCCGTTTTGAGCCCAAGGAGTGTTATTGTGCAAAACGAATGCTTGGAATGGATTCAGAAACATGAAACCCCCCTAGTTTGACACGTCACATGATACTTAAAGACTGGTGAAATTTAGATTGTTTTTGCCTTATACAGGATGTTAATGGTATGGTCACTTATTATGCTAATTACTCAAATTGCTCAACGTGCAACTTTTAGCAACCAAGCTGAATGTCATCCATTAGGCCTATAGATAACATTTCTATCATAAAAGTTTATACTAACCAAATTGGGACTTGAAGGGGCATGTTTTGCACAATAACAGTCTTTTCATTATGTCTGCCCACGATCTCTGTGATTCATACAGTAGGCTACGTTTGTTTACCTCAGTCACTGATACTAAAATCAGATTTTTTATTTTTATTTTTTTCTATGAACCTGTGACTTGACACCCATACTGTTATAAAACGAAAATAAAAAAAGATTTTGAAAAGAAAAGTTTATACTAACCACCATTTCTGGGTTCATGAAATGTCCAGTAGACTGCATGGGTGCTTGTTCAGAGAGGCAATAATTCAAATGGTTTCATTTTAGTCAAGTACCATGGTGTAACATTTGACTCCCTCTTAAGCCGCAGAGAACAATAGGATTGCAAATGACTACTTTTATTTCAAGTGGCGTGTTAATGGCCTATAGTACTTATTTTGTTTTTGCCCAAGAAGACAAGAGGGGTTGGATCACATACAGTACAGTACACGTGGACGAGATCAGTTATCTTAACCCATTTCGACCTGATACCAGTTTCTACAAATGTCTTCTAAATCATGATAGTTTTCAGAAAAAACGTATGTTTCTATATCAGTTGTTTTCAAACTATTTCATGTCAAGGAGCCTCAGAATGATATGTAATTGGCCGCCAACCCCCATCTGAAAATATGTTGTTCCAGGGACCCCCCAGAAACAAATAAATGAGTTAAAAACGTTCACTCTGAAATAATATATATTCAAAGATTTGTGTCACATTTTCATGATTTTTCAAAAAATACAGATCTACAAGCTCATAGTGCGGCACCGAGTGCTGCGCTATGAGCTTGTAGATCTTGCTTGAAATCTATTTTTCAATAGCTAAAGCATAACATAATGCTTAAAACACCAACAGGTGTTCCCGTTCAGAATGCGTTAAACTGTAATGTGTGATTACAACGGCCCGGGTTTTTTTAATGATTGAAGAGGGGTCGAACAGAGTAGTGGATTTATATAGAGCTTGGATTGTCTGACTCGAGAGTAATAATACAAGTACCGGTAAGATATTACTGTAATAATACAAGTACCGGTAAGATATTACTGTAATATTATTGCTTTCCAAAGGGTAGTGTGTCAGGTCCTAACTCCACCCCTGGAATATTGTCCAGGGTGTGCTTAATCGGCTTGTATAGGTATCCCATTCATTATTGACCTGCCAAAGCTGAAGACTTAGTGTGGAGAATGCTGCAAGCTTGTCCCCTCTACCACGGCATTGCAGAAGAAGAGCGCAGCTCTTGAGAGATTACATTGATTCTGACTAGTTTCATTCGTATTGAGAAACAAATATATATATAACTGTACGTTTTATTTTCCTGGATGTTTAAAGCTATAAAAATTCAAAATAGTTTTTTTTCCTTATCATTTTAAATGAATTACAGTACTTGAATAATTTCCAGATGGAGCCATGGAAAGTTTTTCTTTCTTTTGTGAGCTGATCATGTTTTGTATGCAAAGCCTTTCCCCGGTTAACTAACAAGCATGGTTGGACAAAAAGAAGGGAACATTTGCTTACAGATAGATTTTTACAATTTGTGGCATTTAGCAGACGCTCTTAATCCAGAGGGATTTACATTAAGCAAGAACAAAAAGCATGGCAATACATCACATACATACAAAGTAGTTATCATGAATCATGCGTAAGCTAAGAATGTAACAGTGGAATATCTATAAAATTATGTTTACATAAAATGCTATAAGTCTACATAAACTGCCTTCTAAGTCTACATAAAAGGCTGTCTACGTTACATACGCCTGTAGGAGGCCGCGGCAAGTACTACGGAAAGTGCTATGGGCTAAGATGGCCTGGCGGCGGTGGCTCAGGGGTAGAGTGCCTGGATGACAACCGTAAGGTTGCCAGTTCGAACCCGGGCTCCCCCAGTGTTACTGTCGAAGTGTCCTTGAGCAAGACACTGAACCCCTAATTGCTCCCGATGTGCTGGTTGGTGCCTTGCATGGTTTCCTCTGCCATCGGTGTATGAATGTGTGTGTGAATGGGTGAATGTAATGCACAATCTATGTAAAGCGCCTTGGATAAAGGCGCTATATAAATGCACCATTTACCATTTAAGATGGAGTCTGAAGAGGTGCGTTTTCAGACTGCGGTGGAAGACTGGGAGTGAATCTGAAGTTCTGATTGCAATGGGAAGTGCATTCCATGCATAGTTTTGGATAGAGTAACGTAAACAGTATGCTAAAGTGAAGAAAAGCAGTCTTATACGTCCCTTCCATCAGTGCTGCTAAACGTACTTATACTGCAAACATAATGCACACATTTCACAATTGCTATCCTAAAACCACCCTTCACTGCTTTGCATAATGCATCTTCTCCAACTTACATGGTGTTTTATCGCCGGTGCCCTCGCACCTATAGACTTGCACCTCAATCCAAATTAATAATTGCTGTTTTTGCTGTAATAACCAGACAAATGTGGACTTGAGAGTTTCACAAACACAAACACAAAATACTCATCTACTATTTTAAGTGGCATCAACAAGCCTGCCTGCCTGTTTGTATCCACTCAGTATGAAGTACATGAAGGCATGCTTATATTGCACAACAACAACAGCCATTAGGTCACATATCAGGTCCAGCAATGTGCAGAGTGTTTCTACTCTCTGCGCCATGTTTTTATGATCGCGCCAAAAAGGTTGGGACCTCATCAGCGGTTTTGACGACTAATGGACTGTGATTTAAAATCTGTGACCTCTTTTGCTGGAATTAAGTATCCACTTGTGTGGGTTTCTCTCTATCAGCATTATTAATTCCCTTTAATGTATAATCTGTTTTCTGGAAGAGGCTTTTTCATGGTTGATTTAGTGGGAGATGTTAACTTAAAAATAAATAAAAAATAAATAAAAAAATGCTTTTATAGTTTCAGTTGGAAATGGTGGTGTAGAACTCTTCAAATTGGGCCAAGTCAAGACATAGCGCAGAGAAGTAAGGGGTGCTCTTTATATATAAGTCACCTTTATTGATGAGGAATAGATTGTCATTCCAATATCCTTATTAGAAGCACTCCCAAGATGCTGCTCAATGTTGTTTTCATTTTAATCTTCACCCAAAATAGACTGTGTATTGTCACCAAAAAGGTTAACAATTATATTGTTATTATACTGCTATTAAACTACTATTATCTTTGCTGCTGCTTTGTTTACAAACCATTTCCTGGCTTGTCATAAAGTTTTAATGCAGCCCTTTTGTCTGGGAGACGAGGCTTCAGAGTCTTCTCTTTTTTTAAACGTATATTTTTATCCCACGATTTTTTCACCCATGTGTCAATTATATAATGTAATCCTGGGGCGCTACACTTCCTCTGCCAACCTGGGGGGGGGGCAGCGGACTGACCCCTTGCTTCAGACTCTTCTAACGGAATAATCTAGCAGTTTGCTCATGGCTCCACCAAACCCTGCAAAGACCAATCAGTTACATTCAGACGGATGTCCTCACACTCTAGGATGTTGCATCCAGCAGCTAGCTATACTGCATGGCGTACCATTCCTGATACCTGTGGCCTGTTTTTAGAATGTCTCAATAAATACACATTTAATTGAGGCACGGGTGAGTAGGGGTTAGTCAGGGTGGTGTTGGTTGGGGGGGGGGGGGGGTGTTTTCAATTTCCTTTGGCTCCTCTCACTCCCCAACATACATACTGTGACTCCTTGCACTGCGTAAAAAGCATGGAATACGGCCGTGTATATTACAGGAAACTCCTGTTACACTTCCAACAAACTCCGGTAAAGGACACATTGGTCCATACACATTGGTACATAATGTGACCACAACGTGTGACCGGAAGGGGGTTAGTACCTTCCAGTCGTTGCGAGGTCTGCTTGAGACGTCTCAGCACCGTTCCAGTTATTGTCCCGATAGCAGTGGCGTGCACAGATATTTAGAGGGGCAGGTGCTCAAGTGAAAAAAAGGGTACCTTGTGCAGCGCGTGGAACCGGCCGGTTGTCTTAATAGTGTGAGATTTATAGATTTTGGGGCATAAATATTATATTAGAACAGGGGTCCTCAATAGGCGGACCGCGGTCCACGACCGGACCGGACCGCGGACGACCTCTCTGTGGACCCTGGGAAAAAAAAACTTGACAAAAAAGTGTTCTTTGTGCCTCAACACAATACCTCTCATTTGCTGTGAATGTTTGGAGGGGAATATTTGTGAAACATTTTATTTCCATACTCTGCACCCAGTATTGGTTGGTTGAGAGGGGATCCAATTTGTATAAGCTTGCCTTGGTGTGACTGTACTAAAAAAATATAGAGCCCCGCTCTCCGCTGGCCGCTGCGTGGCCCGCGCTGCGTGGCATGGGACCGGACCTTAGTCTTTTTCAAAAATGATTAGTGGACCTTCTAGTTGAGGCCCCCTGTATTAGAATATTTTTTGTATCAATAATTGATCAATGTCGCCATGGTCCACATACTGTACAGTGTACTCTGTAATAAAATAAAAAAGCCCTCTGGGCATTGCTGTCCAGAGGGCAAAGAGCAGGTGCTCTAGCACCACCTAGTGTCTAACTGTGCACGCCGACAGGCCCGGTCATTCATGCTGATTCCTATAACTCCAGGCTGTATAGTATATCTCTAAAGCGTCTTTACTCTACTATCTGTAATTGTTTCTCCAGTTCCCTTTACATCATTACCAGCACGTCTCTGTGTGATCCATGCCTCTGTTGTCCCACTTTGACAAAGCCAATGAACGCCGCGGTCCAAATCACTCCCCACTAATTATAATCCTGTTTCTAATCATGTTTTTTTGTTGTCTTGTGTGTGTGTGTGTTTGTTTTTGCCATCGACTTAAGAGTTAGACTCTATAATAGCTGGGCTGTGTGAAAGCCTGAGATGGTGCATGGACACAGGGGGAGATTTGATGGATTGTGTGGAGAGAGAAAGTGCTACAATGCACAGGTTGATTGAGAAAGTGGTCCCTCAGCAACTTTCGACACTCTAATGATTATTCTTACTCTCTGTGTGTGTGTGTGTGTTAATCTTACTCTGTGTGTGTGTGTGTGTGTGTGTGTGTGTGTGTGTGTGTGTGTGTGTGTGTGTGTGTGTGTGTGTGTGTGTGTGTGTGTGTGTGTGTGTGTGTGTGTGTGTGTGTGTGTGTGTGTGTGTGTGTGTGTGTGTGTGTGTGCACGCCAGTGTGGGTGCATGCAGCATAGTACAGTAAATGTTTGTCTCCCCCCCCCCCCCCTGCATCTTTTCACTTTGTTTTGTTTTGTTATTCAGTTCACAACCCTTAGGTTCCTCACAGCGGTCGGGTCTCGTGCTCCTTGACTGAATATCAAACTCACGTGTGTGTGTGTGTGTGTGTGGTGTGGAGTCAATGTATATGGTAATTATAGTCACACCGCCCCTCACGCAGATATCTATCTATACAAGCCGCATAATAACTGCTGCCAAAAGCGCAATGTGATCGATTGATATTATACATGTCAGCAAAGTGTGTGTGTGCATGCGTGAGTGCGTGCGTGCGTGCCCACAAGGCCCACGTGCACTGAATCGCGAGGAGTGCCTGTGTGAAGATCTCAAAGGCAGATCAGTACAGTTGTTCTCGATTTGACTGTTATAATATATTCAGTTTGATCGTCTCCTTCCCTCCGTACCTCTCCTCTTTGTATATGATCTAAGTTAGATTTTTGTTTTTAATGGAGTCCCAGCCCTAATACTTTTACATATGTAAAATAAATAGTACTTTTTCCACCACTGCTATTCACCTGGATGGATGGATTGAATGGCCTCAGAGTTAGGATTCTTCATCCAGTAAATGTTGTTAAAGCACTACAGACATCCTGTTTGATTTCTTCTTGTTCTGCTGCTCATGTTTGAACGATTCAGAGTGGTGAAGCTTGATACGCCCTTTAAATGGCGTCACGGTCAGCAACTTAGTATGTCAATCGAAACCAACTTAAAAATGCAGATCAAGACGTGAAGTGCCCTCCGGATGACTGTAAACAATGACCTTGGATGAGCGCACTCATTTAACATTCCAAAGAGCAAACAAGGCAATGTGACGACATCGACATCCGTTCCTGCCGTTTGAGGGAAGCAGGGACAAGCATAGAAACAGTGAAAGAGTGAAACTCTGGCAGAATGAAATGGCATCGATCCAAAAAGAAAAACACTTCACCCCAACCATGAACTTGGTTTATTACCTTTCAAGCAACACCTGAAGCCGTTCTACGCTGCTCCAGACTGAAAAGCTGCACCCCCACGCCAGCATCAGAATTCTGTCCTGGAAGTCTATGATGGCAATTCAGGGAGTGGACGGACATCTTTATGCATATAGTCCTCATATTCTTATTATGTTTTTAATGTTTTTAAGAGTCATTTTGTCAAAAAATGGATCGGGATCTATTTAAATGTGAAGGTACAGTAGCCTACTGGGGGAAGCCACACTGTGTGTCATTACTGTCATAGGCTCAATATGTCTTTGTTTGACACATTCAGTAGATCCCGTGATCTTTTGTGGCCAAATGTAATTTCTTGGGGTCTAGTAGGACTGTAGTAAATACAAATAAAAAATCGCTATAATTATGTTTTTAAATACATATTTAGCCCCGTGTTCGAAAAACAGCTGTCAAACACAGCTAAAATCCCTAAAAACAAAAGAAAGCAGCAAATGAAAAATAATTAACACTCATCTTTTACTTTCTCTAATTACAACCTAAAACATGAACCTTGGTTGAAAAGGACTAAAGTTGTCCTTTAAGGCCAGACCGCATCAATGCCACCTATAGGAACAAATGCAAGTAAGGGACATGAGTCACGTACGGTACGTGACCGGATGCCAGGGATGCGCCGTGACGCTCATGGGTGGCAAATCTCGCACCGGAAGCTCGATGAAATACATGGAAGTGAATGGAGCCGGCTGGACCATGCAGTTCATGAACAAAACGTATGAACGATTGCGACATTTGTCATATAATCGGTTCAGGGATATAAAAGACGACATTGCTCAGTGGTCCAGGCACCTTGGCTGGTAATCCAGTCTGGCAGTGTGCCGCGGGATCGACTCCCGATCCCAACGGCCTTTACTGCATGTCTTCCCCCCATCTCTCTCCCCATTTCCTGTCAACATACTGTCTGTCCCTCCATAAAATATATAAAATAAAGGCGAAGGCCACAAAACAAATAAAAATAGGACATGTCGCAGGTTGTTTTCTAAACACTTCGATGTGCACAGTTGCAGTACTTTTACATTTTATTGAGGCATCTAAACAGTGGCAGCGAGGTGTCTATCTCTGAGATAATGCGAGATGTGGTTGCCAGACAGGACACAATGGACAGTCTTGTGAGTGATACTTGGCACTTTCAGAAAAGTACAGAGTGTACAGATCGAAAAACAACACAGCAGACAATAATGTGTTATATGTCTTCTTTTATTTTCCAGAAGCGGTTCTTTTTACAATAATCTCAATCATTTAGAAATGGTCTTTCTTTATATGCTTGTCCACTCGGCTCCATTGACTACAATGGATTCCACCAGAGTTTCGACTGCAGTTTGCAACAAAAAAAGAAAGAAAAAAAAAAGTGTGTGTGTGTACATCACAAAACAACTAAGTATGAGGCATAGAAGCCAAATGTGTCTTTTCGTTCTTTGTCTGCTATTATTGATATTTAAGAAGCACAGCACAGCATTGTAGGAAATCAGTATTCCTTTTGCCTTTGTACTTGCGTTTATGTTCTTTTTGTTTCCCTTATCGTTAATATTTTAATCATTAATACGGTGGGCATAATACGCTTCGGCTTCAGCCTAAAGCTTTTCAGTCAACTGTTACTCTGTAACCCTCACTCTCTATGTTCAACTGCATTGTTTAACTCAATTCGCGCCAGCATTAATGAATCCCTCGGTGTTGATGCGGGTAGCAACATCAGCTAGCGTTACGATCGGATCAAAACATGGATTAAAGAATACAAGCCCTCAAAAGATTCTCTAGGGTACTAATTTAAACCTTCGTGTTCCTCGTTTCTGGCGGACTCCGTGTTAAACATGACTGAGATAAATAAACTACTAACTAACCCAGCAGTGTTGTTTTCGTCGACTACAACTAAGATGAAAAATGCTCGTCGACTACCTTTTTCACTGACGAAAACTAAATACAAACTAAGCGGTGGCTCAGGGGTAGAGTTTCCGGATGGCAACCGCAAGGTTGCCAGTTCAAACCCGGGCTCCCCCAGAGTTGGTGTCGAAGTGTCCTTGAGCAAGACACTGAACCCCTAATTGCTCCTGATGTGCTGGTTGGTACCTTGCATGGTTTCCGCTGCCATCAGTGTATGAATGTGTGTGTGTGAATGGGTGAATGTAATGCACAATCTATGTAAAGCGCCTTGGATAAAGGCGCTATATAAATGCACCATTTACCATTTACCATTTATGGTGACTAAAGCTAAGACTAAATATACTGACTATCGTCAACAAATAAAAACTAGACTAAAATGTTACGAAGGGACTAGTGGACAAGAGATCCATGCAGTATAAGTCATTTTACACTTGGTTGCATGCTGAAAATAGCCGATCTACAAGCTCACAACGCATCGCAGCGCAAGCTTGTAGATCGGCTATTTTCAGCATGTGTAAAATCAGCCATTACGACGGCATCAAGGCCCGCCAAAATACATTTTAGTCGACTAAATCGACTGTAGATTTAGTCGACTAAAACTAGACTAACACTAAGACATTCCAGGTGACTAAAATGTGACTAAAACTAAATGAAAACTATTCAAGAGACTATGACAAAAACAACACTGCCACCCAGTGTGACGTATCTGCCGGCTGGACTTGCAGGATAGAGAAAATGATGTTGTCGATCCTTCCTTTCATTTGTTCCTAGAATGCAACTATAGTATAGTCACAACTCCTTGCAACTGCAATTGGGGATAATTGGTGTGAACTGGCCTTGAGGTTGAATTTTGGGGCGGATTTGATGTTATAGAAAGTCATATCAACCTGCTCCATAATTGGGCCTCGGGAGGATTCTAAACACGGTAAACGCATACTCACAGGAGCGCGCGCACACACACACACACACACAGACACACACACACACACACACACACACACGCGCGCACGCAGAAGTTCAAGCACACGCATACGCACACACTAAATTGTATAATTGCTCAAATAGAGTTCCTTTCCCATTGGAACAAAATCATTCTGTCATAGAGAGCGCGCGCACACACACACACACACACACACACACACACACACACACGTACAGCTGCAGCAGCCTGCTAATAAGGATTTGTCAGACCTGTAGAGTTGCAGAAGCGCCTCACTGCTCGGGAGACAGCTAGGCCGCAGCCCGTCTCCTGAGCACTTCAGGTTTGTTTGGTTGTTGTGATGTGCGGCTGCACTCTCTGCAGTCGTTGGCCAATTAAAACGCACCGCATGGGGGAGGGCAGATGATTAGGTGTGTATACAGAAAGTGGTGGAGCTCTCTTCGTGGCACGGTTCGAGGGTTAGCTTTGACATGAAATGTTATTATTAACCCATTTTGGGCGGGGACCCCTTTTGGTGTTTTAAGCATTATGTTATGCTTTAGCTATTGAAAAATATCAGATCTACAAGCACCGAGTGCCGCGTTACGAGCTTGTAGGTCTGCTATTTTTGAAAAAACGTGAAATGTGGCGCAAATTTGGAATATATATTCTTTCAGAGCGAACGTTTTCAACTCAAATCGTTGCTTCTGGGGGGTCCCTGGAGGCTGGAACTACATAATTTGAGATGGGGTCGGCAGCCAAATACATGAACAAGTTTGAGAACCAGCTGCACTGACACAGAAACATAGGGTTTTTCGTCATGATTTAGAAGACATTTGTAGAATCGTTCTCAGGTCAAAATGGGTTAAAGAGGATTGTGCTACAATCTAACAAGCTACAATCATGCCAGTGTTTGAGATGTTTTCTATGAATGCCTAAAATAGTAAGGCCCTGTACACAATAATTTGTAGTTGCACTGCACTTTGTCATGGCAAATGAACAATGAACGCATCATTGTACACGCAATTGTATTCAATTCAGTAGGATAGTACAAGGAACTGGTTGGAATAACGTGTTACTTCCACATGCTGTGTCCTACCGGGGAAACTCCCACCGGCACCTGTCAGGATGATAAGAAGTAGCATGCTCACTCACTCCTCGTGCATTGAAGGATCGAGGCATTAGCTTAGAGTAGTGCCCAGGATTACAGTTTAGGCAATTGGCAATGGGTGAAAAATGGGTTGCAACATTTGCAGGATAAAATGTTAAAAAATGATGAAGAAGAAGAAGAAGAAGGAAGCAGCATTATTCTCCATACAGCCCTACTAAACTCCTTCTGTATCTGACCAGGCTTCTGTGAGAATCTTAATTCCAGATTGCTGGATTTGGTTATGTTGGAGCCATGAGGTTCATTGAACAAGAACAAGTCTCGGTGACACTGCCTTCAGGGCTTGTGCACGGTACTGGATGCATGGGACAAGGACACGTTTGAAGCTGGAATGCTGTGTCCCCTTACATAAAACAAAAATTAACCACTTTAACCCCCATGCCTATTCTGGGGGGAAACGCACCTCTTCAGACTCCATCTTAACCCATAGCACTTTCTGTATAGTACTTGCCTTAGCCTCGACCTCCTACAAGCGTATGCAAAGGCTCAACTTATGTAACTTAGACAGCATTTTATGTAGACTTAGATGGCATTTTATGTAGACTAGACATTTTATCTAAACATAGCAAGTATGCATAGTTTCATTTTATACACATCCCACTGTTATGTTCTTAGCTTACGTATGATTTATTGCCATGCTTTTTGTTCTTGCTTAAATTAAATTGATCTGGATTAAGAGGGTCTGCTAAATGCCTAAATTGTAATTGCAGATCTACAGATACAGCTGAATGATTACATTTTAAGGGGTGGATATTCTTTGCCTGTTTTCTGCATGCACACACGCACGCACGCGCGCACACACACACACACAATGCCAAATGGCGATAAGTTCTTCACAGATTGCCCCACTCAATCAGTGACATATGGCAAAACAGGAAAAACTAGATATCCGAGGTCAAAATAAATACTTTCCACATTGATACAGTGGATAACAAATATCAACAGCTTTGATGTGGTGTTTCTCTCCCAGCTTGACGGCACGACAAAAGCTCGACATCACTATTAGAAGTGATCCACTTCTCTGAAATTGCCCTCCGTCTGGGTGAAATTAATGACAGACATTTGTACAGTGACAGGCAGCACCCAAAACAATCATAATCTCTCTCCAACCACTGTGCCACAGCAGAGGACACAGGGCGGGTGGGGGGGGCTGGGGGGAGAGAGACAGCAAGCCTTGTCATTAGTCTTGAAAAGACTCAAGGACACAGAAGGTGTGCGTCACAACTTAACCCATTATTGCCGGGAATGCATCTGTCATTTTCGATTTTAGCTATACATGTTGGTTGACTGTTCAAAAATAGCAGATATGCAAGCTCTTTGCGCGTCACTTCATTTTTTCAATCTTTGAATATATATATATAAAGTGAACATTTTTAACTCAAATCTTTGCTTCTGGGGGTCCCCTGCATGGGACACAATATTTAATAGTGATGAGGTTCCGCGGCCAAATACAAAATCATTTTGAGGGTTCACTTGACATTCAACGTTTTGAGTACCACAAAACACTTTTCAGAAAACTGTTATGATTTAGAAGAATTTATTCAGGTCTTAATGGGTTAATAGACCGACATGTGCACATCATCTCACAGTGTGACACATTGGAATTGTCCTTTGGTAGCGGCAGTGTTGTTTTTGGCAGCAAATTTCTAGTTTTAGTTTTAGTCATAGTCTCTTGAATAGTTTTCACTTAGTTTTAGTCACATTTTAGTCACCCGGAATGTCTAGTTTTAGTCGACTAAATATCATAAGATTTTCATCGACTAAATCTACAGTTGATTTAGTCGACTAAAATGTGTTTTGGCGGACCTTGATGCCGTCGTAATGGCTAATGTTATACTTGCGATCTACAAGCTCTTGCGATACTTGCGATCTACAAGCTCACAACGCGTCGCAGCGCGACGCGTTGTGAGCTTGTAGATCTGCTATTTTCAGCATGCAACCAAGTGTAAAATGACTTGTCTATTACTTATACTGGATATACTGGATCTCTTTTAGTCTAGTTTTTTTTTGTTGACGAAATTGTTAGTATATTTAGTCTCAGTTTTAGTCATCATACCTTAGTTTTCATTTAGTTTCCATGTAGTTTTTGTCAGTGGAAAAAAGGCAGTCGACGAACATTTTCCGTCTTAGTTTTAGTCGACAAAATCAACACTGTGGTGCGGCCGGGTTCTCGTGCTTCAGAAACACTGATCAACTCTGACAGACCACAACGGACACTGACCGCTGACCGGGTGCATGTGATTGGCCACGCGGGAGGAGAGGTGCTGAGCAGTACGTGTCTAAAACAGAAGTGCACTGCAATGTCAATCCTTGTTGAACCCATTCAACAAGGACACTGATTGATGAGCCCTGATGAAGTCCCGGTATAGGTCTAAACTGGATTAATAAAGTATCTTCTCCTCTTTTTAAACTTTGAGTGCCCGGATCTACTTCTATTTTTATCTGATGTCTTATCCCGACTGATCCAGGAGCACCTTTTTACTATTTTAACTCATTTGTTTACCTGTATGTTTCCGGTGAGCACCTGGTTGTTTCTTTTGCCTCTGCAAGGAGGATGCTGATTGGTGCTATATCCGCTGTGCTAGTTGAACCGCGTCCGTTCCTCCATTACTATTTTCGGCACGCTTTGGTTGACGGAGGTATATACACCCAGATGTATAGATGTTATGCTAGTCTGTTACACTTTCATATGAAGCCTTCAATCTGGAAATCATGTTTAGCAGGCTATGTTTTATGCATTCTAACCCACCCTTAAGTGGTGCTTATTTAGTGTCTAAACAGTGAGCAGACCTACATGGATTTAGTGTGGAAATTACCAATACTCCATTGAGCTAATTGTCATGATTGAATCCACCTGCAACACACCCACTGCCATGCGTAATGCAGCCTACCTCTACAGTGGGTACTCTCCTGTCTGGAAAATACAAAACGTCTTTTGCTATGCCTCACCTGCCATACCTTTGACTGTAATTCATGCTGGCTCCCCAAAATAGGACCCTTAAATTGTCTGCAGGGATTTATTGTCCTCTTAAAAAAAATGCCATTTATCTCCCAAATATATCACGTAGTGGCACGTAATATAATGGACCGTGGATTCTGATGTGGCAAATCATCTGTCATTTTCACACTACACATGTGATTAAAAAATAGCATATGTAGCAAAATGAGATGTCAGAGTTGGAATTGAAATGTCGCAGATGGGGTACGTGGCGTGTTAAGCCTCGAGATGATACCGCACAATTGATATTTTGTGAATGCGTGCACATGGAAGATGTGTGCGTGGTGGAGGACAAACATTATGCGGAGGTAAAATATGACTTTCACTTCCTTTTAATCTTCATTAACCGCCGGAGGCTGCATCATGAGATGAGACTTGGGGGGGGGGGGGGGGGGGGGGGGGGGAGGCAGGCAGAAGAAAGAATGCTTGCTGTTGCCTGGCAACTCTCTCTCGCGGTGTGTGTGTGTGTGTGTGTGTGTGTGTGTGTGTGTGTGTGTGTGTGTGTGTGTGTGTGTGTGTGTGTGTGTGTGTGTGTGTGTGTGTGTGTGTGTGTGTGTGTGTGTGTGTGTGTGTGTGTGTGTGTGTGTGTGTGTGTCACCCATTTATACACAGTTGCCTCTTTGTTTGGCCTTGTTGATGGCAAAAATGTGCATATCAATTTGTGTGTGTGTGTGTGTCATGAACAGCAGATAACAGAGTATGGGACATCAATGCCATTCTGCAAAAAGTTTAGAAAACATGCTAGGCGTTAATTAGCTCAATCACAATACGTATAACTCACATTACTGCCATCTTTCAAAGTCTGTTGGATTTATGAAGTAGCCCTTGGATTCCATTCATTTCAATGTGGCTTGTAGTGGAGACATAAAGGAATATAAAACCAATGTATTACAACTGAAAGCCAATTATATACACAGTATATGGTCACCAAACGTTACTCGATCACTCAAGTTCTGTAACAAAAATGTTAAGTGCAAAGTCTAAAAATAACAGTATTAAAGGGGTCTATTTTTATG
Organism: Electrona antarctica; assembly: GCF_951216825.1. Taxonomy (NCBI): domain Eukaryota; kingdom Metazoa; phylum Chordata; class Actinopteri; order Myctophiformes; family Myctophidae; genus Electrona; species Electrona antarctica. The sequence goes on from NC_136803.1 coordinate 30,724,082, forward strand.
CAGAAGGGAGTTCCAACCGCGCCTCCTCTAGCCTATGGGAGGCCAGTCAGAGGCAGGACAGGTTACAGGATGCAAGTAATGAAAGCGACAACGTTTCGATGTTTCAGTTACATCTTCGTCAGGTCATGTTTATGTAAGATTTATGTGGCCAGTTATTTTTGTCATTGTATATAAGCCGTGAAAAGAGCATACTGTTTCGTGGCACTTCTAGGAACCTATGACCAGCAGAGGGGCAGCCGGCAGGGCAGGTTTTCAGGTGACCGATGAGCGATAACTGGGCCGTGAGATATTAACCTCATTTTGACCTGGGAACGATTCTATGTCGTCTAAATCGTGACAGATTTCTCAAATACCTATGTTTCTATATCGGTGGTGCTCAATATTTCAAAAGATTATATATAATTGGCCGCCGACCCCCATCTGAAAACATGGTGTTCCAGGGACCTCCCCAGAATCAAAGATTTGAGTTAAAATCGTTCGCTCTGAAAGAATATATATTCAAAGATTTGTGCCACATTTTCACAATTTTTCAAAAATTGCAGATCTACAAGCTTGTAGCGCGGCACTCGGTGCCGCACTATGAGCTTGTAGATCTGCTAATTTTCAATAGTTAAAGTATAACATGATGCTTAAAACGCCAAAAGGGGTTCCCGTTCAGAATGGGTTAAATATTAAACATGTCATTTGGGTTCATCCAGATCGACTGAACTGAACTCAGGATTTCCACACATGCTGCTCACCAGGACGTGTAAGAGTCGTCTTGGTGGCTTATTATGAAACACTGCATGTTACTGACAGTCAATCACAAACCAAACTTGGCAAGAATGACCAAATTCATAGAAATTGCGGAATTAACGGTGACACACACACATTAAGCAACTAGTCGACTAGTTTACTAGTCGACTAGTTGATAAGAAAAAAGAAAATAAAAGTTTATTTTTTTTATTTTTTATTTTTTTCTCGATTTTGTAGGCCTCAAGATCAGGTAGATTATAGTTATAGTCACCAATGTACACAGTTTTTAAATGTACAAATATTTATTTCCCCCCCAAAAAAAAAAAAGCTTTTTTTTTTCTTTTCTTTTTTACATAGGTGGTTAAACAACTAGTCGACTAGTAAACTAGGCAACTAGTCAACTAGTAAAAATGACTAGAAGTAAATGCCCTAACACACACGCACACACATGCACACGCACACATGCTAGTGCACACTACTCCATTCACTGTTCTGTTTCACAACCTAATTATGAAGGTGAATGTAACTCTATATGCCCTCGTGCAAGTCGTTATTGACTACAGGGAAAGTGAGCCACGTGCACTTTGTGACTCCCGAGTCACTAAAATAGTCAATCAAACTTTACGTAACATTTGTAAATCGACGGCATAGTATGAGCTGAAATCACAAGGGAAGCCTGTCACTCCCTGTGCATTTGCAGCTGCCATTATAATTCTCAATCGCTCACGTCCCTTTGTTAACCTTGGACGTGGACGAAAGGCGAAGCTGCAAGATTTCCTAATCACCTGTTCGTTTTTAATCATTTTTTTCACTCTCTCACACATATGTGACCAGATTTGACTGAGAGCCTGCCAGCGCACAAATTCCAGCTTTTCACCAGAGGAGAAAAACTTTTTTTTTTCTTCCAAAATGAGTTAATCGCACAGGCAGACTCTTCACATACTAGAGCATGTCTGAAATAAGTGTCAGAGCTGAAATCGACATGTAAATATGAAATAAAAACATGTAGCTAGGTGTAATGTTAGAGTAACCTGACTTCACCAGATTGCGGCAGTATTGAGTTCACCAGTTCCCTCCTCCTGCCTGCATCTGGGATCTCTCAAGCAGAAACGATGAACCCGGAAGCAGCGGGACAAATATTTGATATCTCCATAATCATTTTGAGTTGTAGTCTTGTTAGGTTGTGTTTACATTTGCGCTGTGGCAGCGCTTCAATATGTCATAAGTCTCACGCTGATCCCGCCTCTAGCGGCCTCATACAGCCGCATATCGCTCCGGCCAGAATTGGACCGGAGTACATCATCTCTGCCTGAGAGTTCCCAGACTCTCCCTGCTGGCAGAATGCAAATGTTGTCCAGCAGGGGGAGTGGTTTCACCAGGCTAATGTTAGAGACCACAGAAGTGAACCTTTCAAGCCTGTTTTCTCAACTCGCTGTTTTCTGCAAGACCTTACTCTATAAGCCATATCTCCGCCCAGGCCGTGGCGTAACCGTCTGGGCACCCGACTGGTAATCCAGTCGCAGTGTGCCGCGGGTTCGACTCCCGAGCCCGACACGGCCTTTACTGCATGTCTTCCCCATCTCTCTCCCGTTTCCTGTCAGCCTACTGTCTGTCCCTTCAAAAACCAATAAAAGGCGTAAGCCGCAAAAAAAAAAGCCATATCTCCAAAACTGGTGGGTCAAACTGAATAACCAATATGTCAATTTGAAGCTATGATTCCCTGCTTTCATATGACATGAGAAAACGAAAATTCCAAAAGAATCCAATGGCAGTCCCTCAGTCAAATTTGGTCACATATGCATGCACGCATGCACACACACACACCACGGGACGTGTCCTCGGACAAACGGCGGGTGACTCAGCCAAACCGAGGGTCACAGTTAACACATTGATGTTCCCCAGATGTTGAACCCTGACCATTTCAGTGACTCATGTGACCATTCCTCTGGCACCACGCTGTGTTTGTTCCTAGTACTGCAGGTATTCTATCCACCAACCTCACTTACCACCATAACTCTTTCACTTTCTGAGGGTGTTTCGGTGTGCAACTTCTGCTGTCCAGTTTGGACAGCCGTTTGAAGCGGCAGGTTACACACAACACATAATGTTACGATCGTTTCCTCATGCAGTGCGACGTCATACAAATCCCATGACTGCAATCTGCTGTTCCATGCATGTACTCCCATGGATAAGTAGATTATTTGATCTACCCATCATTTTATTTGTGTATTTTACTATTTTTAACGGTGCATTATAGTGCTCTTATCAATGGATTGAGATGACTTGACCGGACTGGACTATGACGGACTAACAGTTTTATGCCATGAAGTTTTAGCCCCATCAGTGTTTCTTTCTTTCTCTGTCCTTTTTGTTCTCTCTCTGTTGATACTGCTATGTGTTATGGTTGCACTAAACGACATTCCGGTGACAATAAAGATCTTATCTTATGGTCTCCCGTCTCAAAGTCTAATTAGTGAGGGGTCGATGCTGCCCATGCAGCCAGCCATTCGTTCTATCACAGTCTATCACATTCCTACAATGAGCATTGATTGGTGCAGGCAGGTGGATGGATGGACATGCATGTATTTGGACATCCATGATCAAAGGTCGGTGCGAGCTGGTCACTCCCACTAAACACACCCGGGTTTGTGTCTGCTTATAAATGTCGGTGCACAAGATGTCTCCCCCCCACCTTTATGTGGTTGTATCACATGAGACAAGCTGCACTTTTAACTTTACTGTTCTTTATTTATGTCCATCCCCAGGCTATTAGCTGTCAGCCAGCCGACCGTCTCTCTCCTCTCTCCCACCCCCTCACCCTCTGCATCTACTGCTGTGCTGCTAATAGTGACACACAGCACAGTGTATCCAAACACAGTTTAGCATAAGTACAAGCACTACCTCCGTCTCCCAGTGGTGTAAAGTATAATTACAATTTGGACTGAGGCACTTTTAAAGTGCAAAAGTACATTTAGAATTTCTGACTTTTACCTGTAACAAATTGCCACGGTTGCCATGTAAGCAACAGGCTTTGCAGTGCACAACTTCACATGTCAGCATGGCCGCCTGAGCCAACATTTCCTCTGCTTGTGTCTTATCTCTAGTCTCTTGCCATTCCTCTCTACTGGCCAGTCGCCAGCTTCTTCCATGCTCCTCTATCGAATAGTTTCAAACACTCACCACAACTCGGTCTCATGCACCCAAACACTGTGAAATAGCACGGATTGACAATTCCATACATACACACACGCCTAGAAAACCCCCAAAATCCGTACATATTACACTGAAATCCTCCCATAGACCGTGACGGAGGGGCGCCTCGAGCCACGAGAGACACCACTGAGCGCGCTAAAGCGTGCGAGTTGCCGTGTCGAACGTTGCAAAGTTCGAGTCCGAGTTGTAACCCGATAGCACAGAATCAAAAATAATGTCAAACCCGATCTCACCCGAACGCGGTGAAATAGAACGGATTGGCAATTCTGTCCATACAATGCTAGTGAAATCCACGCCTCTGTCGTGGTCAAAAGAGTACTATAGTATAATATATACGGATTTTGTGTACGGAATTGTCAATCTGTGCTATTTCACTGTTTGGGTGAGATCGGCTCCTCACCGACCTCCTCGCTCACCTACTGTACCCCCTTTCCTTTCCTCTCCTGCATGTCCTCTCCTCTGTCATCACATCTGGGGTGATGTGTTCTGATCATCCCCCCCCCCCCCCCCCCCCCCCCCGATGTAGAGGAGTATGAGGGAGGGAGCACACAGCAGACCCTCGACCTCCACACTTTTACATTTTCTACCTTACTTTCTTTCCATCCCAACTGGCTGGCCTCGAGTTGATGAATGATCTAGACGTCTAGACACATTTGAATTTGCATATGGCCACATAGCACAATCATGCATGATTTTATGCACACTCATACTAACATGACACTGGGTGATTAATGGAAGGGATATGCATGATGAAAAACGATAACCTTGTTTATGGAAAGCAGACATACCTCAATGGAGGCATGTCATTGTTAGAGTATGTTGGTGTAAAATGGCCATGTAAACTTTCTTGCAGTACTACTTTAGTCTAGAGCTGTGAATCTTGTGTTTTCTTCATCTAGGCATACAGTATATCAAGGGTGATAGCGAGTGATAGTGTGTGGTCATTTTGATTCAAGTTGGCATGAGTGGGAGTTATTGGCCTCCTCGGTATTAATTGAAACGTTCCCGCATGCATCGTTTATATCATCGGCCATTGACCTCATTCGTCGTTTAACATAATTTACATTTCAAGCAGGTTAACGGGCGACAGATTGTCCTTCAAAGTGTTGGTCATGCAGGAAGAACACAAGGAGTGGGAGGCAGGAGGGAAACGAAACGACTGCTGTACATCAAACGACTAACATTACATAACGCCATCGACAGATCACAGCGCCTTGAGAGCAGACAAAGATCTGAACAGTTTGCCCGTCTGTACTATACAGACAGTACGTCTGGGTTTATTGTGTGCCGCGACATGATATCAAAAGCGGCCATCTATTATTTGTTGGCTCGTTTTTTTAGTTTTTTCTATCCATTATTTAATAATGGTATGCACCTGTTTTGTTCCACTTCTCGTTTTGAACCCGCTGGCCTCCTGCAGACGGCTCTACCCTGGGGGGGGCAAGCTGACTGACGAAACAATACAACCCCGTTTCATGAACCACAACAGCTAAATGACGTGTTGTTTCACATACCCAGGTGTGTTTCTGGCTCAACAGAAGGCAGGATGAGGATGAGGGGGTTTATGGTGGTGGGTACGTGCGTGCGTGCGTGCGTGCGTGCGTGCGTGGCTGCGTGCGTGCGTGCTTGTGTGGGTGGTTGGATTGAAGTGGTGCTGGTGGAGTCGAGTTGAGTGTACTGTAGGCTTGTTAGTTTGTGATTTTTCCAGTGGAGAGATATTCAAGGACACAGAGTGAACTAAAGTTGTGCTGTTGGGTATGGTGGAAGCGGGAGCTAGAGTTAACGCATTTTGGGCGGGAACCCCTTTTGGTGTTTTAAACATTATGTTATAATTGAGCTATTGAAAAATAGCAGATCTACAAGCTCATAGCGCGCCACCGAGTGGCGCGCTACGAGCTTGTAGGTCTGCTATTTTTGAAAAATCGTAAAAATGTGGCGCAAATCTTTCAATATATATTCATTCAAAGTGAATGTTTTTAACTCAGACCTAAATGGGTTAAGGTCTGAGGCATAATGCATGAGGAGACAGGACAGGCACAATTCAAGACATGCCACGGCTGGGTTGTTTTGCCGCTGCCATGGTTAATGAAAAATGCCACCCTGTCACCTCTTGGCAACGTCGAAGAATAGACCAGGTTGTGAGACGATGGGAAGAGCTACAGTATTGCTATGTATTTATTTGCTGTTGATGACTATAGCATACCGTAGTGCAGCTTTAGTTTCCGTCTGTATCTAACAAAACCTATATAGGTTTTGTTCTTGTACACTGATATGTTTTGCATTCATCATAGATTTCAGACAACCATTTAATTTAATCAGCTATAGTCTTCATTTCTGGGTACAGATCAATCTCCAGTCATGACAAGTTTACACTATAACATTTTGTGGAATTCAGTTCTGTAGTTTGGCTCGTCGTATCATGTGCATCATTTTGGTGGCTGCAGGAATCTGAATGGTCTGGATGGGCTCAATCCCGATTCCCAAGTGAGTGGACCATTGCAACCGATTTGTCAAGCACTTCTCTCATAGTCATAGTCATTCTATTGCACTTATCATTCCTGGAATAGTCTTAGGGATTTTTCAAAATAGTAAAAACTGGCAAATAAGTTTAGGGATAAGGGCCCTTAGTCTGTTTCTGAACTGGACAGTCCTTCTGAACCCTTATACAAGTTTTAGGAAATATGATACCGTGTAATAGTGTTAACAATAACATTTCATGGATTGATTGATTGATTTGATGAGGCCTTAATAGCTTTTTCACGCGAGTGTCCACATCAGGCTGGCTGCATCACTCGCTGATAAATAATCAATTTGCCCCGTGTAACAGCTAGGAGTGTGTGCTAATGAAATAATTATAGTTTTGTGTTGTGACTTATCATGTTGATTTTCAGAAATGTAATCTCATTTTAAGAAGGGGATTATCTTCACCATTAGAATACCATAGCGCCCCTCTCTCTCTCCCCCCCCCCCCCCCCGGCTATAATTCCTGCAATTGCATTTGGCATGCCACTCTGCCAGGCATAGCCCTCTATAGACACATTGTTGCTCTGCCTAGATGCCTTATTTCCCTTTCGTATGCTTCAAAATGAAAGAGGAGTAAGAGGGAAGATATTGCGCCCTGTCATGCCCTATCATACTTGCTGGGAAAATTGAGTCTATTGAAATGCTTAATAGCTTTTTAAACGTGGTATAAACCAATTCCAGGTCAACAAAAAATGAATGTGTGAAGCGCAACTGATTAATTTTTAATTCTACAGAGCATCTGCACAGGGAATAAACAGATGCACTCCCTATCGAATAATCGGCATCATTCTAAGCCTATCAGACATAGAGTCAAAATGAAACATTTCAGTCATGGTTAGACCTTTATTATAAACTCTTATTGAGGAGGATGTTTAAGTCAGGAGACGCTGCCTCTGCCTGGCCTCTTAACAAAAGACTGCCATCAGTTCGTCCTCTGTGTTGTTTTTATATAGTGGGGTTTTGTTTATTTATATAAAAGCACTCTATTGTTAGCATAATAGGACCCAAAAGCAGAACTCAGAACCAGCTGGATACAAACTCAGGTTTATTCATCCTTAATTCACAAAACGGATGAAAAAGCAAAACTAAGCTTGGGGGCTGTGTTGGGCTGGTCGGCAGGCAGGCAGCAGGCGTAGAAGACTGGGGGCACAGGGAGACGAGGAATTAGAATTATGTTGATCGCTAGCAAAAAACATAGAGCTCAGAGGCACAGTAACTTTACAGATCGGCAACTGACAAACTGGCAAGGGCTGGAGTGACGAGCCAGGGTTTTTATCAGCTGGGCTTGATGAGGAGACGACCCCAAGGTGTGCAGTTCCACAGGAAGTAGATTATAGCATGTCACAGCCCAGGATGCCAGTCACACGCCCATGCCAGACCATATAGGGAAAAGGAAAAAAAACAGAAACACAGCAGAAAAACAGCCAGCCCATAACATCTACAGTAATTCAAATAATACTTATTTGAAATTGTGTTGTGAGTCAGTGGAACATTGTCTAAACCTTACTATATCTTGCTTGTCAGGCTGATGTACAAAGTGCCAAACAGTGCCTTTCTCTGCCCCACCCCTCTCCAATTGTTTATATTGTGTTTAGTTTCCAAGATGGCCACAGCACCAGGAGGGGGTAGGGCGGAGGTGAGCGGGTGGGGTTGACATATGCCCTCACCTGTCTTGTGTCTGTCTTTGTCTGTTTAATGGCCGCTCCAATGCATTTCCAATGGAAGCCCATATGGTTTGACCAAACATTTTGTTTGATGGGAGGGAGGGGGGGCAGAACACATCCATCAAAGCTGTGTTCAGACACAAGTCAAGTGTCAGACACAAGGCAAGTGTCTTGAATGCAGCTCAGTAAGGGCATATGTCGACACCACCCGCTCACCTCCGCCCCACCCCCTCCTGGTGCTGCGGGCCATCTTGGAAACTAAACAGTAGGAGAGGGGTGGGGCCGAGAAAGGCCCTTATTGACCCATAACAACTCTGGGTAGTGTAGCCTCGGCCGAGAGGCAAAGCCGGGACCTTATGTATCCTGAAGGCACATGTTACCAGTCGGCTAAACCAGGGGTTCTCAACGTTTTTGGCTGGGGGGACCCCCGGAAATGCTTTGGCCATGTATCGCGACCCCCGCCCCGCCCCCACCACCAATACAAACTGACTGCAAAAATAACCTTAATAATAGAGGAAATATATCATAAATGAATACTGAAACCAGATATAATCATTAAGGAAAGTTTTCTGCATGCACCACGTACTATGTAAACACTTAATTTCCATTTTCCAGCCATTTAGTTGCAGAAAAAAGATGTTCCGAGGGAAGCAGTGACAGGAGATATAGACACATTGCATGGACACCTCCTGTGTCTACAGACCCAACACTATCAGTGTCACGGTTGCGATGGAGCAAACATCCAGAAAAAGGACGTGACCTAAATGCTGCAGGCGGCAAGCCTTTCTCATTGAATTCACATGTATTCCTCATTTAGATTATTGTTATTGTAAATGAGGATACTTTGCCGCACTACTCCTCCCACAGTTTTTTGCCGCACACACTTGAGCCACATGTCAAATCGACCGGCTTCATCGGGAATCGTGTGCTTGTATTTTGCGAAGAGATCCGTTGTATTGTTTAATTGATATTAAATAATTAGTTCTCCATAGACTTATAATGGGGAAATCGAAGACTTGGGGGGGGGAGGTTCATAATAATTATGAAAATTAATTGAAAAGGAATTACATCAGTCGGCCTCATGGTGGCGCTATAACAGCCCACTTTACGTTTTTCCCTTTAACTCTTGAACCGTAAGTCGTAAAATCAAAATGTCTTTTTCCATGGATTCCTTGCATTTCCACATATAGGCCACGCCCATTTTCATCAGGAAAAATAATCCTGCCAATTAGAATTTTCTCCAAAACACACTTTTGGCTCCTCCACCTACAGATTTTGTCCAAATTTCACAAAATTCGGCACACATGATCTCCGGACCTATCCGATTAAAACACCAACTGGTAGTGCGTATCGTTCGGCCGTAATTGTCGTCCGAAGATAGTAGGAGGGGCCTATTTTACAAAAAATGTCATGAATCACAAACGGAATGTCCAATCCATCCCAAATTTGAATCACATGTCGCGGGTGGTTCAATCAACCAAGTTCCAAAAGCAATTCCATTTTCATCCATAGGGGGCGCCGCAAATGCGAGAAATTTAACCGTTTGTCGAAAAAACATGATTTTTGGGGGATAAATCCCGAATTAAATCCGATTTACTTACGCATGATCACAGGGGTGACGTGACATTGTAATTAGCTGGCAACATTAGTGGGAGGGCCCTATGTATGACTGCGGCAACCACACTTTGCAATTTTTCTAAATTGCGACTTTTCTAGTTGTTTCTGCTGTGCTGTTCCACAGAGCACTTCTCCTCCATGCTATATACTGGCAAGTCATCCTGCAAGCATAATATTGGCCCCATGCTGTAAATCTGTCTCTCTCTCTCTCTCTCTCTCTCTCTCTCTCTGCTCCTAAACATAGATGTGTTGACGAGCATTAGTGGGCCAAGGGCCTCACTCAAGGACACCTTGATGGTACTTCTTGAGGGATAAAAAAAAGAAAAGTGTCAGCGAAACGGGAGATTTGGAATATCCAGCTGAGCTACAGTATACTGTCTCGCCTCTCTAGACTTAAAAGACCAGGCCACTGGTCTGATATCTTGACTATATGACTCACAGTATACTTAACCGTCGACCATTTCCTGAAGCATATTGTGGTTAGATTTCTGTCTGAGGGAAACATTGGATTCTGTTCATTCCACACAATACAGCTGTATAAGTGAGTCAAAGTCAAAGTCAAAGTCACCCAGCACCTGCTGTGTTTTGCAAGCATTTTTGATGCTGTGTTGAACTTTTGACATGGTTTGATTGAAATTGCAGCCCCTGTCATATATATATATATATATGAAAGGGCAGTCTCGGCATACACAAGCAAAACAAAACAAAACAAAGCCTTATGAGAGAAGGTGACAATGACAACTGTGCTCAGTCTGCTGACAACTCGACTTAGAGAAAACACTAGAGATACAGGGCAGTATTATGCGTGTCTTAAGTACCAGGTCTTATGACTTAACCTAAGACCTGGAGGCGTGGTCAATGCTGTTTGGCCACTCAGAATAGCCAAATGGCATTGATCACGCCTCCAGGTCTGAAGTTAAGTAATAAGACCTGGTACTTAAGACACGCATAATACTGCCCACGGGGTCATACACATACATATATTGTTTTCAAATTAGTTCAATATCTAATGAATGGCAAAGTCCACGGCACAACTATAACAACAAGAGTGGCAAGCAATATCGGAGCAATTTGACAAAAATGATTGAAGCACTGACAGCCAGTCAAAATTCTTTCCGAATTTACAGGGCATCACATTCAATACACTCATATGTTCAACAATCAACATGTTCACGGAACATTATTGTTCATCAGTGTGGATACTTGCATCATTAACTTTAATTATCTGTACAGTTGGTGCGGACGACCCTAAACTCCACACTGCCAGGAAGCTAGGTCCCCCTAAATGTGTTCTCCAAATGTCAGCCAAATTAACACTAAGTGGTCTGATTAGTTCTGATTTCACTAGCCTTCTGGTGTGCGAACATTTTGAATGGAAGATCAATTTACATTTTTGGACAATAGCACCTTGGCATTTAGTGTAGTGATGATGGAAGGGACCAGTGCAAAATGCACGTTGCACACAGACGTGTGTGTGTGTGTGTGTGTGTGTGTGTGTGTGTGTGTGTGTGTGTGTGTGTGTGTGTGCGTGTGTGCGTGCGTGCGTGCGTGCGTGCGTGCGTGCGTGCGTGCGTGCGTGCGTGCGTGCGTGCGTGCGTGCGTGCGTGCGTGCGTGCGTGCGTGCGTGCGTGCATGCAAACACCCACGTCCCGAGAACCCTGATGATGTGCTGCCACCAAAAGTGGTAGTAGTCTGACAGGCTTCTTTTGTTTAAATTGGGACATTTGGTAGGCCTATATTTTATAGGGGTTTCTTGTGACCCTACCATTAACATCCAATGTAAGGCAAAAATGTCAAACTTTCCTCATGCTTTAAGGGCTTTTCACTATTCTAAATCCATTCCAAGCATTAGTTTTGCACACAAAACAGTCCTTGGGCTAAAAACAGCCACGTAGCCACTTGTCCAAATGTGCCCCAAATGTGCTGACCTCATCACATTTGTGCTGATCATCACATTTGTCATGACGGCTATGGCTATTTTTTAGCCCAAGGAGTGTTTTTTGTGCAAAACTAATGCTTGGAATGGATTCAGAATCATGAAAGCCCCCTAAAGCATGAGGAAAGTTTGAATTTTTTGACATTTTTGCCTTATATTGGATGTTAATGGTAGGGTCACAAGAAACCCCTAGTAAAAAATATTGCTCAATACTAACAGCTGGTCAGCAAGTGGATTCATGAATGAATGTACAGTATATAGACAATATTTTACGCCAACAAAAAAGACTAGGCTATATACCAAATTTCCCCGGCTGCCGGACTATAGGGTTTATCCTCCGGTGAGCACGAAGGTGCACAGCAAACGTTGTGGGAATCCAATCAGTGGGTATTGAGGTGTGTGTTGTGGAACACAGTGTTTGATGGTCAAAACAAAAAACTATAAAGAATAAATGAATAGAAACCTCACTGAACCAATTGCTGCACCGTCCTGAGGTGAAATGGAATCATTCTACCAACTGTTCGGTGGTATTTCTCTGTTTTGGCTTGATGGATAGGCTGGCATGTGGCCACTGACATTCCCGTTGCCAAGTTCTGTAGTCGGTGTTCAAGGTGGACTTCATCATCCCTTCAGGGAAAGGCGGTGAAGTGCCTCACATAATAACAACACATTGGAATACAACAGATAGTAGAGCAAACATCATATTAAAACAGTACACACTAATGTACTGTGCCAAATCAAGGCCATGCATATTGTTATATAAGGTATTATACTATGAATGGAATGTGTTATTGCTGTATTAAAAAAAAACAAGTTAGTTACCCCATCACCACTACCATGACCAGGTAATAACAAATATTGATAAATATTAGAGATGTCCCGATACTGTATCGGTATCGGGAAAAGTATCGGATCGGCCCTTATTTGTCATATCGGGTCATATCGGTATTGGTGAATATGCCAGTCTAACCATCGATCCGACACAGGGGTAAGGGGTTGACAGAGTTGTGGAGTTTGCTTTGGAGTTGCCCAAACTGCAAGTGCACATTTGAGTGAGGAGTCTGCTATAAACACAACACGAGATATATAGCTAGCTATGATCACAACACTGGTATCGGTATTCGGTATCAGTATCGGCTAACACAGAAATTGAGGTATCGGGATCGGATCGGAAGCGAAAAAAGTGTATCGGGACATCCCTAAAAAATATATATATTTTCCTTAAATAATGTTTTATCCCACGATTTTGTAACCCATTTTTCACCCCTGTGTCAATTATCTAATGTGATCCTGGGCTCTACACACCCTCCGCCAACCTAGTCCCCATATATGGGGGACCTGGGGAGAGCAACGGACTTGAACTCATGCTTCCTTCATGCCTGAGTGTCCAAGTTGCTCCTTTACACGTGACAGGGGGGAGTTTCTCTGGTTGGACGTAGCGCGTGGAAGGAACACGTTATTCCAACCAGTTCCTTTCCCCTCCATCAGGAGCCCCGGCTGGCCAGGGGGAGGCGGAAAAGATATATATTGATAACAAATATGTATTATCCCCCGATTTGGTGATGTCAGGCCCTGTGAGCATCCAGATCCAGTCAAGTAATATGAAATGTCAAACATTGAAGTAATGTCAAACGTTATCTGTGTAACACCTATGCACAGGGGAAATGTACTAATACTTCAGGCAGCCTCTGCCTGGAGAACCATATCGACAAGCCCTATCGACATTTCAGTGGGATTGGAATTCTGCAGGGCGAGATGCAGTGTGTACAGAAAGTTTCAAATTAAATATGCTTCTCACTGGGAAGAGAAGTAGGCGTAATTAAGCCATTTTGGGCGGGAACCCCTTTTGGTGTTAGTATCATGTTATGTTTTAGCTATTGAAAAATATCAGATCTACAAGCTCATAGCGCGCCACCGAGTGGCGCGCTACGAGCATGTAGGTCTGCTATTTTTGAAAAATCGAAGAACGACTGACATAGAAACATAGCTTTTTCAGAAAACTGTCAGGACGTAGAAGACATTTTTAGAATCTGATCTCAGGTCAGAATGGGTTAAGGCATACTGGACATTAGTTGACCACATGACGTGCTGTAAGAGCAACATGGGAATATGGTGAACTACTAAATGGCCAGAATAATTTACTTACCTCTTCAGTCAGTGCTGGATTCATGGATTGGGTCATGAATTCGTCGCGGGATTTGGCCCAGACTGGCCCACCACAACCAGCGTGCAGATACTCCACCACTTTTACAGAACAACACAAATGATACACAACCAAGTCCAACAGACAACTACACTGAAACAGACAACACATGTATATCTGGGCCTGGCTCTGGGCTGCTTGGGATGTTGGGAGTTGTTGGGGACTATGATGGGGAGATCATCTCCACAGACACACACTTGAAAAGATGTACTGGGAGGGAGACTAGCGTCTATCACAAACCTGGACATGAAAAGTAGTAGTCTAGAGGACTGACTGTTATGAATGAACATGATTTGCAAAAAAATTGTCTGCATGCAATCATAACTTTGGCTAGTTAGCTAATGAATGGAAAACAATTAAGAGCATCATGATCTGAGAATTGGACAAACACTTGGGTTAATTAAATGGGTTAATATTTTAGAAAGCTGTATTCCATAGCTAAATAATGCAGTATACTGTATAGGTTATATTGGCATAAGAGCAAATGCTTGTGCTGTTTTGTGTTTTGTTGTCTGTGGTCTGGTGATCCTGATTCTGAGGATTCCATTATAGGTAGGATGGAAGGATGGATGGATATACATGTGGCTTAAATAGCACCTAACCAATGCATCGGGTGGATACTATGAATTATATATAACTTACCATTTTGGGGCGAGAACCCCTTTTGGTGTTTTAAGCATTATGTTATACTTTAGCTATTGAAAAATAGCAGATCTACATACAAGCTTGTATAGGTCTGCTATTTTTGAAAACGTTTTTAACTCAAATCTTTGCTTCTGGGGAGGTCCCTGGAACAACATATTTTCAGATGGGGGGGTCGGCAGCCAATTAAATAATAATCTTGCGGGTCCTTGACAAGAAATAGTTTGAGAACCACTGACATAGAAACATGGGTTTTTCAGAAAACTGTCAGGATTTAGAAGACATTTTGTAGAATCGTCCTCAGGTCTAAATGGGTTAACTACATAGTTGCAGCATGAACGACACACCACACCATGGTTCATCATGGTTGATCCTCTTCTTCCTCCTCCTCCTCAACAGTTAACAGTGAGCGGAAGACTTTCCTTGATGTGTTGTTCCTTAAATGTCTGTACTGTTCATATTTAGTGTGGTTGCTATAGGCAACACCTTATTTTTCAGACAGAATTCAGACAGAATTCAGTTCCCAGTGGATTCCTTGCGACTCACTCCAGCTAGTGCACCACACTTGCAATTTAACAGAATTGCACCTTTCTTTTTGTACACAACACAGACAGAGAGATGAAAAAGGCTTTCAGTGTGCCGGCTGAACAGCATCTCTCTCTCTCTCTCTCTCTCTCTCTCTCTCTCTCTCTCTCTCTCTCTGACAATGTCTGCCATCATTGTCATGCCGATGGATAAGGCGAAACGGATGAGCAAGGTGACAGGTAGACGGTAATCTCAAACAGAGTGGGCTGGCAGGCTTTAAGTGGAACAGCCATGTGTTTGTCAAGGCGACACAGAGTTGAATATAGGCTTACATGTAGCAGATGACAGCGGGATAAGAGAGAGATGGAGACTGAAGCGTGAGGAATGCTAGGGTGTGTTGCACCAAGAATAATTAAGCTTATTTAACCCTGAATTAAATAAAGAATTTTCCGAAATTAAATTGGTTAATTCAAGTTAAATAAAGGGGGTCGAAGTATGTTCAATAGTTATACATTACCACAGTAATCATTACTATAGATTGAGTGTTTGTTCAATAAAAAGGCTTTCCGCATATCTCCGGCTCTTAATTATTTTTGCGCCGGGTCCGTATATATACGAACCCCCGACGCTAGGGGACGCTAGGCGACCTTATCAGCCAGGTCCGTATATATAACGTATACTCAGTGTATATAATGGTTGAGCCCCACGGCAGCTTTTAACATTGGTCCGGTTGCTATGGCAACGCCCCGTCACCACCAGCTATGGGACGTAAAATCTGATCACCGTTTAAATGAGCAGGATTTTCAAACCTCCATAAGACGGAATCCCAGAGAGCTGTCCTTGGTCGATCTTCTGCCATCCAAAATTCGGATGTAATTTGTGCCTTTGTACCACGTCGCTCCCGACATGTAAATGCTTCTGGCGAGAGGTAAACTGTGTGGTTGTGCCAATGATACTAAAGTTTGTGTAGTGAGTGTGTGTGTGTGGTTGGGCGGTCAAACTCCTTCTCTTAAAGTGAAAGCATGGTGGCACTGGGAACTTCATAAATGCTAATAGCTAGCCGGCAGAGAAAGAATTAAAGGAGCATTCAGTGATTTGGGTGATTTGGAGAAATAAAATGGTCCGCCCTGGTAACAAGATGTGCACATGCACACGCTCTACACTGAGGGAAGTACAACAGACCAACAGCACACACACACACCAAGGCCCGCCCCACTCGATCATGATTGGAGGAAGGCCCATCTCATCCAGATTGGATGAAAGCTTTGCCACCCAAAGCCCAAACTGAAACTAGGGTTTTTTGACCCCAGTGCAAAGAAGTGATGAAACAAAAATGAGCACACACAATTGAAATTGGAATCCCAGTGTCTTTTAGGCAATACTCTCTTTGCACTCTACTTACGCGACTATTTACAGGGGTGCACATAACGCTAGTTCTCAGAAGGAGCACCTGGAGATGTTTCTTGGTACACAAAAGTGCCTCTACTCCATGTGTCTGATGATCTGCCGCGCAGCATGCATTTTGACGACGCATGCGTGCTGGTGCACCAGTTATGTGGACCCTTGACTATTTAACTTGTTTTTGATTATAGGGGTTCATGCTTATTCTCCTCTCTCTGATCTTGTACCTTAATTGCTCTGGAAAATGCTAAATGCCAACATTTCCGAAAGAGCAAGGGAATGAAATACTGGTGACTTCAAAAGCTATACCAATTTAAAAACGAACAAATGTCAATGTTGCAACATTATTGGACTCAGAACAGACTATTATAATTCTTCTTTTCATTAAAACAACACTGCCTGAAAATAAGAGGCGTGGGAAGTATCGATTCTAAGATGCATCACGATGCGGACGAGGACATCTCGAAACTGTTCATAGTCTTTATTATTTTGTACCTATTAGCTTCCGCAAAGTGGTTGCTAGTCTTTCTGGGGTCCCCACACACACACACACTAACACGCATGCAAAAAAATGCACTTGCGCGCGCGCGCACACATATCCCAATTGCCCAGAGAAAGAGTAAACCCTTATTTGATTGGCCTATAGCCTATTGTCTCAACAGTCTCAAATCATTACATTCTCCCAGGCTTGGAATGTCCACTATTATTGTGCTGCAGGTAACTTACTTCGTCTCCCACCTCTCACAGCTCAGGATTAGCTTCTCCACCACTCTGACCTGCCTCAGATAAGCTAGGGGAATTGAATTGCACTGCAGGGACCATTGTACACGTGGCTGTGTGCAGTGCATGCATTGCACACCTGTAAAGTGTGTGCCATGTTGGCTGTGAGAGAGAGTGCAAGTCCATTCTGCACTCGCATTTTGTGGAGATCAAAATGTGAGAACAACTGACCTGGCTGCTGTAATAAATTGGAAAATACTGCTTCAACTCGGATAGCTGTGGTCAAAACAAAAGTCTCAGTATATATATCTGCCCATAAAAATGTCCATTGTGTTCACACTCTCTGCGAAACACAAGTATACTTAGTCTTATCAAATAGCACCATTATAGGGCATAGGCTGCCAAGGACGAGTATACTTTTTTTCTTTTATGTTTTTTTTGCGGCTTTCACCTTTATTTTATATTTTTTATGGAGGGACAGACAGTAGGCTGACAGGAAATGGGGAGAGAGATGGGGGGAAGACATGCAGTAAAGGCCATCGGGATCGGGAGTCGAACCCGCGGCACACTGCCAGACTGGATTACCAGCCAAGGTGCCTGGACCATTGAGCTATGGCCCAGGCCAAGGGCGAGTATACTTGTTTTATACTGTATTATACTGATTAAAGTTGAGATTGTGCTATATTACCGTCTACTAGCGTCTCTGTGTTGTGGTAGCAGAATTCATATAACATGCCTTCGGCCTGGTGGAGACAAATATCTTAAACTAGGCAATTCACTAATGTGAGAGGTACCTAGTGAGCCTAGTGAGAAATAATCTGTTGTTACCTTTGTGGACATTGCCTGCCAGTATAAATGTGTGTGGGACATTGGTGTTAAAAGAACTGGGACGCAGAGATGCTGCATCTTCCTGAGCTGTTATAGCATCAAAGAATGCTATAACAGTGTCTAGGCAATTAACCGGAAGTGGTTGGTCCATTGATAAAAACAAAGTTCTCCCTCATTGACTTGAACGGTGACTGAGATCTTGACACCCTTTTATCTCAGATTCTAATCCAAGATTCAGAAACTAATCAAAACAAGCTTTATTTGCGGCTGATTCCGGTTGCGTCGCGGTAAAACAAAATCCCTTGGTTGGTCCGTGAATGGATTACTTATCTATCTCAACAAAGAACGCTCGGAATGGAAAGATCGGCATGGGCAAAATAATGAATGAATTAAATACATGGCAAGTATTCAGACATTTGAGCACTGCTGTGGTACATCATTCTGGTATTGTAGCCTAACAATTTGCGCGGGCACACACAAGCGCATGCACACACACACACACACACACACACACACACACACACACACACACACACACACACACATGTCAAATATCAAGAAAAAACAATTCGTTGACGCTAATTTGCAATATCTCCATGTTTACTTTCCAGCCACATTGGATTTGCTCACACAGCATATGGTATTTTCCACATTCCTTCTTCCCATGACTAATTAGCTGGTGGTGCTGACATAATGATTGCGTATACTACAGCTGGGCCAAAGTTTCCCATCTGTCACTATTTCACTCTCACATTCAGTTTCTGCACTCATCGCTCATCAACTATTAAATCATAGACCTGTTATCAGTCGAGAGTATTTACTCTGCAAATACTCAGGAAATTGAACCACATGAACTCCCTATTCTGGGCATGCCATAATAGTAGGCAGACATTCACCAACAATATTGTTCGTCTTGTGCGACATCTGTGCAACACATAACGCACAATAAGCCACAAAATATCCGATCTGAAATAAAATACCGATTTCTCTCCACCTTAGTAGATGTCCTAAATCTTCCTCATCACTATTTAACCCATTTTGGGAGGGAACCCCTTTTGGGGTTAGCATTATGTTATGCTTTAGCTATTGAAAAATAGCAGATCTACAAGCTCATAGCGCGCCACCGAGTGGTGCGCTACGAGCTTGTAGGTCTGCTATTTTTTTGAAAAATCGAAGGACGACAGAAAACTGTCAGGATGTAGAAGACATTTTTAGAATCTGATCTCAGGTCAGAATGGGTTAACAAAATGAGTGCCCTCATTCTAGACTTCTGCCTGGTATGTTTCTCTAATATATTCAAATGGATTTACATATAGGACACATTTACATACCCCCGGGCCCACTGGCAGACTCATCCACGGAAACACTGTGCACAGAAGAGGCATCGGAGGGCCACAAGTTGTACGGGTTACCAACACCACCGTAGGGCCTTTCTTATGTGTCAGCCAGCCTCCCTGTTTACAGTTGTGTGTACGTTGTGTGTGTGTCTGTCAGTGTGTGCAAGTTGCTGCCA
Source organism: Electrona antarctica (assembly GCF_951216825.1). Classification (NCBI taxonomy): domain Eukaryota; kingdom Metazoa; phylum Chordata; class Actinopteri; order Myctophiformes; family Myctophidae; genus Electrona; species Electrona antarctica. Next base: position 30,743,602 of record NC_136803.1, read on the forward strand.
CATTAACCACAAGATAATCAGTGATTTGCCTTGTTGCTTCCTGCTGCACTTCTGCCATCAATGCTTGCAACATCGCTTGGACTTATCTCTCTGTGCGTACATGTGTGTGCCGTGCGTACATGCATGCGTGCTTGCGCGCGTGTGCACGTGCATGCGTGTACTGTATGTGTACGCATGTGCATGGTGCACAGTACATGGTACACATCTTTATAAGGAGCGCGCACATGCCCATTTCCCTGCGTTTGTTTGGGCCTGGAGTTACAAGTTAGTTGGTGCAGTGAAGGTACTTTTGGTTTTGTCCTTGACCACGGTCGACTTGCCACAGTGCATCGTCAAATTAATGTCTTGAATGTTTTATGCGCTTGCCCAGCCCACGCACCTTCTGGACCCCTAGCCATGTCCTGTCCTGCTGGTTATGGCTTTTCATAATTGGCTGGGAGATGTGGAGATTACGGCTTATAACCACAACCAAATATCTCTGGAATATGGAAGGATTGGTGCTAAGTCATCTCCGCCAGGCAGTAGGCGAGGAGGGGAATTATGTTTTCGTCCCTGTTGTGTTCGCTGGTCTGACATGGCTAATGATCAGTTGTGCACAATGCTGGTAGGCCAAGGAAATTATGCATGTTTTACATTTTAGAAATTACTTAATCAAATTACGGAGATCTGATCGGAGCTGAAACCTTGCACAAAGTTAGAGCCAGTTAGGTGACAAATGTATTAGTTTGTTAGTTATTCTGGCAAATGGCTGGACCTGGAAATCTTTCTTCTTCTTCTTCTTCTTCTTCTTCTAAAAACTAATTGCTCAGCTAAGATACAGAGTACAGAATTTAGTTTGTTTGTTTGATTTATTTCTCCAGTTTCATAAGAAAAGCTTACGTCTAATCTTCGTACAGTCAAAGTCATCAACACAAACTTTGTTAAATAAATAAATAAAATTAAAACTAACATTAAAAAAAATCATTTGCATGGTTAGTTAGTAAAATCAACATCAACTCAACCCTTCCTCATGTATCAACTCTGTCTGAGGGTACAAATGGAATGCTTCATCTCGCCTCAATTTATCATCACTAATTTTATATTCTTTATATTTTTTCAAATAAAGATGCGTGTGCTTGTTCTGCTGTAGCAAACCACATTAGATAGAACTAAATACATTCGTATTGTGACACATGGATATCCAAGGTTTCCACCTGACAGCGACCATTATGTAAACGGGGTGCGTGATGGAGGACAGCCATCGGGAAGAAGATGTACTGTATAGGACACACACACACACACACACACACACACACACACACACACACACACACACACACACACACACACACACACACACACACACACACACACACACACACACACACACTCAGTCACCGTTGTCTCTCTTGTATACACAATGTCTTTCTCTTACACCCTCTCTATACTGACACAGTTCTGTACACGATGCACTCTGGATCAGAACAGCTCTCTGATACAATGAATGGACCATTGTAAGCGCTTTGAGTACGCACGTATAGTGCATGGAAATGCGCTATAAAAAATGCAATCCGTTATAGTTCGTGTCATGTTGTGTACTGTGTTGCATTTCATTACGTGGCATTAGATCACATAGCATTACCCTCCGCTATGCTGTACATTAACACTAGTATGTATATGTCTGCTTTGCATTCGAGATTCAATATTTCATAACACGTTTCGTTTCCTCATCTATTGTAGTGGGAATAAGGAAATCGTAAGCCAATGAGTAAAGAAATATGAACAAAGAAAGGATGTACGTCGATCCATGGGTGGGTGTATGTTCACACTGAGTGTATACAATATACATACAGTATATATGGCATTGAGTGATGTTATTGCCATGACATGTTGCACTATGCCTTGATACATTATGTTGTGTACACACAGAACATTAGCTTACATTACATTAGGTTGTACATAGGTCCCGGTTGTGTGTTACGTTGTGACAGTATGCATTACACACGTGTGCGTGTGCGCGCATATCTTTGACAAGCCCTTGTTTTGGAGTGTGTTTCCTTGTAAAGTGCATGTCCTGAAATGAGTGTCTGCACCTGCACTTTGCACCACAGCCCTCGTCCCAAATGTGCACACGGCCCTCATACTTCACAAAATAGCTCTTCTTTTAAGAAAGACTGGATTGTGGCAAATGGGGGACGGGGGCATAAATCTGCCACTGACACCCTCAGTGAAAGTCATTAGTCAGCCGCCATCGACCCTGGTCCTTTGCCATGTCACGAGAACCACCTCCAAGTCTCTCTCTGCCTCTCTCTGTCCCTCTCTGTCTCTCTCTGTCTCTCTCTTCCTCTCTGTCTCTCGCTCTCTGTCTACCTCGATCTCTCCATCTCTCTCTGGCTCTCTCTGACTCTCTCTGACTCTCTCTGTCTCTTTTTTGGTGTGTGTGTGTGTGTGTGTGTGTGTGTGTGTGTGTGTGTGTGTGTGTGTGTGTGTGTGTGTGTGTGTGTGTGTGTGTGTGTGTGTGTGTGTGTGTGTGTGTGTGTGTGTGTGTGTGTGTGTGTGTGTCGAGGATGACATAACTTCTGTCCGTGCCTAACCTACCTCACCTAACCAACTGTATTGTGCTGGCAGCAGGCATAGGAATTCACTCCCAGAGTTCCTACAAACATGGAGTCCCCCATACTGCCGTCATCAATATGACATCGGGCCTTGTCCAAATATGGAGCACCATCCTTTCAAGCAGAGATATGTCACATAAGACCCTCCTCCAAAATCACTTACTCCTCTCATTATCAGGAAACGGAGTTATGGCCGACGACGTGACGAGCAACATGTCTCGCGTCCGGCACGTGGTGCTGGTACTGTCGGGGAAAGGAGGGGTGGGCAAGAGTACCCTGACCGCAGAACTCGCCCTGGCGCTCCGACACGCAGGGAAGAAGGTGGGCATCCTGGACGTGGACCTGTGCGGGCCCAGTATCCCTCACATGCTGGGCGTCGGTCGACCCGAGGTGCACCAGTGCGACGCAGGGTGGGTGCCAGTCTACGCCGACGCCCCCCAGCAGACCCTCGCCCTCATGTCCATCGGCTTCCTGCTGGAGGACCCGGACGACGCGGTGGTGTGGCGGGGACCCAAGAAGAACGCTCTCATCGGTCAGTTCGTGTCCGACGTGGCGTGGGGGGAGCTCGACGTGCTGCTGGTGGACACGCCCCCCGGTACCTCCGACGAACACATTTCAGTAGTGGAGAACCTGAAGAAACACGGGGTGGATCACGGCGCCGTTCTGGTCACGACGCCCCAGGCGGTCTCGACGGGGGACGTGAGGAGAGAGGTCACCTTCTGCAAGAAGGCCGGCGTGCGCGTCCTGGGAATCGTGGAGAACATGAGCGGCTTCGCCTGCCCCCACTGTTCCGAATGCAGCAATATATTCTCCAAGGGTGGCGGCGAGGAGCTGGCTAAGTTGACGGGATGCCCGTTCCTGGGTTCCGTGCCCTTGGATCCCCAGCTCGGTACCCGTATAGAGGAAGGCAAAGACTTCATCCGGTCGTTTCCTGACACGGCCACCTTCAGAGCTCTCGATGGTATTTGTCAGACTCTGCTGAGGACCCTGGAGGCAGCTTGAGGTTTCCTTTAGGTGTGTAGGATGGGTGACAAATTCCAAATGTACTTTGTCAATGAATTTAGCTTTCTCTCTCCATTCTGTCATAAACTATAGTAAAACCAAACCAAAACAGGGCGGCGGTGGCTCAGGGGGTAGAGTGGCTGGATGGTAACTGCAAGGTTGCCAGTTCGAACCCGGGCTCCCCCAGAGTTGGTGTCGAAGTGTCCTTGCACTATATATTTCTAAAACTATGAAACATTTCAAAGATTCCATTTCAGGCAAACATGTCCACCGTAAGATGAACCTAAATAGGTTTGAATGGGGTTTCTAGGTGTAAGTATGTAGGACTAGTAGTAGCATGGCAAAGTTTGTGCATATTTTGACAGCAGAAACTGCCTGTCATAATTTCTCCCCCCTCCCTATTCCAAAGCCCCCCCAGGTACATTATATATTTAAACTATTTTCAGAAATGGTACACTTATTTTTTCAGTGGGTAGATCTTGTTGAGCTGGTCATTTTTAAAGTAGATCTCACGTCATAAATGTGTGGGCACCCCTAGTAGCATGCCAAAGTTTGTGATATTGCCATTGAGAATGCATTGGGCGTTTAAGTTAAATAACTGAGAAACTACAAATAATTTCAAAGTAAAAAGTTCCAGCATGTGTCTCCACAGTAAGCTGAATTATAAAATGTGTGAATGGAGTTTCTAGGTGAAAGTGATTTTTGTTGACGTGCCATAGAGCTGCCATTGAGCCCCATTATACATTTCTCAAATTTGAAAGCACTATATATTTCTAAAACTATGAAACATTTCAAAGATTCCATTTCAGGCAAACATGTCCACCGTAAGATGAACCTAAATAGGTTTGAATGGGGTTTCTATAGGTGTAAGTATGTAGGACTAGTAGCATGCCAAAGTTTGTGCTATTGCCATTGAGAATGCACTGGGCGTTTAAGTTAAATAACTCAGAAACTACAAATCATTTCAAAGTAAAAGGTTCCAGCATGTGTCTCCACAGTAAGCTGAATTATAAAATGTGTGAATAGAGTTTCTAGGTGAAAGTAATGTTTTGACGTGCCATAGAGCTGCCATTGAGCCCCATTATACATTTCTCAAATTTGAAAGCACTATATTTCTAAAACTATTAAACATTTCAAAGATTTATTTTCAGGCAAACATGTCCACCGTAAGATGAACCTAAATAGGTTTGAATGGGGTTTCTAGGTGTAAGTATGTAGGACTAGTAGCATGGCAAAGTTTGTGCAATTGCCATTGAGAATGCATTGGGCGTTTAAGTTAAATAACTCCGAAACTACAAATCATTTCAAAGTAAAAAGTTCCAGCATGTGTCTCCACAGTAAGCTGAATTATAAAAATCACACCTGTGTGAACTGAGTGGTGTAATATAGCCTGTCTGACGTAATGAAATCATGTCTGACGTAATGAAATCACACCCGGGTGAACAGGGTGAACATAGCAACCATGCTCATTTTTTCTGCACAAACAACTGACGTAATGAAATCACACCCGGGTGAACAGGGTGAACATAGCAACCATGCTCATTTTTTCTGCACAAAAAAGCCAGTTGTAGGAGTGGTTTACACCACTCAAAAAGTGTGAATGGAGTTTCTAGGTGAAAGTGCTTTTTTGACGTGCCAATATCTGCCATTGAGCCCCATTGTGAATTTCTCAAATTTGAAAGCACTATATTTCTAAAACTATGAAACATTTCAAAGATTTATTTTCAGGCAAACATGTCCACCGTAAGATGAACCTAAATAGGTTTGAATGGGGTTTCTAGGTGTAAGTATGTAGGACTAGTAGCATGGCAAAGTTTGTGCTATTGCCATTGAGAATGCATTGGGCGTGGTATATGTGCCTCAAGTACAGTAGCACACTTGTGTAGTTTTTTTAGCCTAACAATTCATTATCTCATAATTTCCACGAATACCAGCCAAGCCAGAGCTGAAGCTCTGTAAGGGAATTGAATCCCAGTCTGCACAACTCCGATGCCCCGGCCTGTCTTGAGCTTTGACACATAACTCGTAAAGCTCCACAAGTATGATGGAGAACTAAGACATGAACACGAATAAACCACATTAGCATTTATGTCATGTTTTGTACTCTACAATTAACATTGGGAATTAAACATTCCTATAATGCAAAGCTGATTGCACATGTTTCATGTCCAATGGAGATTAATAATCCTAACTGGATACTTCTAGTGCATCTCTCTCTCTCTCTCTCTCTCTCTCTCTCTCTCTCTCGTGTTTCTGTGCTTTGTGAAAGTGGCTCATTCCCTTAATGGAGCCAATTAAATCAAGAGGAGGATTCATGTTGATGCAGCTTCTTTGTAGAGCACGCACACACACACGCGCACGCACACACGCACGCACACGCGCACACACACACGCACACAGTACACACAAGGATTTGAGCCATTCTCTACTAAATGGATGCAAAGCGGTGGATCTTTAATTCCTGAATTTATCACAATGAAAGCCGGGCAGCCCAGTGACTTCTAATGGATCACTAGAGGATGATGATGAGGAGTCGGTGAATATGTTCAAATATTTCCATGGCAAGGACCTCAGTAGGAAGGAAGGAAGGAAGGAAGGAAGGAAAGAGAAAGAAAGAAGTGGGAATATATTACAAAATATGGGGAAATATGTGACCAGATTTGACTGAGACCCTGCCATCGCGCAAATTCCAGCTTTTCCCAATGGTAGTCCCTCAGTCAAATTTGGTCACATATAATATTTGGGAAAAATACTAATGACATGTCAAACTAATGACCAGCACCCCTCAAAAACATGGTTTGATATCCTTCTCCTATCACAGCAGCTCACAAATCTTGCTACTGTGTTTGCACATTGTTGTACTTCTGAGAGATAATATGTGTTTTGTCATTGTCATGTTTTTCTGATGTCTATCTGGTATAGTGGACAGACGGTTAGGAAATGTGGCTCAGTTTCCACTTCATTTTCTCCACCAGGCCGAAGGCATGGGGAGAGAGTAGGTTTTGCACTCCGTCCGTGTGTCCGTGTGTCCGTCCGTCCGTGTGTCCGTGTGTCCGTCCGTCTGTGAACAGCTAATCTCCGGCATCGTTAACCCGGTCGATGCCAAATTTCGCACACACACTCCCTGGATGCCAACAATGAACCTCTGCCCCAAAATTTCCAGAACGGCCTGTTATAGCGCCACCAGGAGGCCGCTTTGTGCAAAACAAGTTTTTGGACAGTACACCTACAGATTTTGTCCAAACATCACGCAAATTGGTACACAGTCTCTCTAGAGCCATTCAACGAAACGGGTCTTTCAGATTTCTCAGACTCCATCCTGATTGGCTAAGATTGTCTTCCAAAGTTCGCAGGAGTGCTCAGTTTCAAACAAAATGCTGCAAATCATGAACACATTGTGTGATTTCCGTGAAATTGCGCACGCACATTCCCACTAGGCCGAGGAGGAAATGCCATGTGAACATTTTCAACTCAGCCTCATGGTGGCGCTATAACTGGCCGAAAAGGGTTTTTACCTCCAACTGCACGGATTTGTGGATAACTTTGTATGCCAACTCCCTAGAGGCCAAGGAAAAACCTTTGCCTGGAATTTTTCACATCTGCTCTTTATAGCGCCACCAGGAGGCCGACATATGTAAAACACATTTTCTTATATTACTCCTTCAGATGTTATCCAAATTTCACACAAATCGGTACACATGCTCTCCATAGTCATGTGATCAAGACGGGTTTGTTTGATTTCTCATAATCCACCTTCATTGCCTACGATTGGCTTCTAAACTTTTCAGGAGTAGCCCGCATTGTACCCGTTTTGTACAAATCGCCACAACTACTCAACGCAGCGTCCGATTGCGGTGAAACATGCATGCATATTCCCACTGGGCTGAGGAAGAAATGCCAGTTTTCAAATCAGCCTCATGGTGGCGCTACAACAGGCAAAGCCGTGTCTCACACACACACACACACACACACACACACACACACACACACACACACACACACACACACACACACACACACACACACACACACACACACACACACTCCTGGTGGAGACCTGTGCCCAGAAGGGCACTTTTTCTAGTTTTCTGTGCAGTGGGTGCATAGTCTGTCTTCTCTGGGGAGACAAGTCTGCCTATGACGGCCTTTCTCGATTTGAAGATTGTGTTCTGTACGCACGCAGGCACGCAGGCACGCACGCACGCACGCACGCACGCACGCACACTTCAACAAGCCGTACCGAAGCACTCGCGCCACATGCACACCTATACACAGAACAGCAGTACAACTCACAGACATGGCGTTCAAAGTAAAAGCAAAGAGATGATGTTTCCCGAAGCAGGGCTCAATTGACTGTGACAGGGCACTGAGGAGCAGGTAACGCAGTGTACCGCTGCACAGCTCAGAGGATTTAACCCATTCTGACCTGAGATCAGATTCTAAAAATGTCTTCTACATCCTGACAGTTTTCTGAAAAAGCTATGTTTCTATGTCAGTCATTCTTCGATTTTTCAAAAATAGCAGACCTACAAGCTCGTAGCGCGCCACTCGGTGGCGCGCTATGAGCTTGTAGATCTGCTATTTTTCAATAGCTAAAGCATAACATAATGCTAACACCAAAAGGGGTTCCCGCCCAAAATGCGTTAAGGCCTGTTTGTGCCACATCACCCAACGTGATTGATGTGGCGGAGGCTCAGAAGAAGGCACTTGACACGTCCATTTGTATTTTCACAGGAGGAGTGATCACATTCTTTTCCCCCACCTTTCCAGGGAACCTTTCAAAGATGCAAAACACTCTTCCAGGGGGAAAAGTAGCAATTTAAATCCCCTGCGGTGAAGATAGGATAAAAAGAAAGGCGGACAGACGAAACAACAATACACTTTCTCTCTCTCCTGGCCTGTGAGACTAAAATAGTAAAATGTCACATACTCCAATGTCAAATGCTTGTGACATTCCAGGGATGTGGAAAGGTCAGACTGCAGTCAATTTCAACGGAGATTGAATAAACATTTGGTTTTCTATGAATGCATTTATAATGCATTGCATATCATTTTGTTATTTACCTCAAGGGCCTCTTCAATAACTACAGAGAAGCCACACTTGGCAGTTTAATGGCCATTCATCATGTTTATTGTAAAGAATATGACTCCGTTGTGTATAATCTCTGGCTGGCATTCGACTTGACAAAACATCACACTGAATGTGTTATAGGCTGCACAAAGGCTGCATGAGGCCAGATTTATAATTACATGTTAATGCCATTAGTGTCACTGTTGGGCATATTTACCTTCCCCACAGAACCCTAACATTCCCCTGTAAAGGCAGAAAGCCTCATGAATCCTCTTCCACACCAGCAACCTTTCAGACTTTCACACAGTGAAGAGTATGGTAGGACAGGGGTTCTCAACCCGTGGGTCGCGACCCCTCGTGGGGTCGCCAAATTATTTGGGGGGGTCCCCAAATTATTTAAAAAAACAAACAAAAAAAACCCTTTTTTTTGCAACTGAATGGCTGGAAAGTGGAAATGAAGAGTTTACATATAGTACACATAGTACATGCATACACCTTCCCTAATGATTATATCTCGTTTCAGTATTTATTTATGGTGTATTGTCTCTATTATTAAGGTTATTGTAGCAGTCAATTTATATTGGGGGTTGGGCGGGGCGGGGGTCCCGAGGCATTGCCAAAGCATTTCCGGGGGTCCCCGGCCAAGAACGTTGAGAACCCCTGTGGTAGAACATGGATGATATTTTCATAACTTTTTCAACCTATACAGTACTTAGACAGTATTCCCTGTTAATGTACACAGTGCAAGGGGGCACGGTGGCACAGTCGGTAGTGCTGTCGCCTCACAGCTATAATGGTCCTGGGTTCGATTCCCGCTGGGGACGCTGTGGGCGTGTTCTCTCCTCCGCGTCATCAGTGCCGATACCCAAGACGGGGTTGGCGAAAGGGCCTTTCTGTGTGGAGTTTGCATGTTCTCCCAGTGTCTCCTAGGGTATAGGTACCCTCACAAAAACATGCAGTAATCCTGGTCTCTATAAAACTACCTCCCCCTGGCCAGCCGGGGCGCCTGATGGAGGGGAAAGGAACTGGTCGGAATAACGTGTTCCTTCCACGTGCTACGTCCAACCCGGGGAAACTCCCCCCTGTCAGGTGAAAAGAAGCAGCTTGGACTCCTCATGCATATAAGGAAGTATGAGGTCAGTCCGCTGCCCCCCCCCCCCCCCCCCCCCCCCCCCCAGGTTGGCAGAGGAAGTGTAGTGCCCAGGATTACATTAGATAATTTACACTGGGTGAAAAAGTGGGTTGCAAAATCGTGGGATAAATAAATAAATAAAATCACAGTGCAAATTAATGTGTCAATGCATATGCACATATATGTAGCTGCATGAGAATTAGAGCAACATGCTCGTCCGAACGAGCGGTGAGGAATTAAGTGGGGCGAGAGATACCCGTGTTCATGCCCTTCCCTCCTTTCCTTGAGTGTACCCTCCTGTCAACCCTTCACAGGCCGTTGAACAATCACTACCAGCACTGTATTACAGTATGGTGACAGCGAGCAGGTCAAAGGCCATGAAGTGCAAGTCATGGCCTTTCTCTCTCTCTCTCTCTCTCTCTCTCTCTTTCATATTCTAAATTGCAGTATTAATATGTTTACTTCAGTAAAGAGTACTTTTTCCACCGTGTGTGTGCGTGTGTGTGTGTGTGCGAGCGTGTGAGTGATAGAGAGAGAGAGAGCTTGTGCGCATGCACGTATATCTTATCTAATCTAAGTGCATCATAATTCTGTTTGTGTAACCTGGATCAATCAATGATTTCTTGAGAAGAATTATCTCTGCGTGATGCGACATCTTGTCTTTCGATGACAGCTAGACCACCGTGCTCGCCAGGTGGCATGTATTTCCTGCTCTGATTCAGGGGCTGGTTTCAGATGAAGCCCCCCATGCATGCCTGCATGCATGACAGAGGCATAGAGCCATAGAGATTGATTAAATCAAAGGATTTAATCAATCAATCAATCAATCAAACATCAGAGTCAGTCAGTAGTCACACTGTCACAACAGTATAAGCGATAACAGAAACACATTGGCAGAATAATGAAATAACGTATTTACACTTTAAGGCCCTTATTTATCAACGCGGTGTAATTGGGTGTACACTGCATTGATAAATAAGGGCCTATATGTCAACTATAATGTAGTTCAATATTTAGGTACTGTATTGTACTGAATGTTGACATCCTGCACTATATTAGTATTATTTTTTGCCAGGGATGTTTGCACTATAAATGTCTATAAATTAAGAACTGTTCATTCCACAGTTGTGCTGCATAATGTAGGATAAGGTGTACAGTGAATAGAAAGTAATAATAGAATAATCATGATTCAGGATTGATTGCAAGCTTTAAAAAATAATTTCAATTTAAAAATAAGTTTCACAGTATCGGGTGCAGTGCAGAGTCCACGTAATATAGGCAAAAATGTGACCTTCGATAATTCACTCACATACGCTTTAGAAAAATCACACCTGTGTGAAGTGAGGGGCGCTAATATATTAAAGTCTAACTCATGTTGCTATATGATTGGGCTATGTAATGGTGATGTAAAACAAACACGGACAAATCAAACATTAAACTCTCTTTATTGTTAATGGCATTTAATGTTTGTGTTAGGGACAAGATGACGTACATTTCCCTCCATTGTCAATGGTGTTTTTGAGTGGTGCAAACCACAGCAAGGTTGCTATGGTTAGTATGTCACTGACATCACCGACATCACGTAAAGGTGGCCTTACACTAGCCGATAATCGGGCATTTTTTGACGCTCGGGGGGTGCCCGACCCAATCGATCTGCTCGGGGCGCGATCGGGATCGACCCGATCAACATCAAGCATGTTTGATATTTGCTCTGCCCCGCTCCGATTATCCTGTAGTGTGTGGCGCTATCAGATTTCAGATTGAAAAGAATCGGCTAGTGTAAGGCCACCTTAAGAGTGATCTAAAAAAAACTCCAACAACTGTTGACACTGTTGAGACTGAATTCATGCGGAGAGTACTTATGACACAGATGCTTTCCTGGTTCTAATGTACAGTAACTATGACAATAAATGTGTAGTTGCACCACTCAGTTCACACGGGTGTGATTTTTAATGTTTGTTTAACTAAAAACAAACATTAAACCTGTATATAGGAAGGGCTAGCGCTGTATATAGGACATACATACTGTTACTGTTGAAGGCTGGCCAAACGCCAACTTTCTGACTAATTAACGTCAGTTAAACGAGGTCCACCATATTTTTTTGAAAGGTAATTATTTCGTTTTACGATTCACTGACCATTTGTCACGACTGAGTATAAATTAGTCCTCGTCTCCGTAATTGTGGGCAGATGAAAGAAATGATCACTGGGGAGAAGAGGAAGTTGGTGCTGCTGTGCTCTAATGTTAACCCATTTAGGCCTCAGTGGTGCTCAATATTTCATGTCAAGGACCCCAAAAATGATATGTAATATCATATGCCTCCGCCCCCCATCTGAAAATATGTTGTTCCAGGCACATTTTCACGATTTTTCAAAAATAGCAGAAGTTCATAGCGCGGCACTCGGTGAGCTTGATCTGCTATTTTTCAATAGCTAAAGTATAACATAATGCTTTAAAACACCAAAAGGGCTTCCCGGCCAAAATGGGTTAAGCCTATACAGGCTAAGGATAATATGCCTGCCCTGATCGTTAGAAGACACAAACTGCAAGGAAACTTAATTGGACACAGCCTAATGACTTACAGTAAATGCACATTAATTGGAAACGGCATCGACCATTTTGCTGTCTTCTCTAACCATGGCAGACATGTTAAGTTAAAACCTATAACCAAGGATTTAAAAATATTATGTCTCAACAACATACACCATTTTTCCCTTTTTTTTCTGGAGGGTGAAATGGGGCCGCTTTGATTTTCCAGAAGCTGTCCCAGAAATACACTGCGCCTCAACAGCTATTGAATGAATCCAATTCCAACCTCTCTCACAAATACAATGTTGGATAATGGGTTTGTTCTCTCAACCCAGTAAGCCATCATTTTGAGTCTGTGACTCAAAAATGCAGGGCTTCTGAAGTGCACTATGGGGATGATGTGACAATTCACAGTGGCAGGCAGACAACATCAGTCTCACAACACAAGACAACAGAACACGACATCTCCCAACACACTATCGCACAAGCACAACACACTACCACAACCCTCCATGCCCTATAGGCATCTGTCTCAGGGGGTGCATAGCATATGTTGCTTAGGCATACTAACCGTTTGACCGCTACCATTATTCAATCCCTCCGCCGCATCCTGCCAGGGTTTTATCGCGCGTAACACTTACTTTGAAGAGCCAAATATCCGTAATCGCATTTTTCTATGAAACCATTCCGTGTGTGTTGACCTTGTGCTTGTTCTCTCGGTCGGTGGTGGAAAAAGTGGACCGCGAGTATCACAGCGCCTGCTACAGGCCGTTGAAAACTATTGTCTGGGACAAAGCGACCCCTCCAATGTCGCTTCTGTGAGATACAGCCGTCTGAAAACAGAGCAGGCAATGTAAGTGGATGCGCGCGCATCTTCAAAATGGCCGCGGCCATTGGCTCAGAAGCATAACAGAGCTAACGAACGGTAGCTAACGGACATGCATTAAAGAATACATCGCTGTTAAAACGGCTTTTCTGGGTGTGGCACGCTACGCTATTCTACGTGTCTATGTTCCTGGCAGGCCTCGTGCTAAGAGCCCGAGAGGCATTAGTCCGACAACGCCGTCGCTCCCGACATGTGTGGTTAAAGCTCACCTGTGGCTCCCGACATGCGTGGCAGGTTAAAACTAACCCGTGGCTCAGTAGGTTAGGTTTAGGGTTGGGTTTTGGGTAGTGTGTCGGACTAATGCCTGCCGGACTGTTTGTACGTCGGACCCAAACGCATGCACCCCTGTCTCAGTGGTTTACACGTCATTGGAGAGGAGTGTGACGATTCCTGAACACAGGGCTTGACAGAGGTGTATTCAGGACCATACCGGTCGAGAAGCCAATATTGCATGTGAGAGAAAATTGTCGCATCTCATAATCACGTGAGTGAAATAAGGGACCTGTGCCAGTTCCCTGTCACGGCATGAATATCACCACAGTCGGGGCCTCTTAGGAGAAGGCCTCTCACAAGAAGTACTTTTCTCACCTTTAGTCACGCAGCTTCTTTTCCCATTCAAGTCTCAGTCACTGCCTAGGGCTGTCATTTTAAAGAGAGAACATCTTTGTGAGTCCCTGACAGTCTGTCCTCTCACCTCAAGGTAATAGAAATCCGGGGGAACTTTTGAGTTCCAGCTGAGCGAGCTTCACCCAAAGGTGAAGTTAGAAGTGACACACACTCGGTTGGAGACTCGGGAGAGAGCATCAATAAAACGGGAACTGTTTCAATGACACATGCTGTCGTAAAAACTGATGAAATATCCCTCCCCATAGGGATTTTTTCTGTGTGTTTAATCTTTACACCAGTTTTTCTACCAGCTAATCTTTTGCTGTGTGTTGTCGAGCCTGCTCACTTTAAACTGAACGAAACCCTGGCAGAGAGGCTTAATTACCATTTGATGAGCCTGAGAACAAAGCCACTGTGTTACAAGTTTAAAATTGGTTATCGGCTTTCCCGTGCTGTTGCTATAATTTGGTCCGGGTCTGTGTTCAATGTTTCAGTCCAAATTGTTCTGTCACTAGAGGTTATGGTACAGTGTGAGGCCCTTGACATAGACTGAGCATCCCTAATTATCCCATGCCTTTCTGCTGGTGAAATTCACTAGACAAGACACAGTGGCTCGGGCATGGGAAGGCAGGATATTCTATCAACATGCAGCACGGACACAAATGGTGGCAATTGAGTTGCTGCTTGTGTGACACAAAGCCCATTTAACTGTGAAGGATCATTATGATACACATGGAAAGTCACCTGGCTATTTCCACTTGAATGTTCTACTATAGGGCAGCTTACTGTCCCAATATCTTGTCAAGGTCACGGCAAGGCATTACCAAATGGCATTTTATGCTGCAGCCGCGCTCAATTACCAGAGCGGTGCACATAACGTTTTTCGGCTTGTTCTCAGAAGACCACCTGCAGATGGCTCTTGGGGCACAGTGTGTGGGGGGTGCATGTGTTTGGTCCGACGTACTAACAGTCCAACAGGCATTAGTCCGACACCCTACCCCAAACCCTCACAGGGAAGCCACGGGTGAGTTTTAACCGGCAACGTATGTCTGGAGTCACGGATGAGTTTTAACACCTTGGAGGCGCAAGACGGAGATCACCGTCAAGTGCAAGTGCACGGTCAGTTGCCCGAGACGGAGATTGATTAATCTCCGTCAATTTGGGCTATGAAAACTGATCGCATCGCTCTACAGCCTAGGAGCGCTTGTTGCACAATCCTCGGTGTTGCACAACAGTGACACGTCATCGAAAATCTCCCCTGCCTGTTTAGCTGAATCTTAAAACATTCATAACTCGCGATCTAAATCACCCCGTCTAATTATGAAAAGATATCCTGTGTTTGACGGCCCTCCGCTGTCCAGTCGCTAGTCGCGATTGATTTATTCTTACCTCCCGTTGTTGTTGATCGACTCTAGAGTGGTGTGGCTATTGTTAGCTGCTACACACACATTCACAACAACTTCCGGTCCGCCGGTAAAAGTGGTCCGGGCGCTTTAAACGATGGCCACATTTTATTAATGGATTAAATAGGCCCGAGCCCTCAAGGTGTTAACTGCAGGCCACGCATGATGTCTTAACTCGCCACACATGTGTCTTAACTGGCAACACATGTGTCTTAACTGGCAACACATGTGTCTTAACTGGCAACACATGATGTCTTAACTGGCAACACATGTGTCTTAACTGGCAACACATGGGGCCCTATTAAGCAAGTGGAATCTAATTACATATAATTTTACAGTTTTTAAGACGTGGGGGCGGGTGCAATGTCATATTACAATTATGGGCCAGGTAAGAAGCGCTTTCGACACCCCGTGGTGTGAGCAAAACGGCCTTGAATTAGTCATGGGAGTGTTTAAGGGAGTTTTGAGGCTTACCCAATGAACATGTCCGTACTATTCTCTTTACGACACCAGCTGATGATGCGCCCTTTTCGGCAAGTGGTATTACATTTCTGCAGACTGGCACCATAGACATGACATGACTTTGTCACATTTGGGTTAATTATTCATATTGCACTGCATGCTGTCACCTTTATGCCTCCAAAGAACAGATCCACAAGCTGTCACAGCCATGATGTGCATAGCTTGTAGGCCTATGTCTCTATTTTGTTAAGTAACTTGCAGTTTTCATTGGAAAGTCATTACAGCGGCGCAGCCATATGCTAAGGGAGGGAGATATACGCACATCGTCACTTAATTTGTTTCTGTTCTAAGCATGAAAAACAGCTGTAAAAATCTTTATTCTAGTTCATTTGATTCATAAATGAATAACTAAGACTTTGAAATGGCACCTACCTATACCTTTCAGATCGGAATGGAACTGCGAGTAGATACGCAGCATTGGCTGGCAAATTGGCAATCCATGCGTAATGTTCCCAGAATCGTCTAACCCCCGAACATACAAGTTCGTTTGATATTGTTTAATTCGATAAAAATAGAACCATGTACCATACAGCGAATGAAAGCAAGATTCCTAAGGAATATGGGGATTTTTACATTTTAAAAAACGGTTGAGAAATGAGAGAACCATGAGTGTTTATAATATCAAATATTATAAGAATAATATGAAAGACAAACGGGCTGTGAAGAGCTCAGCTCACCATCCCGACAAGGAGGAAATATAGCCTATAGTGCATGCACGTATATGCACTGACTGTTGCACACACGCTCTTTATTTGTTTCTATTGAAAAACACCAGTAAAATAACGTTTATTTTATTTTATTTCATTCGAGTCACGACGAAGGAATGAGTTGAAATGCCATACGTGCGCCATGCGTATTGCTGCGGCCCCAATGTTATGGTCTTCGCTCGTAGCATATTATTGAAGAAGAATTGAGTCGGGTGTGATACAGCGTATGAAAGCAAACCTCCCAATGAGTATGGAGATGTTTTAATTTCTAAAAAAGGTTGAGAAATGAGCGATATATGACCCTTTATAATCTCAACGAGAAAGCCAGAAAACTCGCTGTTGCCATGTGTCATAGAAACAAGTAAATAGGTCTATAAACATACTCCCAAAAGAATCGCATATAACAGGGGTCTACAACCTATTTTAAATGAAGTGCCATGTTTTTATTTTCTAGATAGTGAGTCTGCCATATCAAGATTCCTTTTAATGACACCACATTAAAATTTCCAGCATATTTTGATTGTCCACAAATATAAAGTTCTTCCTTCTTTTTACATATTTTCTTGCACATTGTTAGAATGATCATTATAAATATATATCCCCCTGCAGTCAGAGTTCATTGTTTTAATGAATGAATGTGATGCATTGTGAGCTGGTAGATCTGCTATTTTCAAAAGTAATCTTTGAAAAAAGTGACAATTGTGGAATATTTTTGAAAAATGTTATTGAAACATTTAAAAACACAAATCTGTCATGGGGGTCACTGGCTTAGTTGGGCAAATGCATTAATCTGGGGGTCCTTGACATGGGAATGTCGCTGTGTGAGGATCACTGGTTTAAACAACATTAGGAGAAAAGCCCAAATAAGCACTTTAGAAACAAGAAAAGCAACCACAACTACCAATATTTACAAGCATCTTTGCAGAAAAAGAAGCCGCTTATAATAAACAGACATGGCAACACTCCAGCAGCACTCCAGAGCCGCTCAAGTGTAAAATGAAACAGTGCTTTTTGCTTTTAAGACGTGGTCAGACCCAGGCGGAATCGGTATGCGCTGAGTGTTTTTAGGTCAAGGGGCTTAATAGCAAATTAGCGCAAAGCGAAAATGATTAACATATGGACACTCCCCCAATGCTAAATTATGCAGGAACGTGGTATTCCATATGAGTGAGCGCTCACCACGGCTTCCATAATACGAAAAGGCGCAGAGCGAGGGCGAAATCTGTATTACCGCATGGGTTTTTCGTCTTGCTTAATAGGGCTCATGATGTCTTAACTGGCAACACATGTGTCTTAACTGGCAACACATGTGTCTTAACTGGCAACACATGTGTCTTAACTGGCAACACATGTGTCTTAACTGGCAACACATGTGTCTTAACTGGCAAAGCATGATGTCTTAACTGGCAACACATGTGTCTTAACTGGCAAAGCATGATGTCTTAACTGGCAACACATGTGTCTTAACTGGCAAAGCATGATGTCTTAACTGGCAACACATGTGTCTTAACTGGCAAAGCATGATGTCTTAACTGGCAAAGCATGATGTCTTAACTGGCAACACATTTGTCTTAACTGGCAACACGTGTGTCTTAACTGGCAACACATGGGGCCCTATTAAGCAAGTGGAATCTAATTACATATAATTTTACAGTTTTTAAGACGTGGGGGCGGGTGCAATGTCATATTACAATTATGGGCCAGGTGAGAAGCGCTTTCGACACCCCGTGGTGTGAGCAAAACGGCCTTGAATTAGTCATGGGAGTGTTTCAGGGAGTTTTGAGGCTTACCCAATGAACATGTCCGTACTATTCTCTTTACGACACCAGCTGATGTCCTCATGGAATGCGCCCTTTTCGGCAAGTGGTATTACATTTCTGCAGACTGGCACCATAGACATGACATGACTTTGTCACATTTGGGTTAATTATTCATATTGCACTGCATGCTGTCACCTTTATGCCTCAAAAGAACAGATCCACAAGCTGTCAAAGCCATGATGTGCCAAGGCCTATGTCTCTATTTTGTTAAGTAACTTGCAGTTTTCATTGGAAAGTCATTACAGCGGCGCAGCCATATGCTAAGGGAGGGAGATATACGCACATCATCACTTCATTTGTTTCTGTTCTAAGCATGAAAAACAGCTGTAAAAATCTTTATTCTAGTTCATTTGATTCATAAATGAATAACTAAGCCTTTGAAATGGCACCTACCTATACCTTTCAGATCGGAATGGAACTGCGAGTAGATACGCAGCATTGGCTGGCAAATTGGCAATCCATGCGTAATGTTCCCAGAATCGTCTAACCCCCGAACATACAAGTTCGTTTGATATTGTTTAATTCGATACAAATAGAACCATGTACCATACAGCGAATGAAAGCAAGATTCCTAAGGAATATGGGGATTTTTACATTTTAAAAAACGGTTGAGAAATGAGAGAACCATGAGTGTTTATAATATCAAATATTATAAGAATAATATGAAAGACAAAGGGCTGTGAAGAGCTCAGCTCACCATCCCGACAAGGAGGAAATATAGCCTATAGTGCATGCACGTATATGCACTGACTGTTGCACACACGCTCTTTATTTGTTTCTATTGAAAAACACCAGTAAAATAACGTTTATTTTATTTTATTTCATTCGAGTCACGACGAAGGACTGAGTTGAAATGCCATACGTGCGCCATGCGTATTGCTGCGGCCCCAATGTTATGGTCTTCGCTCGTAGCATTTTATTGAAGAAGAATTGAGTCGGGTGTGATACAGCGTATGAAAGCTAACTTCCCAGTGATTATGGAGATGTTTTATTTTTTTTAAAAGGTTGAGAAATGAGCGATATATGACCCTTTACAATCTAAACGTTTGAACAGAAAGCCGTCCCTCTGTTGCAACAGGAGACGAGCTGTTGCCATGTCTCATAGAAACAAGTAAATAGGTCTATAAACATACTCCCTAAAGAATCGCATATAACAGGGGTCTGCAACCTATTTTAAATGAAGTGCCATGTTTTTATTTTCTAGATAGTGAGTCTGCCATATCAAGATTCCTTTTAATGACACCACATTCAAATTTCCAGCATATTTTGATTGTCCACAAATATAAAGTTCTTCCTTCTTTTTACATATTTTCTTGCACATTGTTATAATGATCATTATAAATATATATCCCCCTGCAGTCAGAGTTCATTGTTTTAATGAATGAATGTGATGCATTGTGAGCTGGTAGATCTGCTATTTTCAAAAGTAATCTTTGAAAAAAGTGACAATAAGAATATTTTTGACAAATGTTATTGAAACATTTAAAAACACAAATCTGTCATGGGGGTCACTGGCTTAGTTGGGCAAATGCATTCATCTGGGGGTCCTTGACATGGGAATGTCGCTGTGTGAGGATCACTGGTTTAAACAACATTAGGAGAAAAGCCCAAATAAGCACTTTAGAAACAAGAAAAGCAACCACAACTACCAATATTTACAAGCATCTTTGCAGAAAAAGAAGCCGCTTATAATAAACAGACATGGCAACACTCCAGCAGCACTCCAGAGCCGATCAAGTGTAAAATCAAACAGTGCTTTTTGCTTTTAAGACGTGGTCAGACCCAGGCGGAATCGGTATGCGCTGAGTGTTTTTAGGTCAAGGGGCTTAATAGCAAATTAGCGCAAAGCGAAAATAATTAACATATGGACACTCCCCCAATGCTAAATTATGCAGGAACGTGGTATTCCATATGAGTGAGCGCTCACCACGGCTTCCATAATACGAAAAGGCGCAGAGCGAGGGCGAAATCTGTATTACCGCATGGGTTTTTCGTCTTGCTTAATAGGGCTCATGATGTCTTAACTGGCAACACATGTGTCTTAACTGGCAACACATGATGTCTTAACTGGCAACACATGTGTCTTAACTGGCAAAGCATGATGTCTTAACTGGCAAAGCATGATGTCTTAACTGGCAACACATGTGTCTTAACTGGCAACACATTTGTCTTAACTGGCAACACATGTGTCTTAACTGGCAAAGCATGATGTCTTAACTGGCAAAGCATGATGTCTTAACTGGCAACACATGTGTCTTAACTGGCAAAGCATGATGTCTTAACTGGCAAAGCATGATGTCTTAACTGGCAACGCATGATGTCTTAACTGGCAACACATTTGTCTTAACTGGCAACACGTGTGTCTTAACTGGCAACGCATGTCGGGAGCCACAAGAGAGAGAGAGAGGAAAGGGAATGAGGTAGGGATTGGGTATGTAGGATGTACCCACAAACGGGTATTGACTAATAATAATAATAATAATATTAAAAATCACACCTGTATGAAGTGAGGGGCGCTCTTATCATCTTACAACATCGAGGACGATTTGCGCAGTAACAGACAAAACAAACACAGACAAAACAACCATTAAACTCTGTCCATTGTCAATGGTGTTTTTAATGTTTGTCTAAGGAAAACAAACATTAAACCATAGGAGGGGCTAGCCTAGCGCCCCTCAATACTACACTTGTTATGTGTGTGCCAAGTTGTGCAACCTTTTGAGTATGATTAGGCCCTCAAAATAAACTGCTATTTATTCATGTGTAGCACATTAATTCCTCACATTTCAATAGGGCTTTGCACTGTTACAGAGCTCGGTCACTAATAATCCCTTGCATCTCAACAGGGCTTTAGTCTACACTAGTGCAGTGCTCGGGCCTTAATAACAGCCTAATTACCTCAGCCCGAGGACTCTAATTGAAGCAAAAATAATTGCACAGCGGACACAATTTAATTGCAATGGTCCTCATTTAGATGTGTTATATTTTTTTTCACGTTTGAATTTTCACTCTGAACACATGAGAATAATTTAAGTGCCCTCGTGATTACATTTGCTTCATGCGGAGTAAAACAACTCAGTTTTAACACATTCTGGGCGGGAACCCCTTTTGGTGTTTTAAACATTATGTTATAATTTAGCTATTGAAAAATAGCAGATCTACAAGCTCATAGCGCGCCACCGAGTGGCGCGCTATGAACTTGTAGGTCTGCTATTTTTGAAAAATCGTTAAAATGTGCCTCAAATCTTTCAGAAAATTGTCATGATTTAGAAAAGTTTTTTTTAAATTTCGACGTCATGCCTGAATGGGTTAACTGCATCCTTGGCACAGCTGCCCTCTTATTTAAACATGTAAACTGTAGCATGCTCAGCTGAATGTAACTCATAGGATTATCCCAGTGTGGGTATGTGCATGTGCAAAGCTCATACAGTATAATGAAAGTATACACTATTATCCAGTACAAATTATTCCAAATGGCAAAATGTAAGCAAGGGACACACTTATTTTTTCTAATGTGATCTATCTAATGTGATCCTGGGCTCTACACACCCTCCACCAACCTGGGGAGAGCAACGGACTTGAACTCATGCATGAGTGTCCAAGTTTCTCCTTTTCACCTGACAGGGGGGAGTTTCCCTGGTTGGACGTAGCACATGGAAGGAACATGTTATTCCAACCAGTTCATTTCCCCTCCATCAGGCGCCCCGGCTGGCCAGGGGGAGGCAGTTTAGAGACCAGGATTACTGCATGTTTTTTGTGAGGGTATACCTACCCGAGGGGACACGGGGAGAACATGCAAGCTCCACACAGAGATGCCCATTCGCCAACCTCACCTCGGGTATGGGCCCTGATGACACAGAGGAGAGAACACGCCGCCAGCGCCCACAGCGTCCCCAGCGGGAATCGAACCCAGGACCTTCTAGCTGTGAGGCGACAGCACTACCGACTGTGCCACCGTGCCCCCAAGTGACACACTTCTGAATGAAAGGCATGGGAAGATGAATTTTGACTTTGACGGTATACCTTTGTTTCTAAATATCTCTGACATTATGGGAGTGATTATTTACTTTTATGTATGTCACAGATGGACATATTAAATAAATTTGTTAATGATTTAATGTATGTGCCTTGAAACTGGGGGCTTTCAGCCTTTCCCAATTATGAGTTAACCACAGATGTGGGATTTGTGCAAATTGTCAGAGCACTGTATTACACCGGGGGTCAATGAAGTGATTCCAATTTGGAGGATGCATTATGTGTACAGTATATCCACTCGTCTCTTGTGCGTTTGGCCCAGATTCTTGTCTAATGTCTACCTCCACTCAGTGTAGGTAGCAGAGGGCTCCTTTTGTATCATACTGTAGCTCTGGATGTATTCATGTAACTCTGCCAATAGCAGTGGTGTTCATCTGAAAAGGTGAACAGGGATGAAAGCATTCTATTTTTGTTTTTTTGCGGAGGTTGAGTCTAAGTCGCTTGTGTTTGAAGACCAAAACAATGCATCTCTCTTTTAAAATCTCTCTTATCAGTCACGTCTTTAAAGGTTCCGCTTCACCAGTATGTTCAACCTATTTCCATATCATTTGTCCTTGGTAATGTCTTGTGGGACAGTTAAAAAAAAACTGCCACCACTGACAAATATGAAGATGAAAATGGGCAACCGGTCGCGGCAACTGGTCAACCTTTGTTCATGATAAAATGGTACAATGTTGTCCTATACTCGGTCTGTGGACATTTCAGAAACCATGTCTACAGTGACATCATCGAACGGGAATCCAAGCTAATAGAAACTGCAGGCTTTCGATTACTGGAAAGTTAGCATGCTATAATGGAAGCCATTGTTTGATAATAAATAATCTAAATTGATACCATTGGTAGACAGGTTTCAGCTTTGTCTGTTTTCCAGCCTGATTCGCTATCAGTCTGGTCAGCCTCCTGTTTGACTCGTATTTCATAAGGCCACCTGTTACTTAGTGACATTGTTGCTGATTGGATGTTGTTCCAAATAAACAGATAGGGTTAGGGTATTTACGTCATCAGCCAGCACCACTTTGTCCATGCTTTTCTTGAAAGAAATAGTGCCAGTTTGAGACTCGAGAGTAAAACCTACGGTTTAAAAGTAAACACTAGTTTGATTCAGTAGTCCACTATATGTCAGATTCATTATTACAAAATAACTGCCGGCAGTGTGAATGATAAGGGGACATTATCATTCACAGTATGATAACAATAGCTGTGCATTGATATTACGTCAAATTGGTGTTTTTGTGCCAAACCGCACCACAGACCAATCAGAAGCCTTGAGTGTATTCTCTCGGTTGGCATGTCCCGCCTACCTTGGAGGTAGGAAACTTGTCTTCCACATTGAGTAGTGAAGTGACAACACAAATTCACGGAACGGCGTGTTGGTCTGACTCACGCATTACTAACCCTATCCCTAACCCTACTCTAAAATCTGAGTAATGAGATGTCAGAGTTACAGTTGGGTGCCACCGAGCTTGTCCCTTTCTGTTTAACTGTCCTTTTAGTTTCGCAAATGTCACAAAATTAGTTCCGAAATCAACCAGCAGGTGGAGCAGTTGAGTATATGTTTTTATAGTGCATGAACCCTGCATGGACAAGTAGGCATATGCCTTAAAACATTATACTTTCTCTCTATAACTAAAATAAAAAAATAAAAACACCTTTTAGATATTGTATTTCTCTCATAAATAGAGAAACATTCACTCAAGTTGATGATGGCATAAGTGTGGTCCAGCCCTATGGAAGTATCGTTATGGCATCTCACAACAGCGTTAGGACAAATGTCCGTAGTAAAAGTAAAAGCTAAAGTGTTGTGATCGCTGCCGTCATTCAGGTAGCGTCTCACGAGCAGCGCTATTTTGAGTCGGCAGTCCACGTGCCGAGTGGCTCACCTATGGCTTTTTGTGGAACATCCTGTTCTACTACGTAGGAGACATTCCATGTAATCACAGCGATGGCATTTTGTATAACGCATATCATTATTTCCTCTTCTCTGTACTGCAAAATATGTTTTTTTTGTATCGATTGTATCACTCACTGCAGAGAGCTGTCAGCGAAGAAATAGGCTGTCGGACATCTCAAATTAGAAAGATACGTTCGCTCTCTGGTCTCGTGAACTCGAGAGAACATTTCCCTCAAGTGAACTTCAAGGACGTGAGTCCATTTTCTTTGTGTTCTTGGTATTGAGAATTGTCCACAGAGGGAGGTGAGGGGGGGGGGGTGTTTGAATGCGTCATCTGTATTGCTGTGCTTGACAGGAACAATGCTGCTGTCAGTGTACAGTTACATCTCCTGGTGCCTCAGTTATCGTGTGTGTGTGTGTGTGTGTGTGTGTGTGTGTGTGTGTGTGTGTGTGTGTGTGTGTGTGTGTGTGTGTGTGTGTGTGTGTGTGTGTGTGTGTGTGTGTGTGTGTGTGTGTGTGTGTGTGTGTGTGTGTGTGTGTGTGTGTGTGTGTGTGTGTGTGTGTGTGTGTGCTTGCTTATGATTGTTTTCCTTCGCATGTGTGCTTGTGGCCTTCGATGTATGACTGTATTGCGCGTGCGCACATGCATGTACATACCATACCACTGTGTGTGGTCCTTGTGTGCGTGCGTGCATGCGTGCGTGCAGATTATAAAATCAGTGTCCTGCTTCACAGTCACTTGTAAGCAGTGTGTACTCATTAGGCTCTTGGCGATGACATGGTAACCTCCAGGTGGTCTGAGAGCTCCTCTGATAATGCCAGCACGGTACACTGCAGAAATGTCACTGCTTTAGCGCTGGCTTCACTGCCTTGACCTCCTACTGCAGTGCTTGATGTGGTTCCCAGACTTTCTCATGTCAAGGACCCCCAAATTGACACTAATCATCCCGCGGACCCCCATTTGAAGATATATGCCAGGGACCCCCATGAGAGAAGATTTTTACGGCTCTAGCAGAGATTCTCAACCCGTTTAATTTCAAGGACTCCCCAGTTTTACATGCTTTTAGGCTACGGAACCCCCATTTAATGGCATTTCTATCTCTGGGACCCCAATTTATATTGTAAAATCAATGTTAATTTAACTCTGAGAGTGTAGGGTCCAATTGGTTCCATTTGTACACTCTCTGAGTTACAGACCCATGAGGGTCCATTTGGTTCAAAACTATCCTTTAGCTGGGGACCCCCTGGAACTCCCTCAGGTACCCCTGGGGGTCCCCAGACCCCACTTTGGGAACCACTGTCCTACTGTATACCAGAAGCACAGGTTGTGTGTGAGCAGAGGGAATAATGCAAACGGCACAGCATACGTTTTTCATGACAGGTCTGCTTACAGTATTTGTTAATGATTATTTTGTTTCTTTCATTTAAAAAAATAATTATTTAGCCTATTAACTTTGACAAAATGGTAACACCTGGAGGCATGATTGACAAATGTAGAGTACGTGTAACTTCAACTTGTAACACTGAATCTGGCAATCGCATTAATGTCATTTTTCCCCTGGGGTGAAAGTGTGGGGGGAAATTTTGTAATGCAATTAAATATTGACCTTTGTTTGTTAGTTGTGTTCTCCGAAACAGATGTTGACTTCCACCACTTCCGACATCAACAGCCCACGTAAACTTTCCAAACTACTTTTGCTGTGTGCGCGCGCGTGCAAACTTCTTTCGCTGTGCGCTCGCGCGTGTGTGTGTCAGCGCGTGTGTACATTGCATGTGTGCACACGTGGACAAGCGCACATTTTCTGTGTAGTGTGTGTGTACGCGCGCTCCGGCGCAAACAGCTAATCTACAAGCTCACAACATCACAGGTTGCAAAAGCCACATTGACACCATTTTGGACGCAAATGCACCTGCAATTGGATCTGTGCGACTTACCAATATCTGGGAGTACCTGTGCGACTGTCCATACTTTCTGTGGTGCATGTCAAACTGGGGGTCCTTGATACTTTTCAAATAGGGGTCTGTGGGCTAATAAGTGTAAATGTTGCGGTCCTTGCCATGAAAACGTTTCCCTACCATGCATTTGTTTGTTGAAATATATCAGAACGAAATATATCAGAACGGGTAAGGACTAGTAATAATAATAATCCAAAATCCTGTTGTTCAATCAGTGTAATATAGCAAAATTAGAATGGTCTAAAATATATAAAACCGATTAGACTAGTGTGGCAACCATGGAACTAATGCTCAGAAGGAGAAAGGAGACATGGCCTATATATATACTTGAGTTCCTGGATTTGCTGTGCTGAACTACAAAGAACCATCTCTGCTTCTCACAGCCAGGGACTCTTAGTGAAGAGGACTCCTTTCCCATGGCAGATGCTGTTATCGAATTCCACTTCCCCTTAAAGTGCAGAACACCCTATTCTGAGATTGTTCCCTGTTACTTACTTACTTTAAATGTCCTGCAACTGTATCCTTAAACGATCGTAGAAACTTCTTTCTGAATTCCCTCTGTGCCTCAGCAATATTCCCTCAGACAGAACCCTTAACCCCTTGTGTGTGGATGTTAAAGTTGCATTGTGACTTCTATATGTCTGTTTGGAGTTCGATCTTCATGTTGAGAGACATCAATGGTTTCTTACTGTGATTCTGCAC
The DNA here is from genome assembly GCF_951216825.1 of Electrona antarctica. Classification (NCBI taxonomy): domain Eukaryota; kingdom Metazoa; phylum Chordata; class Actinopteri; order Myctophiformes; family Myctophidae; genus Electrona; species Electrona antarctica. Next base: position 30,770,459 of record NC_136803.1, read on the forward strand.
CGTGGTCCCGCAGGACACACAAGCCAAGGTATACAGATCTAGTCGGTATGATAATGGCTTCAATTTATATGTGGACTCACAGATGGCTGGGTAGATAGACAGAAAGATATTCTAAACATTGCAAGATCAATACAGATCACAGGCGCATGCTACATAACTGCCAGTGAGCCCATTCTGATATACATGAAATGAATTTAGGCCATGTTCTATAATGTTCGAGCAGGCAGGCTAAATGTGGTCACAGACATCAAGGCACAGAGAGAGTACGTTATCATTCATTCTGCTCCTGCACTGAGCTGGGAGAGGATCTGGGATCGATACCAGTGAGAGCTGCATCAGGCTAAACTAATTGTGGAGGTGGAGGTTGCATGAAGCATCCATTCTTTTAATCGTAAAACGCATTTTCCACACTCTCCTTATCTCTTAGCCTGATTGTCAGACTCTGAGAGAACCAGTGCGCTCAGTCGAGTGGGTGGGGTCTATGGGCTGGAAACAAGGCTACTTATCTCTCTCTCTCTCTCTCTTTCTCACATGCACACAAATACACAAATGCACCACACACAGTTTTGACTAGACTATTTGAGATGCAATTTATGATGAAAAACTAGATTTATTTCTTCTCGCGTACTAATGTTTGCATACACTTGTGTTTTGTATTGATATTTCAAATTAATTTGATTGGAAGTAACATAAAACTGCACAGGGGAACGATGCAAGTTGGGAATGTATTCCCCACCCATTTATGAAATTCCTACCCATACATACAGAGATCCCTGCATGGCGCCAGCAAAAACGGCTGATGACGTGAAAGTAGGCCTACATTGGCAAAAATGGCAGACAAACTGACCGCCAGACAGACCGCCAGACAGACAGACAGAGTGGTGTAAAGTACATTTACTTAACCCCCTTATGGCTATTGACGTAATTGACGTAATGAATCAAAAAATCCATCATAACCGTTGACGTAAATTACGTAAACGTTTTATTCAACGCGACGCATTGAGCGCTTGTACTGTAGATCGGCTATTTTCAATAGATTTTGTACACATTTTGAACTTGTGAAATGTGACATTCTGCAACATGAGTAATTTTACTTTTAGTACTTTAATTACATGTTGATGCCGATACTTTTGTACTTTTACTCAAGTACAGTTTCAATTCCGTACTTTTACTTGTAACGAAGTAGTTCTAAATTGCAGTATTGGTACTTTTCCTTAAGTAAAACAATTGAGTACTTTTCCACCTTTGGTTCTACTGTGCACGTTACCACTTTACGGCTTATTGTTGCAGACATGATGCAGACCTTGCGGCCAATCCTTGAAGCCAGTGGCTTGAGAGACCCACCCCGCCCCCCTTGCTCTAACAAGCACAATCACATCAACTATAACTCTCATGGGCCAATGGGAAAATGGCATAATCGACAGCAGAACGCTACTATCATTGCCTCCTCACTCTTAGATTGAATTTGAGACTCAATTTGTACCCGTGGAATTGCTGTTTCATTAGATTCCAAGTAACCTTGCTTTCAGCGCAGAGTGGACACGGGGGTAATAATGAAAATGCCACAAGATATCTTTTACACTGACACTTAGATGGGATCTATTGTTTTGTGTTATAGTGCTATTCAAGGAGCCATGCTATTTATTAGTTTTTCGGTTAATTTGCAGATTGTTATTAATGTCCCCTCCCCGGAAAGTTTCTCATTTGCCATGCTGATCTACAGGCTTAGGCAACCACACAACACCCATGCCTAGTCTCTGATATTATAGAGGTTGAAATACCACATGATCCAAGAATTTGGTTACTGGGTGACGTTACATTGATCAACACAAATTTTAACAGAGTATTTTGTGTTACTCGCAAGTACAGCTGCGAAGAAAATCATCTTGGTTAATTGGAAATCTGAAAACTCATACTGTACTCCTGAAAAGATACTGTACAATGTAAGGAGAAAGCCTGCTACTTTTGAAAAGATATGGGGTAGGTTCTTTGAGGTTCTACCTTCAATATCTCCTCTGGGTTGATTTTGCTTTAGTTTTATTTATATTGTTATTTTTATTTATTTACCCGAGTTGATGTTGTCAAGTGGTGTTGTGTACAATACAGAGTAATGAGAGCTGTGTAGTTTACCTTTCTGGGGTTGGGGTGGGGGGTGTTGTTTTTGCTGTTTTTTGTCTTTTTTTGAGTTTGTCTTGTCTTGTTTAAAAAAAAAGAAAATCTTGATTCTGTAATTCATTGTTTTAAATGATGATGTCTGTATTATCATTAAATAAATCTTAAAAAAAACAAAACAAAACCCATGCCTAAACTCAACCAGGTAGGTTGAGTCAACCTATCTTAAGCTTTTTTGTCTTCCCCCCCCCCCCCTCTGTTGCAGGGTATTCTCTTAGGTTGTTGAATTTAGTCCTGTGCACCCCTCATACCTGCAAAGGCACCATACTTCACTTCACTTCATCACACAACAAGCCCTTTGTTGTAGACACCCACGCCATTACTTTGCAGAGTTTTTTTATTGTAAGGCTTTTTGAAATGTTTCTGCAGCCTCAGCGGGGCCACCTACTTTAGTATAGCGTGCTATCTGAAGACCCCCGGGCTTGTTCTACATGTAGGATGATTGAGACATTTAAATTTTCTGGCTCATGTTTCAGCTCTCTTGTAGAAGATTGGATCACGTGAAGGCAAAGCATGTATGCAGTAATGTACTGGATACTGTATGTATGTATCGTACTGTATGTACATATCCTGTACGTATCCTAGTCTAGTATGTTTGGTGGGATGTGCTGTAATTTTCCTTCCACCAAAGAAGAATATGTTAACTTTCTGCTTATGGCACACAGTTCTGTATTTTGTTTTAGTTCATTTTTTTTGTCAGACCTATAGGATTCCTGTCAAACAGCAGGGAGTATGTTTTGTTGCCTTAGGCTTAGTTGCACTTACTCCTCATGTCTCACATAAAAAGATGCTGACTGGAAAATAAAATAATAATACAAATAAAAACTACTTGACATGCCCTCTTGCTGTCAGCGCTTGCAAACTGTACCTGACTGCAAACACGTCCATCTGAACACCGTTTGCAGCTTGTGCAGATGAGTATAATCTCAGACTACACGACTGGATGGAGACACATGCAGACATGTTCCACCACAGTCTTGGTTTAACCCAACGGGAACACCAACGGGAACCCCTGTTGGTGTTTGAAGGATTATGTTATACTTTAGCTGTTGAAAAATACCAGATCTACAAGCAGAAAATGTGGTGCAAATCTTTGAAAATATATTATTTCAGAGCGAACGTTTTTAAGTCAAATCTTTGCTTCTGGAACAACATATTTTCAGATGGGGGTCGGCGGCCAAATACCTATTAGTTTTTGGGGGTCCTTGACATGAAATATTGAGCACCACTGACATAGAAACATAGGTATTTCTATTTTTTTTAAGGAGGCATGAGGTCAGTCCGCTGCCCCCCCAGGTTGGCAGAGGAAGTGTAGCGCCCAGGATTACATTAGATAATTGGCACTGGGTGAAAAAACTGGGTTGCAAAATCGTGGGATAAAAAAAAAAGAAAGCAAAAGAAACATAGGTATTTCAGAAAACTGATTTAGAAGACATTTTTAAAATGTCGACGTCAGGTCTAAATGGGTTAAGCAAGTCACCTTAGAAGTGGAGGTCTGTATTCAGGATCCAATACTCTTACTCATTATTACAGATTTTTGGAAAAGCTCAAACTGATTATTTTACCAGCACTCTCATGCACAGAGGCTGTTGTCTTCCTCTTCTAAAAGCAAGCCCAGGATGGCGCAAAATAAAAGAGCCAAGTACTGTACTAAATTAAAAGAGGGAACCAAAGTGAAATTCAGCGGAAAATCATGATGATAAAAGGACTGCTGTGGATCGTTTTGAATGCCTCTGTTTGGACAACAGCCAAACACTTTAATACCTGCAATACAATTGAAATACTGTCTGTTGTACGCAGTTTGAAGCTCACTCAAATAACTACTATTGGATTTTAGACGTTGTTTTGGGCCAGCGTTTGATGTGCCTCTCAGGGTGATGTATTCTTCAGGCCGTTTTGAACTGCAGATTTTAAAGTCTTAACCAATTTTGACTTGGGAACGATTCTATAAATGTCTTCTAAATCCTGACAGTTTTCTGAAAAAGCTATGTTTCTATGTCAGTCGTTCTTCGATTTTTCAAAAATAGCAGACCTACAAGCTCCTAGCGCGCCACTCGTGAGCTTGTAGATCTGCTATTTTTCAATAGCTAAAGCATAACATAATGCTTACAACAAAAGGGGTTCCCGCCCAAAATGGGTTAATGAGCATAATTGATAGCATAAATAATTCCATGATTTATTCTGACCCCTCCCCGAAAAAGCCCATCTGTCCTTCCTGACCCCTTATCCATAATTTATACATTATGGATAATTAGTATGGACTTGGACATGGTTATTCGTCTCAACTGCTGATGACCGAGGGTAGTGGACGTTTACATCCACAGAAATCCTCATTGTCTGGTTACATCTGTCGGCCTGGTCCCATTTTCCACTGGGGCCAGGAGGGATGGCTACACAATTTGTTACATCATACCTGATTGCTCAGGAACTGTGTTTATACAAGACGCGCTGATTAAATGTCGTCCCTGGGACGATCCCTATGGGTCTGCGGTTAGAATCCCGGCTCCTCCTCCTGTCCACATGTCGAAGTGTCCTTGGGTAAGACACTGAACCCTACATTGCCTCCAATGAGTTGGTCGGTGTGAGCTCGCCACCATTGGTGTGTGAATGTGGGAAGTGAGGACGCTGGTGTCGACTGTTCGCCGCTTCACCTTCCAATGTATTAATGAATGGACCATTGTAAAGCGCTTTGAGCACTTGGAAAAGTGCTATAAAAAT
>NC_136803.1:30777848-30841650 GCF_951216825.1 Electrona antarctica
CATTTGACTTTCATGACTTATTTATTGTTAGAGCTATTGCTACTTAGGGGTGAAAATAGAGCATAGTTTCCCCCCCATAACAGCTGTATTGCAATTATCATAATGGATTTAGTTTAAAACAACCATACAAAAATTGGGATTCCGAAACAATAATTAAAGGTGATATAGACAAGTTTTCAGTGTTTGTACACAGAATTCTGTGTACAAACATAAATAGCTCCACCCCCCCTCCCCCTGTCATTCTATTGGCCGAGCCAGGTCACTTCAGGCTATGGGATTGTTGTTGCTGCTGGGAGGGACGCTATGGATATTGCGCTCGTATGGCTAAATATGACATTAAACAATTATGAATTTCTATCGATATCTTAGTTACAACAATGACATTGAGTTGACATGTTGTTTTAAGGGTAACTGTAGCATAATCGCAATATCACACGACTGGCACGACGAGTCCCGCAAATGAGGAAGTAGGGGAGGAGGACTCACTGGCTCTCAATGCAATTCTCTTTTATTTGTAATCGTGCATATAAAACATATATTGCCCCTCAAATTCCCCAGCCACTACAGCATCGTTCATGTGAACTACTCTGTCCACGGTTATTCATTGCAATGAAGAAAAATCGCTATGATGATCCGCGACGGCTGTCACCGTTGGCAAGCACGGGTTGAATGCATGCTTCAAGCCCGCCGGGGCAGGCAGTCGCCGCGGCGGTGAAAAACCGCGACATGACTAATACTCACTTCCACCATTTCAACAAATAAGCACATACAACCCACTCCACATGAACGATCATATTGTTGTAACCAGGAGATTTTATGGGGGGGTCGGGGTCCGACGTTCTGTGACTTCTAGGATCCTCCGAGTTCTTAGGGGTGCTGGCTGCTGGTGTTTTCACACCACCCAACCATGCCTATACATAGCGATTCTCATAATTTCAATAGGCTTACATATTAAATCATAAACATACTATTTCACATGAACAATGTTGATGAAACTAAGATATGGGGATAATATTATACATTGCAATGAAATCGCATCGCGTTTTCATTATAATACTGCTGGGTTGAACACACCGTCACAGCCTCGCGCTGCAATTGGCTAAAAGTTTAAATCCCCCGCGACGTCCCGTATAGTAAACTGTAGTGGATATAAACAGTGCATTCAGCCAGAGGGGGGCAAAGGGAGAGTGTGCTGTTGCAGGAGAACACCTCAGCATCACAACATAGGGAAAGATAGAGGGGGAAAAGGCCCAAAAAATACATTTATATATATTTAAAATCTTGGCTGAAAACTTGCCTATACCACCTTTAACCTTCATTGCCCAAATGTGTATTTCATCTATGATAAGTATTGTCTGTACGTGCGTGTGTTTGTGTACCCATAATCTGCGTACACTTACTTGTGAAGACACGCCAGGCAAGGCCGGGGAAGACAAAATGAAACCATTCACTGGGAGAGCGTGTGAACAAAATGTGTGTTCATTGTAGTCATGTGCATCCATCCCGAACTGTAATCTCTGGGTTGGCAGCTTTCACAAAGGACAATTGATTTTAAGACCGCGCACTGTATTACTGTACCTCTGCTTGATTGTTGGTGGAGGGAAAACAATCTAATATGCAGGTGAAAGATGTGGCAATTTAAAACAAGACAATAGTTGTCCATCTGATATCTGTGCCATGGATTGTGGGCTATACTGTAGTGTAATGTCAATTCTCACGTGTTGTTTTGTCATCTATAGCAGGGGTTCTCAACATTTTTGGCCGGGGACCCCCGGAGATGCTTTGGCAATGTCTCGAGACCCCCGCCCCGCCCCCTCCCGACCCCAAATATAAATTGACTGCTACAATAACCTTAATAATAGAGACAATACACCATAAATAAATACTGAAACCGAGACTATACACCATAAATAAATACTGAAACCAGATAATCATTGGGGAAGGTGTATGTGTACTATATGTAAACTCTTTTTCCAGGCATTCAGTTGCAAAAAAAAAAGTTTTTTTTTCTTCTTCTTTTTTAACATAATTTGGGGACCCCCCCAAAATAATTTGGCGACCCCCAGAGGGGGAACCCATGATCTATAGTAGTGCTGCACAACTAATCGAAAGAAAAGAAAAAGATCGAGATCTAGATCCAGACACCTATATGTGATCTCATTTCTAAATTTGAGCAAGAATCGTGCTGCACTAGTTGGCTGTCCAATTAATTTGAGTTACTCTTATGTTTTAGCTTTAAAAGAGAGGTTTAAGTCAAGCACTTTGATGTTGTCTGTTCAAAGCCACTGTCCACATTTATAATGTAGTAATGTTTTTGCTTTAACTACCGGACTAAAGACAATAAATATTTAGTTAATTCGAGATTCACATTTGAGCAAGAGTCGTGCAGCACGAATCTATAGGAAAACGGATGTTATTAGCTAAAATATATATATATTTTAGTCTTTTTTTTGTCTCATTTGCATTGTTGAACGATTGAATACTATTGAACTAAATCATAACAGTGCACACTTGTATCACCAAAAGTTAGTGGAGATTAGTTTAGATAGACGAACAGTATCCAGAAGACAAGTATTCAGGCTGTGACAGCAGCACACAAAACTTAGCATCCTCTTTTTTTTTACCTAAGCTCCCTGGTTTAAAAAAGCAATGACACAAGTCAAAATTGTAGTTTGCATGTTTATATCCTCTCTCTATCATCTCAAAGCTCAACTGTAACTTATGTGAGGGCAACTCCTACAAAACCAGAGCAGATGTTTTCCCCAAGACCCAGTGGGAATTGTGGCATCTTCCCATCCCACAACAAGCCTACGCTGGTTAGCATGTAGGGCAGGCATCCAAGCTCCTTCAAATGAAGCACCTGCTTATCTGACAGGCTCCAGCATTACTATAATTATCTTCAAATGGATGGCAGCCATTGTGATGTGGATCGAAGCAGGGACGTGCACACGTGGACATCAAAGGGGGCTTCAGCACCTGCCCTTTTACCCCGCCTGTAAAACAACTGCCCTTTCCTAGACCACGAATGCAGCAACTAATGGTGAAAGAACTGAAAATGCTACTCCTTTCCATGCCATGCCGGAAGGCAGCATTCAGGAGAATAGGCCTATCTCACAGCCCCCTTTCCACGCCCCCTTCCGGTAGCTAGTGGTATCATTTAACATTAGGCATTTACACTTTTTTTCTCTGGAGAAACTAAGTACATTTCCTAATGTTAAAATGTCAAAGACCGATAATAATATGAAGAAAACACAACTCAAATAAGTAGAATAAACCTTACTTTTACAAAACGGTAGTTTGTGGCTTGTGAAAATACCGCAGAAAAAATAACACCATTAGCTCCAAAAGGGGGTGGGGAAATGCTGTGAGATAGGCCTATTGCTTTTGCTTTTGCAAGTCTCCTGAACTTGAACACAGTATTTTGCGTTGAACAAATTTGTTTTGGAATCCAATGTCGTACACCGCATCTCCACTATAGCTAAAGAGTGCTGGGTTGCGCCCCGAAAATAGCTGATCTACAAGCTCTCACTCAAGTGAGCTTGCAGATCTGCTGTTTTTCGCTATGTTTGTCCAACGGGATTTCAGCCTCTTAACGCTCTCTGCATGTCCCTGGATTGAAGTCTAATCACCACAGCTCAGTTTATCAAGAGATAGTCATATCTAGATCAGGATGTCCACATTAGCGGGCGCGCTGACAAGATTAGATGCCATCAATCGTGTACAAAAGCATCTAAGGCTAGGCCTAGAAATATCCACCCCGCCTCTATAGCTACCTCCTCCGCAGCACATGATAATTAATATGATTTTTTTTTAGCAAATCTTATCAAATTATATATTTTTTGTGTGTCGCAGGGCCGTGCCCTATAGACACTAACATGGACAATGCACACATCTGATTACACAGTTGCTTCTCATTAATCACAGCTGGCCAGCTTGGAAGTGACTGTTTGGTAGGGTTGGTTTCATGTGTATATCTGTAATAGTATCTGAATGAATTCCTGAACATGCATATTGCAATGCTTTTAAACAGGTTCAAATGATTGCCATGTCTCTCCTCTGCAGTGCTTGCAATCCTCCTGGGAGATGCCAAGTAGGCTATACTATAGAGGAGATGCCTGAAATAATTAAATGGAAATGAAATATAAAACATTTATGTAATTGTAGTTTGCTTATGGGCCTAGTTTGCCTTAATTGTTTAAGTTAATTGATACTGATTACTGTGAGTGTTCTTGGTATGGCCCACTTGCTTTAAAATGGTGACTGCTGCAGACAGTCAGTTTAAGGCGAGACATGGTAGGTGAAATCATGATTTTTCCTTTTTTTTTGTTGCTATTTTGCTTCCTAAACATGTTTTCTTCCAAACTAATCAGTGATCATTTAGCTTTTGGCAGGCTAGGGAACACCAGAGGAACAGAACTGCTAGGGCCCTTCGTGGAAGGGTGTGCTATACATTAGATATCTTCTTGATTTAGACACCGGAGAAAACAAACGGTACATGTCAGAGACACAGGTTTAATACGTGCACACTGGCACCCAGCAATAAGGTTAATAGAGGCAATATTCTGTTTTAGTGGAAACCTTAGACCTGTCATAGTCCGTCATAAATAATTACTTTGCTCTTTGAACATGGGCCCACTCCAATTAAGTTAGAATAGGTTAACATAAAATTCCAATAACTTATCTTTAACAAAAAGCAATAATTTCAATCTTGTCATATAGATAAGAGGACACTGTAATTACATTTTCACAAAAAATTAACAATGTGGCCTGCAGTGCAGATGCCAATTATGAGGGAGCCCTCCGTGCCATTTGTTTTCTAGTGGTCAAGGCTGTTAAGTGGATTGAACTAAGCTTCTGCTGGCTGTCATATTGCAGAAAGATGCTATGTCTTGCTGTGCCGGTATTGCAAATATGCAGTTAACAGTACCCTAAAATGCTCCTGTAAAGCTCTGAAGCAGCATAATATGCTCATTTACATCATTACTACACCCTAATTTTACACATCCTATAGCTCTCTCTGGCTATCTTATCCCCTCTATTGTTGTTGCGACCAGAGGTCGCAGTTAACTATGCAACGTTGCGTTTTTTGACACCTAACCCACAATCCCCGTCACTCACCCCAGGCAAGCCCCCAGGTCATCGTGACATCACTGACATCAGCCCCATGGTCACCCCAGGCAAGCCCCCAGGTGCCAAGGTCATTGTGACATCACGTGACATCAGCCCCCATATATGGTGCCCAGGTCATTGTGATATTCACTGTACATTTTGACATTGTTAATATTAATGTCATTGTACTTGTTTATTGCGACCGAAGGTCACAGATTCCTATGAAAACCTGCAAAACCCGTCAGTCAGTTCGTCGGTCACGCCTCCATATATGGTCACGCCTCGTGACATCACGCCACCATATATGGTCACGCCTCGTGACATCACTCCTCCATATTATGGTCACGCCTCATGACATCACGCCTTGTGACATGTCACGCCACCATATTTGGCCGTGTCCATATATGAAGATCACGACACTGACCTCATAACCATACATGGAGAAGACTGGATCATCACCTAGATCTGCATATATGGAGCCCGCCAGCGACTCTACATCTGACCTCAAACCTCAAGTGTTTGTGGGTGGGTGAGGAAAGCTAAGATAGTCCTTGTTCGGCCCCTTTTTCTTTCTTATTGCGTTCATATGTTCCTCTATTTCATGTGAACACAGTGATGCTCAAAGCTAATCTCAACTTGATAAAGATAAATGGAGCCGGTGGGAGAAGTTGGTGAGGTTATGCAAGGTGAGACGAGCTGTGCGAATAAAAAAAGTGTTCAACTCGAGTGTCGTGTGACTGAACAGGAGGATAGAAAAGATGAGGATACAATACAATGGAAGATAATAGAAGTTTACCGAAGTGTGAGATGTGAAACTTGCTAATGCATGAGGGAGGGAGACTGTTTTTGGCCTCAGCCTGAGGGCATTAACCATCTAAATGAATTCCCATCAGCTCTCATGCAAAATGGTGTGTGGTGCACGGCTGTTGCTGATCCAAAACAACTATAGCCAATTACGCCTTATCAACCTTCAACATTGTTGTAGGTTGCAATTATTCACCCTAGCAGCCAATCTCATCTGCATCAGCAGAGGAATTCATTCACTTGTACAAGGTCAACATGTAGTGTCAGAGAAAGAGAGCCTGACTGCAGCGGCTGAAATAAATCCCTTAAAAGCGCCTTCAGATGTGTCTGCCAACCTGTTAATGATGTGATTAATATGGTCTTTTTCCACTCAAACCACTCCAACAACTGGCTTTATTAGTACCCGTGTGTGTTTGTGTCTGTACGGGTGAGCATGGTTGCTATGGTTAGTATGTCACTGACATCACTGTAGTACCCGTGTGTGTTTGTGTGTAGTTGTGTGTAGTTGCACCACTCAGTTCACACGGGTGTGATTTTTTATTTATCTCATAAGTTCATAATAAACAAAGAGGTAGGAGCGCACACCAATAGTGGGGAGGTGCTGACCATGAGGAGACGAGAAGGAAGGAGAGGTCGCACAGCTCGTAGTCGCGATGCAAAAAAACAATTTATTAGATTACCAACGTTTCGGCAAAACAAAATGCCTTCTTCAGGGCATCTCAAGTTCATAACAACATAACATTCCGAACTTTTGTAATCGTAATTGAATCAACACAGGTGTGTTGTCCTTGCAAAAACTAGTGTTTACACATAGAGGCATGAAGCATACACACTAACCCATTACACACAGACGCATTTCACAGGCACAGCTTGCTCCCCTCACCCGGGACCTTCTGTCTCAAGGATATTTTCAACTTCACTTAGGTCTAATGAACAGGCAGGCAAACAAACATGTGTGTGCAAGATCGTGCACCAGCGACCGTCTTCCTAAGAGGGGTTATTGATTGCAGTCCATTCAACATTTGCGTGCGTCAGTGAATGGCCCCATTTACATGCAGCAATTCATTCGGAATGAACGGATTCATTCCAGTCATCAGAATAAAAATGCTCATGTAAACACCTCAATTGTAATAGAATATATCCCATTCCGAATGAATTTTCATTCTGGTCTGGAGGGGTGGTACATACCGTTTGAATCGGTATAGATCACCATAGAAACACTTTATTTCGAATGCTACTGGGTGTTTGGAATTATTATTATTATTATTTTACACGTGTCTGCCCTTAGTAGACTATAGTGCTTTTTGCCCATGTCCAAGCAGGGATGGAGACATTTGGAGACATTTTATGCACGCAGAAATGCGCTATTTTACCCATTAAAAAAAGACAAAAAGACAAATATTACATAATACATTTTGTGCATGTAACTGAGGCCAATGAGCCTCATGGTGGCTCAGCATGTTAGTGCCGAGGCCTTGTGTTCTCTGTGAACAACTAAGACCTATGAGTTACAATCTGGCTTCTGTGACTGTGACACTAGATAGACTGCTATCTAGTGCCACAGATAGACGAGATAGAGAGATTGACTCTCTCTCTCTCTCTCTCTCTCTCTCTCTCTCTCTCTCTCTCTCTGAAAATTTGGAAGGCGATACTCTAAATCACAGGGGCTTGGAAGGGTATTGACAGGCAGGCTAATTAACTACTGCAGACTTTTCAACCCACCTCCCTGCCAATTGGTAAGCTCCATCCCCTCTCTTTAGGCTAATAGAATGTCTCTGATCCGGAGGCATGTTGTGGGACGCAGTATGACAATTCATGTGCAGGAGATTAGCAGAGTTCAATCCTCGTTTCTTCTTTCCTGAAACGTATAACTTGAGGGGTTTTGTTTTTCTGCTGCTTTTTTGATGGATACCACGAGCGCTGCTGACTCAAGTGTTTGTGTTTACATGCCAACGAGCGCAGCACAGGCTTGTGCTTTGTACTTGGAATTGAATTGTGTGCGTGCGTGCGTGCGTGCGTGCGTGCGTGCGTGCGTGCGTGCGTGCGTGCGTGCGTCTGTGGGGACGTGCAACTACTACATGATTTAGCAGTTCTCACATATGGGCTGTTTTCCTCAAGCTGATGTTCAGAGACGCTTGTGGGGAGTTCTTCTGTTTTTCTTCTTCTCACTATCACAATCTTTCATTCTCTATCTCCCTCTCTCCCCCACATATCTAAGTATCCCTTCTAGCAAAGACTACATGCTTACGGAAGGTAGGCCTACAGCAACAACCTTTTTCCTGCTGAGGAAGAAGTCTCCGTTTCAAACATCACTGTTGAGTCGTACAGTGCATTTTGACAGTCGGTGGAAATATTTGACTATTGTATGTATTACTGCCAGTGAATTCTAAAAGGACACTCAAATGTGTCTTAATAGCTGGCTTGTTTTGGCTCCAGATGAAATGCACAATGAAGCCAGAGACTTGACAGAGTAGCCATGTGGAAACTGCACTTCCCACATGGCCCCTCCAATCAGTCTGAATCTCAAGGTTTGCTGCAATGCAAAGAGGCTCATGCAAACAGCAGTGTAATTAATGTTGCTACTATCTGGAAAGGGGCCGCCTTTAATTGATCTGGGACTGTGGTTTCTGGAAACACTTGCTATGCATATAGCAACACAACTAGGCATTTTGTTCTTATAATTGTAAGGGTGGTAGACACTTACTGTAGTGTAGGGTCTGGCTGGGTGGGCCATACTGGATGTTTTTTGGTTGTCCGTCCGTTGTGTCCATTGTGAACGTGCGTTATCGCAGGGAGTCTCAGGACTTGGCTGGTGCCCTTAATTGTCTTATTCAATTAAATTATTCTTTAGTTCTTAAATGAGGCACAATGTTGAATTCTGAAACAAACTGATAGCAAAGACTTTCACAACAATTCCCCGTCCCTACATACATACTGTATATGGTGTGTCAAAGGATGCTGTAAGGTTGAACGTGTCTTGTGCGATTTTGTAATCCTCAAACATTCCAGAGTCAAAAATCTGTAGATCTCCAGGCATTAACCCTTTGACTTCTATTCACGATTTGCTCGAGTTAATTAATTGTAGAACACTTTATTAAGAAATGCCTTTTTCAGTGAGTGCTCTCCATTGGGGCCTGCTCTCCAGCCTTACTGAGATGTCTTGGTTGTAATTCCGCTCTTGTATTTACAGTAATGTCTGGCATTGCACACATCTTAAGCAAAAAAATAGCACACCCCTGGGTCTCATTGATCAATCATTTCATAAATATGTGCATACATTTCCTCATGAAATTATATGAACATCTACGGCTGCATTTATCACTTTGGCACAGTCAGAAGCAGGTGAAGCTTAGGAACCCTTATTCAGCCTAAATTAACATAGCACACAAGCGGTGTATGCCAACGATAAATAAGGCATTGTTAAGATGTCACATATAGCCTCAACAGAAGATGTCACATAGGCTTAACAGAAGAGACTTAGAGATTTGGAACAGGGTTGTTGTAACTTCAACAAAAATGGAAAATTTGGAAATGCAGTTATGACAATTCCTCTGCACCACACTCATCTAACTATACATGCACTGTGTGTGTGTGTGTGTGTGTGTGTGTGTGTGTGTGTGTGTGTGTGTGTGTGTGTGTGTGTGTGTGTGTGTGTGTGTGTGTGTGTGTGTGTGTGTGTGTGTGTGTGTGTGTGTGTGTGTGTGTGTGTGCGTGCATGTGTCTGAGTACACCGAATGGAGATTTCCATTCCCTATTGCATTTATCCCCCCCCCCCCACGACTTTAAACTACACAATTGTTTGACTTCATATGGAAGTAATTGGCCAATTGCAGTCAGATTAAAAGGTCCCACACCACCTGGAGCAAAATTGAAATTGTCCTTGCGAGTCAATCTCCCCCGACTTCAGGCATTAGCAGCTTGACAAGTCGCAATAAGAAAGTAGCTATGGAGCGTGTGTGTGTGTGTGTGTGTGTGTGTGTGTGTGTGTGTGTGTGTGTGTGTGTGTGTGTGTGTGTGTGTGTGTGTGTGTGTGTGTGTGTGTGTGTGTGTGTGTGTGTGTGTGTGTGTGTGTGTGTGTGTCACCACCAGAGACCGACTCTCCTCCCATGCACCCGCCTATGAGCAGCACTTATCCTGGGCAAGCTACCGAAAACAAAAGCAGATCTACAAACCCACCCACGTGGCCCTTAACTAATGATGTATTAACGTTGGTTAAGTCACAGTGAATTCAATAGTAATTAACATGAATTGTTAAATCATCAATTAACATGCATTGATAAATGAATGGTGAGTTAATCATTGATTTAAGCATTAATTAAGGTCAATAGGAGTCTCTTACCAGAGACTCCCGACGGTCATCAAATTATTGGTTTAGGAACGCGACAAAAACAAATCTCCATGAATTCAAGGCTGCATGGGATGTGTAATTGAATAAGTCACTTTTTGGGATTAAGAATATTTAGACCGATTTATGTTTGACAAAATGTGTTCATCTTCTGCACTAAGATGTGTGTGCACTGCAATGCATGTCTTGCATGGCATCGTATATTCGAAGTTCTCGGAAAGCCCCGCTGTGATTGGCCAGTAGTAAGACCCACAAAGCTGGGTTGAAAGTCAAAGTCAAAGTCGTACGATTTGTCACACGTTACTGCAGTGAATTTTTTTCTCCGCATTTGACCCATCTCTTGGAACGTTGAGCTGCAGCCGCTCGTCATTTGATTAGTTGATTTGACCCCCCCCAATCCAACCCATTGATGCTGAGTGCCAAGCAGGGAGGCATTGGGTCCCTTTTTTACAGTCTTTGGTATGCCCAGCTGGGGATCGAACCCCTGACCTCCCAGTTTCAGGGCAGACACTCTAACCACAAGGCCACTGACTGGTGTTCAGAGTTACAGAGTTAAAGTCAGTGACGTATCACGGCCACAAAGCACAGGCCTGAACGACGGGTGCATGTGTTTGGTCCGACATACCATTGGTCCGATAAACGACAACCCACCTCAAACCCTAACCTAACCATAACCGCAAGCACAGGAGCAGGCGCTAGTCCGAGGTGCGGACATATGTCGAACCAATGCTCCGTCGGACCATAGTATGCCTCCCCTGAACGACGCGTCTGCTGTCTATGACTTGGCCAACCAAACCGAACTGTGCACAAAGCTGTGGTCGTAGAATTAAGAGGATTGTAATATAGGATGCGTATGCATTTTAAATTGGAGGGAGAGAGTGAGAGAGGGGGGGGGGGGGGGATACAAACACACACATGCTCGCACGCACGCACGCACGCACGCTCCATAGCTACTCTCTTATTGCAACTTGTCAAGTTGTGCATCAACTGCTAATGCCTGAAGCCGGGGGGAGATTGACTCGCATGGACAATTTCAATTTCGCTCCAGGTGGTGTGGGACCTTTTAATCTGACTGCAATTGGCCAATTACTTCCATATGAAGTCAAACTATTGTGTAGTTTAAAGTCGTGGGGGGGGGGATAAATGCAATAGGGAAAAGGAAATCTCCATTCGGTGTACTCGGACATGCGCACACACACACACACACACACACACAACCACACACACGCACACAATGATTTTTAATTACCCCGTGGAAGGAGTCGGTTATTGAGCTACAAACCTCGGCACCTCTGCAGACTCTTAATTGTGTGCCTCGTTCCTTCCACAGTGAGGGAGGCAGCGGGAGGTGGTGACGGGACCAGACCGGATCGATTAGTCACACACCGACACCAACCAACGCGTTAACAATGCATATTTATTATGCAGGTACCATGTAGATTTATTTCCCTCGTGTTCCTTGGTACGGTCCGGGGGAGGGCCGTGTGTGTGTGTGTGTGTGTTTGCGTGTGTGTGTGTGCGTGTGCGCGTGTGTTTAGCAAGAGGCTATAAAGGCAATTACACAGCCAGGTTTAATTGTCTGGTAACTATGTACTGTACGTAGACTTGATTAAAAGTGGCAATGGGAGCTTTTGGGTGGAAAGCAGATTTGGGGCAGAACGCGTTCAAGGTGTAATTAATTAATGAATCAATGAATGAATTGGCTCAAAGTGCAAGGCAACATTTTCGCCTGGAAAAAACAAAAAAAAGAGAGAGAAACCAGAGGAGAAAATCCTCAATGCTCCTGCTGCGTTTGAAAGGAAATGAAGGCATTGAAGGCGTTTAACCAACCTGGAAAGCAATCCATGTCATTTCAGATGTTTGCGAAAATAGCCTATATACACAAGCTCACAAGTTTGTACATCTGCTATTTCAAAAAGGGTTAACGTATGTGTAATTTTGATCAGGGCTCCGATGTTTACTGGTGTAGTATACAACTGGTTAGGCCTATATTGTAATATTATAGCGCATACGGCTACTTTGCAACCCCCTTCTGCATGTGCTTCAATATTGTATACCTGAAAGATATCAATGTATCTCTCCTGTTGACAATTCTCTCTCTCTCTCTCTCTCTCTCTGTGTGTGTGTGTGTGTGTGTGTGTGTGTGTGTGTGTGTGTGTGTGTGTGTGTGTGTGTGTGTGTGTGTGTGTGTGTGTGTGTGTGTGTGTGTGTGTGTGTGTGTGTGTGTGTGTGTGTGTGTGTGTGTGCGCGCAGTGTGTGTGTGTGCGCAAGCAAGTGCCCGGTTGCTATGGTTTTGCCGTACAGTGGAATAGTCTGGGTAAATAATGCACACAAACGCTGGCGTGGTGACAGCACTGCAGCAAGCTGTTGCTCACCTTCTATGCTCTGCATGGTCACACACACACGCCCATGCATGTGCATATCTGCCCACAAGCATTTATACATGCACGCACGCACGCACACACAACACATGCACACTCGACAGATATACTTGAGTCAGAATTATTTGCCACTGCTATCAATTGAGCAAGACGATAACAAGGCTGCCGGGCGGCTGTCTGTCAGACAGACATTAATTTCCCCATAGAATGAGACATCAAAGTCTTTAGACAGGACACCGTCCTGTCTAAAATGCAGTGGGCCCACAGAGTTTGATGGATTGATAAACACGTCTTGTCCCGTTTAGTGAATCATGTCCTGCTCAATATCAACCTGCCTATTGCCGCTTGCTGTGAAATGTTCTGCATGTGTGTTGTGTTGTGCTGCTTGGGTGGGTGGGCAAACAAATGGACGGACAAATGGGACAGAAGAATGAATAGACACAGACAGACAAACAATTCCAGTCTAGGACGCTGGCATATAAAAGCAGATGCTGGACTAGCATTTGACTGTTCATCCAGCCTCTATCTGCCCTCCAAATGACCTTGCTTATACGCAACAAACGTATAACATTGCATTCTTTGCAGTCTACACGGCAGATATTAGCTTTTTTTCTCTGAAACAGACACATCTTGCGCACGCACGCACGCATGCACGCACGCACGCACGCACATTCAGCAACAGTTTTCACACTAAGGCCCTCATTTATCAATTGAGTGTAAAATCTGCCCCAAATTCGAGCGTCGGTTTTGTAGTACACCCACGTCGCCACGGCATTTATAAACGCACGCACGCACGCACGCACGGACGCACGGACGCACGCACATTCAGCAACAGTTTTCGCACTAAGGCCCTCATTTATCATTTAAGTGTAAAATCTGCCCCAAATCCGAGCGTCGGTTTTGTAGTACACCCACGTCGCCGACGCCACGGCATTTATAAAGTGATCGCAAACAGCTGATCCTTCCTTCATTTCATTCCTAGCAGTGATAAATGTGACGGCTGAAATCAATCTGCCACGCCCTATGAAATCAAGCCTCGCCCTCGTTTTCGCGACATGCACAACTGCAATACGACCAAACAACTCATGAATACCATGGTTACACGGTGAAGCAAAAAAAAGCCAATAAAAAAGTTTCCCCCGCTTGCCTTGCTGCCCACCTCACCCCCCCCTCTCAGCTCTCAGCTCTCATACACACACACAGACGCACGCACACGCAACTTGCAAGCCCATGTTGTGTTGTATCTTAAATAAATAAAGAACGAACACCGGCATGAATTAAATAAAGCTGTAGGCCTACCCTGTCTGTTTCTCCTCTCGCCTCGCTTGCCTTGCTGCCCGCCTCACCCACACACACACACACGCACGCACTCACATATCGCAACTTAATTGTCACTGTGTGTCACCGGCGTAGGGTCCATTGGGCCCACGGGCCGTGGCCCAGTCAGTTTAGAGCTGGCCCAGTTTAACTTTAAGCCTTGTGCATGCAAATTTCTGGTTAGTAAACCACAGCATGCAAGCCGCCTTTGTTTTAAATGGTCCCCCAAACCGTTCACACATCACACCTATCGGCCGGGGATGCGCTACCCCCCCACCCCCTCCATGCTAATTTGCCCAGTCAATCATTTGATCCACGCTACGCGCCTGCTGTGTGTTGTTAGTTGTAGCCTATATTAAATGATTAAAGTATTTATTCGTTTAATATAGCCTACAACAATATATTAGTGAACGAAAACCTGAACCTGCATGTGAACCATGAATTAAATGACAAATAGGCGCACACACACGCTGCTGTTTTGCAACATCTCCTCCTCTCCTGTCCTGTCTGTCTGTCTCTATCACTGTGGTCCGTTCATGGCACCGTGACCATGCACGTTTGGGACAATCTATTTAGATTACCTCGCTAGTCGCTGCAGTGGCTGGGCTGTCAACTGTCAATATGAATGTGCAGCCTAAACCAGCCTCATGTGGCACTGACACTGGTGGGCTGGCAGCCTGGCTGGGTTAGCCTACCTATCTCCGATGCGGTCCCCTGCACTTGCGCTGGTACGCAGGCACGGCACATTTGGCATTCGAGCGACACGTCAGGTTTATCCTTAAAACGACGAGATGTAACTTGAGAAAGACATGGCTGTAGATTGCACTATAGCCTACCCGTTGGTTGGTAGACTTGACTATAGCTGCAGCACTGCAAATGCCTCTCGATCCATGTCATGGAAGTTAACTATTCCAGGAGGGGGGGGGGGCACCGGCATGCGCTCATGCAAAACACTGTTTAAATGGCTTAAGCATCTAACTTGCAACATTGTTTTTAATTGCGCGATTTTAATTGCTTGCACACATATGACATTGCTTGCACACATATGACATGCCTTTACAAAATATATTTTTTCACATTATTCATATTAGTTTTATACATTTTAGGAGTGAAAACATATGTTTAGATGCCTGTGACAGCATGTCAGCAGTTCAGACAATGCTGCTCCGCTTGTGTACGACAGAAAAACCGCTGTGGACAAAGCCTATGACAGCTCCCGACGTGATTTTTGTCCTGGCTCACATTTAAGTTCAAGGTTTTGCGGAAATGATAAATGCCGGAAATTGCAGCAATTTCGGCGTGCATCCCATATTTTGGCGTACGCCGAGTTGATAAATGAGGGCCTAACTGTGCATATTGCACAGATAAAGATCCTACCCAAGCTCTGTGGACCTCATTCTTCATGGTGGTCAATTTACAGGTACATTGATTAATCATGTTGAAGATAAAGAAAATGTAACTGTCCATTAAGCCTGAGGTTTCTGGTCCAGAGGGGCGGGTCGTGGCAGAGATTTGCGCACGCCCTGATTGGATCTCACCGATCTGTCAGTCACCCCCGGCCCCTCCTCCCCCCCCCCCCCAGTGCAGCGCTATACGCATAGAGTATAAAGAAGGATAGAGACTGAACCGGCGCGATAGCCGCCTACTTCCGCATTCAAATGCGGAAGTGCAACCGAGCGCTCAATGTTACAGCCCAGCTGCACTGGGTTTCCCTGTCATGAATCCACGGGTCCGCCTGCAGTCTCTCCTCTTACCACTAGGGCCGAGCGCCTCAACATTGGAGAGCCTCACTGGGGCCTTGGCTATACGTCACATCATTTGGAGCGACGCCCACCCGGAAGGGTTGACTCCCACTTCTAGCCCAGAGCGCCCAGTGCGTTCCTTCCAGGCTTTCATTTTTTTGCGCCGACGAAAATTAAAGCCTGGGTAACCGAGGCTACTGTCCATTAAATCTTACATAAAAATCACACCCGTGTGAACTGAGTGGTGCAAATCCCACCCAACCCCCCCCCCTCTCTGTCTCTCTCTCTCTCTCATTAGCAGGCAACATGCAGCACTATCTCTCTCTCTCCGTTTCTGGCACAACAGCGCCACTTTTGGTACTCATTGGTACTGGTCACAAACACACAAACAAACATGCATAGTTGAACACGGACATTGCTGTTCGTTGGAGTGGTTGCACCACTCAAAAAGATATACAAATTTCTCATTCATAAGCAATGGCAGCAATGATCAGTTTTTTTTTGTTAGGTTATTGAGCCACTATCTTCCCATGTCTCGTGCCAGGTATCTGCACTGCTGTATATGGACGACATAATTGACCTGGGGAAATAACACGAGAGTGGAACAAAGCATTCCAGATCCATCCCTCTTCATGCTGTCCTTTTCCTGGTCATAATAGTGTTTGCGGGGGCAGGTCTGGGCAAGGAAATATTATGAGAACTTTTATTGTGAGCCTTGCTTCATAACCTTGTTGTGACCAGAGGGGGACTTGTTTGAGAGCAAAGGGAAAAAATATAAGACCACAATCCACAATAAACCATAATTGTCGAAGCCCTGGAAATGCCAGTGTGTCTGCAAACAGTGTTTGTGACTATTGGAGGAATTCTCCGGGCCGCCGGCTTATTGTGAAATGACGAGCAACAGCAGAACACGTGACAGGACAGCAGCTGCCAGTGTCGAAGCTTGTTGTCACATCGGCCCACTCTCCAACCAAACATTAGATTAGGGGTTCTCAACCCGTGGGTCGCGACCCCTCGGGGGGGTCGCAAAATTATTTTAGGGGGTCCCCAAATTATTAAAAAAAAAAAAAAGATTTATTTTTAAATTTTATTTTCACTTTTTTTCAAAAATAGCAGACCTACAAGCTCGTAGCGCGCCACTCGGCTATTTTTCAATAGCTAAATTATAACAATGCTTAAAACACCAAAAGGGGTTCCCGCCCAAAATGGTTTAAGGTTATTGTAGCAGTCAATTTATATTGGGGGTCGGGAGGGGGCGGGGTGAGGGTCCTGAGACATTGCCAAAGCATTTCCGGGGGTCCCCGGCCAAAAACGTTGAGAACCCCTGCATTAGATTACAGTCTCCAAACCAACGTGATTGCCATTTTGCCTTTTGCCAGCATAGACATCCACTCCCACCACAGCCAAGAAATATACTCCCAGCCAGTGTTGGAAAAGTTACTCAAAAACACTAATATATTACCTATTTCTAGTTACTTAAAACAAAGTTATATTATTACTTTACATATTACTCCTGACAAAAAGTAACTAGTTACTTATTACTTTACGTTACTTATTTTCCCCCCCCTCGCCTCCAGTAATTACATATTTTGTCTCACACTACCCAGGCAGTTTGTTCTGGACGGTTTAAGGCCCGCCCTTCCGCATCTGATAATTCACACGTACAGACTTGTGCTCATCATTTCCATATCCGCTCTAGAGTCTAGATCTAGACCGGATCAGCAGCCTGCAAATCAACTCCGTCCCAACCCAGTCTACCATTAAAACAGTTCTAGTGCCGCTAATTGTTTGATCCAGTGTTCCGCCGCTGCATAATACGCTATTCCCGCTATTTGTTTAATGCGTTTAATTTTCTGTTTTAAAATAATTAAAAAGAAACAGCGCATTTATCCGGGACCTGATGACGAGGCCGTCGCGTTATGATGACGAAACCGGAAATCAAGTCATCATCTGGGCTGCTAGGGCTTCTGGGAAATTGAGCCCAAAGCAAGTGGACGGGGGGTTTGTTTGGACTACAACTTGCTCTGCACTGTGGTTTCGTTTCGCATTGTCATGGCCGCTGGTGCATCTGATCATAACAAGACGACGGACCATTTTTTACCGGATTTTCGTGGTTGAAAGCTGCAAATACTTCAGCGTATGCTCCAAAGGTAATAAAACAATGTCAGCAGCGTTGGATATTTGATTAAAATGCGGGGAACGCGGGGTATGGCGTCAAAATGTTAATAAACACTCAAGCCCACAGTACCACCAAGGCTCTGGAAATAGTAACGGGTTACTGTTGGAAAATAGTAACATATTAGTATTATTACTCAAAATGTAAAGTAATTTGTTACTACCGGAAAAAAGTGAATACTATTACGTTAAGTAATAACTTACTTTAGTTATACTTTCCAACACTGCTCCCGGCCCCATTGATTTTTGCCTGAAGACTTATGTTATGTTATTTTACACTTAGGTCACATTCCCACCTAATACTTCGGTAGACTCGATGCGAATGGGAGGAGAATTGGGACTTCTTGCATATTTAATTTACTGCGGTTTGCCTTCACACTGTCATCCGCAGCTATGGAAAAGCAGCAGGGGGACCTTTATCAATGTGTTCCATTCATAAACTATAGCCTACACAGTGAAATATATGGTGATCAAAATTGATTCAAATTATACTCATAACATGCATGTGTCGTGCCGTCTGGGACTGGACCCACCTCTCTCTCTCTCTCTCTCTCGCTCTCTCTCTCTCTATACGCACGCAGCCACGCACTGTTCTTTTGGGCATGGAAGGAACAGCGCTGAGCGCACTGATATAACAGACAGCAGCGCAAAATGTTTACAAGTTTATCGAGATGAAAGTCCCTACTCCCCACACAGTGACAGCACTCTATGTTTACGGCACGCACAGACAGACAGACAGAATATTCTCTAGGCTATAATACACTGCAGTGTTTTTATGTGTTTCCTTAAGCTATTGGTTAATGTACTCGTCCTCATTTCGATCAGGGCTTCAGTCTGCTCATTCGACCACGTCTATCCACGGTAACGGGACATCTTTGCGCTGCGTAAAATATGCCTTCTCCGTCTCCAACTGTGTTCAGCTCCTCACCCGCCACATCGTTTGCTTCATTTCCTTTATTTACTGCGGATTGTATTCACACCTGCACTGAATCGTAATCTAGTGCGATTGGAAGCGAAGTGAAACCCCCGTTTTTGCTCGGAGTAGAATGCGGTTCTTTGATACGCATTAGATTTCGAATGAGCCTTCACACCTGCCAAACGAAGTGCACTTTCTGACAATGCGCAGCAGGATTCGTTTTAATCGCAGCAAAGCTCTCTGGTGTGAATGTCACCTTAGACTTAGTTCACCCCTTTCCTATTGGAACATTGGGTGAGTCCCCCTCCATTTGCTCCGGTCTCTGGCGACCCTTCTTGCTCCATGCCAGCTGACACCCATCTTGCTTATAGGTCTTCCTTGGATGTCTGTCTCAATGTCTTCTCTAGCTGGCCTCCCTCTCTTCCTCTTTCCAATACCCCATTGCACGTCGGCGCACGTTTGTGTTTGTGTGTGTGTTTGTACGTGTGTGTGTGCGTGCATGTGGGTGCACGTGTGTGTGTGTCACACTAGCCGTAGCCTCGGAAACCCAGACGTTGTATTTCCTGGAAGAAAGAAAACACTAGCCGTGACACTATAGCCGTTCGGGTTAGGGCTAGTCTGTGACTCTAAAAAGCAGCACCAATCTTAAAACCTGGCATTGCCTCATGCACATTATGGCAGCATACCAATTTACTATTTGCTTAACCAAGAGTTATGGCATACTCGTAACTCCCTGCGCTTTCCTCCCACTCGATCCATGCCCTTGACAAGGAGCGTTTGACCTAATTAATTGCAAGATAGATGGCATTGTCATCCACCACACTTAACCCATTTTAGGCGGGAACCCCTTTTGGTGTTAGCATTATGTTATGGTAAATGGTAAATGGTAAATGGTGCATTTATATAGCGCCTTTATCCAAGGCGCTTTACATAGATTGTGCAATACATTCACCCATTCACACACACATTCATACACCGATTGCGGCGGAAGCCATGCAAGGTACCAACCAGCACATCGGGAGCAATTTGGGGTTCAGTGTCTTGCTCAAGGACACTTCGACATGTGGACAGGAGGAGCCGGGATTCGAACCGCCGACCCATGGATCATTGGACGACCTGCTCTACCTCCTGAGCCACAGCCGCCCCCATGTTATGCTTTAGCTATTGAAAAATAGCAGATCTACAAGCTCATAGCGCGCCACCGAGTGGCGCGCTACGAGCTTGTAGGTCTGCTATTTTTGAAAAATCGAAGAACGACTGACATAGAAACATAGCTTTTTCAGAAAACTGTCAGGATGTAGACGACATTTTTAGAATCTGATCTCAGGTCAGAATTGGTTAATGCACAGCCAAACGGTCCTGCATGGACCTGGGGCTTGGGAGTAGTCCTAGCAGTCATTTATACATTAGCATTTATAATCGCAGATTTTGCAGTGAATTGCCCTGAATCGATTTCCCCATTAGTTCTGCATGTTTGCATACGGAGCCCTGCATGCCGTGAACACGTGATTAATTGCCAGTGTCTTTATTTCACGATACAAATTTAATTTCCAATTATGTGCCAGTCACAGGGTGAGAAATGGATTGGGATAAGTACAGTAGGTGCACACTGCACAATATAGGATCCACACACACACACACACACACACACACACACATACATACATACATACATACATACATACATACATACATACATACATACATACATACATACATACATGCGGTCTAGTCTAACTTGGACTCAGGGGGGTGGACGCCTCTGCCTTGCATAGTCCCCAGTGAATAGGCATGTTGCCTATTCACCTTACTTTGGATTTTAAATATATGAAGGTATTGTAGGCTGGGATTTTACAAAAAAGCCCCCCTTTTAAACACATACATACATACATACATACATACATACATACATACATACATACTTATAAGGTATGCCATCTGGTGGCTAATGAACCAAACACATTCTCAGAAGTTGAAGCCATTTTAAAGGACCCACTTTTAGGCCAGTGCAACAGAGCATGCTCTTGCCTTTTTTAAAACCTTACATTACATGCATGCTAATATATATATACTAATAATATATACTAATATATGTGTGTGTGTGTACACACACACACACACACACACACACACACACACACACACACACACACACACACACACACACACACTGTATTAGTCATAGGCATTAAATAAGATCTTGTTAGAATCAGGTGAAAGCAATTATTCACCTATCTTCCTGACCTATACCTGTACATCTTCTGACCTATACGTCTTCTATCCAGACTTATTTTTGTCAGGACTAACTGCATTTGCCTGCGCATGGTGTCCCATGGGGTCCGAATGAGTCTCTGATTAAATGGTTAGGTTGAAAACCATTTGTTAGCCCGTTTATTGCCCTGGCCTCCACATAGCGCACCCTTTTAGTTTAATAAATCCCTTTAATTGCCAGTATACTGTAGTTGCAGGTTGCAACAGAGCAGAGTTATAGCACTAGTGAGCACACGTTGTACCACTATGGTCATGTGGTGTACTGTACACATACTGTATGCACCTTTTGGACTTTTGACATCGTTCGCTTCAACCTGTAACAGGTGTGAGGGGAGTCGTCTCCTAGGGGTTGATCCATTCTGCTGTCGTCTGAGAACAACACATTTAACCCATTCTGAACGGGAACCCCCTTTTGGTGTTGCATTATGTTATACTTCTAACTATTGAAAAATAGCAGATCTACAAGCTCATAGCGTGGCACCGAGTGCCGCGCTAATGTAGTGGCAAAAATGCATATAAACATTATGATATTGATTAATTTAATGTAGCCTACTAGTAGATGATACTTAACACTCTAATTACCACCTGTTCTTCACTGACCAACTCATTAGAGACTGCTGACTCATGTAAACCTATTTCAAACTGTGTGAGTTAACTATAGAATAGAGTCCATTTAAGGCATGACCATCTCTTGTTACTCCTGAAACTCTGTACACTGCTGAAAGTATAAAATATGTGTGGGACATGTGTGTGGGAAGTGCTTGGGGAAGCTCTGGAGGGAGACACTAGTCTCTCTCTGGTGTGATGACATATACAATAAAAGAATGGAGTTCGAATCCTGATGGTTGAGTCCTGCTTCTTCCTGATGATGTTTACTTACTAATAGTAATATCAAAAGCTGCCATTACAATTTGGCGTAGTCGGCAGGATCATTATTTCATCTTCACCATAGATGGATACTTGATCAAAAAGAATCTTAAGATGGGAGCGAAACAAAGCAGAAAGAAGTTGAAGCGAGAACTCAATGACCAACAGGAGAAAGAAGTGACGTTACTGCGAGAACTCAAGGACCAACAGAAAGAAATGACGCTATTGCGAGAACAACTTGTGGAGCGACAAATCAATGACCTGCAAGAACAACTTGACAGAAATATGCAACAACAACTCAACAACCAACAGAAAGAAGTGATGCTACTGCGAGAGCAACTTGACAGATTTGTGGTGAAATTAGCAGATCTACAAGCCAACACTACGCCTGATGACTACAACAATATGAGGCAGAAGGAACCGAACCACAGCGGAGACACACAACTGACTGTTACTACACCCAAGGAACAGCCCGCAGACAACAGCAACAACCATGAACAACCTGAACCCCTCAAAAACAATCAAGGACAGGGGGGAGCAGTTGTCACAGCGACACTTTGTCCAAGGAAGCTATTTCCATTCATTCCATATCCAGAACCTCATCCTCATCGGGGGACTGGGGCACAGCACGCAGAAACATACACCTATTCTGCAACAGTACATGTGCAGCAACGCTGGACACCTGATGAACTGAAAGACATCATGAAGGACCTTCCAGACCACAAAGTCAACGTGGAGCGCTGGTGTGCAGCTGTGTTAGACTTGATTGAGATGTATGAGCCATCGGCAAGAATGCTCGAATCTGTATTTCGCAAAGTCTTTGGATTAAAGTGGCTACATCTCAGGGAACATTTTGATGTGAATGGAGCACAAAATCACATTGTCACTGGACAGCTGCTGAATCACGGTGGTCTTTTTGACAGCATCAAAGCAGCATTTCTAGTACCCACTGATTGGCCAAAAATTCACAGCACTAAGCAATGGCCTGATGAAACCTGTGACACCTACAGGAATAGACTGGAGAACTGTTTTCAGAAGCACTGTGGTGTGCCACTAGACAACCCCGCTTTCAATGACTTGTTAAAAGCGTCCTTGATCAATGGCTTGCTCCCTGCTATCTACAAGTGTGTTATGACTTCTTGTATTGGCTGGGAAACCCGACCTTTGACCGAGGTGTGGGGTCACGCATTGCATGCTGAGAGGAACGCACTCTCACAGGACTTCATGAAAAAGAAGAAATTGGAGACAGCACAGCTGATGTTCTATGAGAACCTGCACCAGCCACAGGGAGAACAGCGACAACAAAATCATCAGTCACATAGGAGTATCAGGAGCCGTAAATGGAAACAAAGACAAAGAGGAAACAGTGACCCATATGACAGAGCAGACCAGGATGGGACAGGGCCTGTTCCATGCAACTATGAGCCAGGTGGCAATGCAGCGGCCTACGATCCACAACGGGGTGGACCACATCTACTGCATGGCCCCACATCAGGCTCCATGGGCCCCATAGCAATATGGACCAGGTGACAGTGTTAATACAACATGCACCAATCCATGACATGCAGAGTGGGATCCATGAAGGTTCATGTCCTTATGTCCTAAACGGTTTGATTTGCTTTATACAGTAAGTTCTAGTCATTGTCATTTAAAAAGAAAAATAGGTTAATAGTGATCATATGACTATTTTAGATAACTTCCTTAAATATCACAGTGAAATCCAATCCAAAAATTATATTCTAATTAATAATACAAATGTTGTTTAATTGTTAGTTAAAATAGGCCTAAATTAGGAGAATAACGTCAGAAAATGTGAGTAAGTTGTTATTGGAACCTGTATATCCACACACATACACTAAATAGATAAACAAATTGACTCATCTGTCTGGGGTGGCAGGGTTTACAGGGGTCGTCTGTGTGTGCTTGTGTGTGTGGGTGGGACAGACCAAAATACTGAACATTACCAAATACCAAAACATTTATGATGGCTTTTCCACAAGGTTGGATGTCCAATATTACTTTGTCTCCTGTCCATTATTCTGCTATTACTAGGTATAGAAGTCTCGGTTCTGAACGCACCACGTGAGGAAAAAATGCCATGTGGCAAGTACTTATTTTTATTTCCATGTAACGAAATGCGAAAGCAAATTCCACGTGATGATATATAAAAAATAAAGTTAAAGTAACCCGTAGGCTTTAGGTTATCGAGTAATATATTGCAGAAAATGTTGAACTGATGGAGATAGTATTAATAGGGATTAAACCTCACCTTGAGTATACTGTACATGTTTTAGCTCTTAGTTTGTGTGCGGCTTTCTAAATGGGTTTGATGATGGTTTCTGCAGGGCTATTCATCTAACCATTATTCTGTGAAAGTTACTCACAAACTAAGGGGGGGAGAAGGGGATATTTATTGGGAATATTAGATTCTTATTTTATGAATTCAATATTGGAATCCACTTCCATACAAATATGAATGTCCACACAGGTACAGGGATCAGCCTCTCTCCCTTGCTCAGCTGGCAGGGGGAAGGGGGGTCAGAGGTGCAAGGGTATTTGTGTGTGTCTGTGAGAGAGAGAATGTTGGGGAACAAATTAAAAATAGTATAGGAATTAGCCTAGGAACAGTTCACTGGTATTATACAAGCTGTCCATTGGTATTCTACTTTAATTTATTTTATCTGGGTGTGAAAACAAACAGCCAGAGTGATATTGGAACATGTATATATTTTAATTCATTTTTATCATTCTAATTCTATTTAATTCTATTTCATTTTAATCATTCTAATTATATTTAATTCTATTTCATTTTTGAGTGTAATTCATTTTTATCATTTTTATCATTCTAATTATATTTAATTCTATTTCATTTTTGAGTGTAATTCATTTTTTATCATTTTTATCATTCTAATTCAATTTAATTCTATTTAATTTTAATCATTCTAATTCTATTTAATTCTATTTAATTTTAATCATTCTAATTATATTTAATTCTATTTCATTTTAATCATTCTAATTATATTTAATTCTATTTCATTTTAATCATTCTAATTATATTTAATTCTATTTCATTTTTTATTGTAATTCATTTTTATCATTCTAATTCAATTTAATTCTATTTCATTTTAATCATTCTAATTCTATTTCATTCTATTTCATTTTAATCATTCTAATTCTATTTCATTCTATTTCATTTTAATCATTTTTATCATTCTAATTCAATTTAATTCTATTTCATTTTTTAGTGTTTTTGAGTGTTTAAAGTTTATTGGAACATTGAAATATTTGAAGTCATGTTAATTATTTAATTATGTTTAATTCTATTTACAGTTTTTAATGTTTTATGTTTTATTTGCTGTGAGGAATTCTCAAATCAGGACTTTTATGTCAAGACCAGTATGAGTCTAAAACAGTCACAGGGCCAAGATAGTTCCATTGAAAAAAAAAAAACAAACAAAAACGTAGTCTTATATTCAGACCAATAGGGTCATTGTTTAACAAAAAGCATAGCATTATCAAAAATATGCCAAAATGTCCAGTGAGTTTTAGATATGTTGGAGGTGAAATTATACTGTCAATGTTGTCTATTTAACCAAATAATTATTGTTGACTACACCGTGTGGGACTGGGTGACTGATAGCATATGCGCAATGCTGTTTGTCACTGTCATCACACATGTACCTAACAATATAGTTGACTGTTTGGTCATGATTGTATCCCAGTGAATTATGATTCTAATGTTATTATATGTATTTTCTGGTGTACATGTAACTGAGGTTTTCAGTTACAACGAGAAATAGGATGGAATGTAGTGGCAAAAATGCATATAAACATTATGATATTGATTAATTTAATGTAGCCTACTAGTAGATGATACTTAACACTCTAATTACCACCTGTTCTTCACTGACCAACTCATTAGAGACTGCTGACTCATGTAAACCTATTTCAAACTGTGTGAGTTAACTATAGAATAGAGTCCATTTAAGGCATGACCATCTCTTGTTACTCCTGAAACTCTGTACACTGCTGAAAGTATAAAATATGTGTGGGACATGTGTGTGGGAAGTGCTTGGGGAAGCTCTGGAGGGAGACACTAGTCTCTCTCTGGTGTGATGACATATACAATAAAAGAATGGAGTTCGAATCCTGATGGTTGAGTCCTGCTTCTTCCTGATGATGTTTACTTACTAATAGTAATATCAAAAGCTGCCATTACACTACGAGCTTGTAGGTCTGCTATTTTTGAAAAATCATGAAAATGTGGCACAGATCTTTGAATATATATTCTTTCAGAGCGAACGTTTTAAACTCAAATCTTTGCTTCTGAGGGATTCCTGCAGGAATAACATATTTTCAGATGGGGGTCGGCGGCCAATTACATATCATTTTTGGCGTCCTTGACATGAAATATGGAGCACCACTGATACAGAAACATGAGGTATTTCAGAAAACTGCCAGAATTTAGAAGACATTTTTTTTCGACGTCAGGCCTAAATGGGTAAATAGGTTACTGGCACACACGCGCTTCAAGTGGCGTCAAGTTCCATCCACTCCCATTATAAGGATAACTACCGGAAAGTTCCCCACGCGACATGTTGACACAGCTGATGTGCGTGCACTAGGGCAGGGGTTCTCAACGTTTTTGGCCGGGGACCCCCGAAAATGCTTTGGCAACGTCTCGGGACGCCCTCAGAGCTGAGGGCATTTTCAACCTGCAGTTTGTCCCTGTCCGAGACCAGCAGTGCTGAGTCATCTGCGAACAGGAACAAGTTGCAGTCACAAGCTGAAGTCATGTCGTTTACATATATTAGAAACAGTAGAGCCCCTAGTATGCTTCCTTGTGGAACGCCACAGCTCACTGGGAGGGGGGGGACAGTGTTCCGTTCACTTCCACCATCTGTTCTCTCCCCTCCAGGTAGGATTGCATCCAGCTCACTGATGTGCTAGCTTGTTAACCAGTATGGAGTGGTTCACGGTGTCAAAAGCCTTTTGGAGGTCCAGCATGACCATGCCGCAGTATTTGCCAGCGTCCACCTCTTGTTTGATGTGGTCGCTCAAATAGAGAAGGCATGTGTCAGTGGAGTGGGATGTTCTGAAGCCAGATTGGAACTCGTACAATAATTTATTAGTGGCAAGATACTTTTCAACCTGTTCATAGACTATTTTTTCCATCACTTTCGAGATGGAACTAAGAATAGAAATAGGGCGGTAGTTGCCGGGGTCTAATTTACTCCCTTTCTTGTGCAAGGGGGTTACTTTGGCCAGTTTGAAATCTTGGGGGACCTGTCCCTGTTTGATGGAGAGGTTTACTATGTGGGTGATGATTGGAGCTATAGAGATGGCTGAGTCTCTGAGAAATTTGGAGGGAATGTTGTCATGGCCTGTGGCCTTGTGGGGTTGGAGGGCACTCAGTTTCTTAATTTCCTCATCAGTTGTTACCATAACTAGTTTAAACTCGTCTTTACAAACACCTAGGTTTCTGTAGAAGGTTGTAATGTGCTCTACACCAAAGAGCCCAGAGTGGGAGGGCAGTTTGTTAACCAGAGTTGTTGCTATGTTTGTAAAGAAGATATTCAAGTAGTTGGCCACATCAAGGTTGTCAGTGATGAGAGTGTTGTCCGATTTGATGTTTATGTTCGAAAATCTGGTTTTTAGTTTCTGACCATAGCTTAGTTGATTGTTTAGTAGCTTCCAGAGCTCATGAGGATTGTTTTTGTTTTCCTGAGCTTTATCATTAATGAAGTTACTTTTAGCTGGCAATAAGGCAATAAGGCTATGAAGAAAATGGACGTTAAGTCAGCAGTACTCTAAGAAGAAAGAGGGCTTCTGTAAACGTTTGAAGATACTTAGGAGTGTGTGGTAAAAGTTTGGACTCATCTGCTCATTTAATTTAATTTAATCTTGTCATTATACAAGACACACTTGAAGTGCAAAGTTAAAAAAGGACACTATATTGTCATTTCATTTTTTTTATATTATACCAAGTTAAAGGTGTTTTTGTGTTTACAAAAATAACTGAAGGTTTTTGCCATTTGATTTGATATTGAAGTTTTCCAACTGCCTTTGTTTTTGAGTTGCATAGTTTAAAGTGTATATTGTACATTTTGAAATGTAATTTTTGAAAGGTTGAATTAAGACAATTTGATTTGTTTAAGCCAAGGTATTTCAATTTAAGGTATTTACATTACATTTAAGTGATATTTACATTGAAGTTAATCTAAAAGGTTGATTTAATTTAGGCTACTGCCAATATTTTCTCTTGACAATTTTTTGGACAATTTAAAGGGTCTTATTTACAAGTAGGTTATTTTTTAAATAGTGATTACGATGTCAGATGCAGGCGTGTCTACAGATCAGGTCAGGGACAGTATTAGGGAGAGTACAGATGCCCGACCTGAAGAAAAGGAAGTGAGTGGTGCTGAAGAGGAACTGCAGCAAGATGAAGCTCAGAAGCTGAGACGAAGTGAAAGAACAAGAAAACTAACAGAAAAGGGTAAAGAAATGCAATCGGACAAAATTAAGGTTCTGCAACAAAGCTTCAATTACTGTTATACTAGATGGAGCGCACAGGCTAAACTAGCCAAGAAGCAATTATCGCAAACCGAGCCTTTGCCTGATGCAGTGATTAACAACATCATTCAAGATAACAAGCATCTTTCTGCAGATGTCGCAGGTGCTTATGATAGCCTACGCCAAGTCTCAGCTCCAGAGCAAGACACACGACGAAAGGTAGATTTGTGTGTACACATTTCGGATTTCATTCTCAACAGAGCTACAAGTCGACTGGATGGAAAAATTCAAGAAGAAGAGCCAGACTGGCCAGAAGCAGGCTCTCTCTTTGAGGAAAGCTTAAAATCACGCTCTGTCACTTCCATCTGGAAAGGCGGCTCAGACCATACTAGGTCTAGTGTTAAACGACAAGAAGCTGTCGCTGAAGCTGCTGCAACCCAAGCTGTTCTAAAAGTGATAGAAGAACAAGAAAGAGAACAAACGGAATTAGACCTCTTGGAGGCAGCAGCCAGAAAGCGTCGCTTACAACTAGAAGAAGAGGATATAGCTCTACAAAGGACTCTGGATGAAAAACGGAGAAGAATAAAGAAATTGGAGACAGTTAAAGATCTGAATGCAGCACAAGCGAGAATTCTGGTGTATGATCAAGGGAGCATCAAAGAAGAACGGAAAGACATATTACTAGGAAATGAGAGAGGAGCAGATAAACAAGTACCTGCTTCCACAAGTCATCTGTCCAGTCATACGTCTCCCGTGCTACAAGCCTTTCATGACAGTACAGCAGAGCTCGTTAATGTGCTGGCAGGTGCTTTAAGTGCCAACAGAATCCCTATTCCTGAACCTCCAGTATTCAGTGGAGATCCATTAAAGTATAATGACTGGAAACTCTCTTTTGAAACAATGATTGACCAGAAGAACATAAAAGAGAAGGAGAAGATATATTACCTTCGAAGATACATAGGTGGTCAAGCTAAGAATGCAGTTGATGGCTACTTCCTGCTCGGAACTGAATCTGCCTATGTTGCAGCATGGGAGATTCTGGAGGAGAGATACGGAAACCCATTCACAATTGCCAAGGCGTACAGAGACAAGCTCCAAGCATGGCCTAAAATGGGGCCTAAGGACAGCTTTGAGCTCAGAGAATTCGCTGATTTTCTCCGCAGTTGTGAGGCTGCCATAGTCAACAACAAGACTTTGGAGATCCTGAATGACTGTAATGAGAACAGGAAAATCCTTTCTAAGTTACCAGATTGGCTAACGGCTGCATGGAATCGAAAGGTTATCGAAATGGAAGATGAGAAAAAACAATTCCCCTCGTTCAGTCACTTTGTCAGATTTCTAACTAAGGAAGCTAGAATTGCCTGCAACCCTGTCACCTCAGTGCAGTCACTGAGACAAAGTGAAGGTGACAAACCAAAGTTCCAAAGACAAAGCGTTGGAGCGAAGACACTAACCACAAGTTCCAATGAAAAGACACAGACTACATCGAACACAAGTTTCAGGGAAAAGAATGGCATGACATGCATTTTCTGTAAAAAGACCAGTCACACATTGCACAAATGCAGGAAGTTCTTGGAGAAAGCAGTGCCAGAAAGAATCAAGTTTGTTCAAATCGAACGACTTTGCTTTGGTTGTCTCAGGTCTGGCCACCAGTCAAAAAGCTGCGACAGTAGGAGTGTATGCGACACATGCCAAAAGAAGCATCCTACTTGTCTGCATGAAGAGCGAACCAGAGAACAAAGACCACCACAAGCTAAGCCAAGTACAAGTCAAGAAACCCACAATGGAAGACCTCAATCATCTCAACACAGAGAAACGACTACAGATGCTACTTCACTTAGAGTAATACTCCAAGAAGCAAACGCACAAACAGCTGCAATACTTCCAGTTTGGCTTTCATCCACAACTCAACCAACACAAGAAGTTCTTGTATATGCGCTGTTGGATTCTCAAAGCGACACAACCTTTGTGCTTGGTGAAGTAGCAGAAGCTTTGGAAGCAAGCAAAGAACAAGTTAAGCTCAAGCTCTCTACTATGACTGCAAGAACTACAGTAATAAGCTCCCAAAGAGTAAACAACCTGCAAATAAGAGGCTTTTACTCGAGAGAGAAGATCCCCTTACCACCGGTCTATACACGTGAGTTTATTCCCGCCAACAGAACTCACATACCTACAGATGAGACCGCAAAGTCATGGACCCATCTAGAGCATCTCCAACATGAGATACCACCTCTGCAAGACTGCGAAGTAGGTTTACTCATTGGATACAACTGCTCACAAGCCCTACTTCCAAGGGAAGTGGTGTCTGCTAAAGAAAACCAGCCTTACGCACAGCGTACAGACCTTGGATGGAGTATTGTTGGACACCGGAATCCCTGTGTAGACTACGGCGATGCTATCGGAATAAGCCATCGCATAGTGGTAAGACAAGTGACACCTGGTATGAAGCCTTCTGTCAATCTCAAAACTGAAGTACACTATGTGTGTCGAACCAAAGTAAAGGAAATCACTCCCTCTGACATCATAAAGGTTCTTGAATCAGACTTCTCCGAAAGAGCCGTAGAAGATGATCCAGTGTCTCAAGATGACATCAAGTTCCTGTCCAAAATGAGAGAGAACATCACACAAAAGGACAATGGCCACTACGAAATGCCATTACCATTCAAAGAAGAACGACCAAACTTGCCCAACAACAAGATATGTGCAGTCCATCGCCTAACTTCTCTTGAAAGGAGACTAAAGAAAGACCAAAAGTACTACAGAGACTATGTAAACTTTATGGATGACATAATTGAACGCGGTGACGCAGAGAAGGTGCCGGATGAAGAATTGGATAGTCAGTCTGTTTGGTACATTCCTCATCATGGAGTTTACCATCCACATAAACCAGAGAAAATACGTGTAGTATTTGACTGTTCCGCCAAGTTTCATGACACATCCCTCAACGACCATCTGCTCACCGGCCCTGATTTGACTAACACGATGGTGGGTGTCCTATGCCGTTTCCGCAAGAGTTCTGTCGCAGTCATGTGTGACGTTGAAAGAATGTTCCACCAGTTTCACGTGAGAAGGGAAGATCAAGATTATTTAAGATTTCTGTGGTGGGAGAATGGCAACATGGAAACCACACCATCAACCTATAGAATGAAGGTTCACTTGTTTGGAGCGGCCTCGTCTCCTGGCTGTGCCAATTTCGGCTTGAAACATTTGGCAGCACAAGGGCAAGGTCAGTTCAGTGAAGATGCCATACGCTTCATTCAAAGAAATTTCTATGTAGACGATGGTCTAGCCAGTGTTCAAACTGAAGAAGAAGCAAGCCAGCTTGTCAAAGAAGCAAGAGAACTTTGCTTCACTGGCAAGTTAAGACTTCACAAGTTTGTCTCCAACAGTGAGAAAGTGATGGCAACAATTCCGGAAGGAGAACGTGCTGCAATCAAAGATCAAGACATGGCCTTGAGTTTACCTCACATTGAAAGAGCTCTAGGAGTGGAGTGGTGTATAACTTCTGACACCTTCAAATTCAGAGTTAAAGTGAAACCCAATCCACTAACAAGAAGGGGTGTGCTCTCTACTGTAGCGTCCATGTATGATCCCTTGGGGTTCCTGTCACCCTTCGTCCTTCTGGGGAAACAAATACTCCAACAAATGTGTAGAGAGAAGGTCGGCTGGGATGAGGAACTTCCAGAAAATCTCAGACCTCAGTGGGAGTCCTGGATTAGAGACCTACCCAATTTAGGTGAAATGCAAATTGAAAGATCCTACTTACCTTCAAGTTTTGGCGACGTCAAAAGGTATGAGCTGCACCATTTTGCTGACGCGAGTGTCTCTGGATACGGTGTATGTACTTACCTGCGAGCCGTCAACGAGTCAGATGAAGTTCATTGCTGTCTGGTAATGGGAAAGTCAAGAGTTACGCCAACCAAAGTCACTACTATACCAAGACTGGAACTCTCAGCGGCTGTTGTAGCAGTTCGAACCAGTGACATGCTCCGAAACGAACTAGAAATCCAAGATCTGCAAGAGTTCTTTTGTACAGATTCCACAGTCGTTCTAGGCTACATAAACAATGATGCTAGAAGATTCCAAGTGTTCGTAGCCAACCGCATACAGAGAATCAAGTCAAGTACAAAGCCTGAACAGTGGGCTCATGTTGCCTCTGAAGACAATCCGGCAGATCACGCCTCCCGAGGTTTGACTGCAGAGCAACTTAGGACCTCAAACTGGTTCTCTGGACCAAAGTTTCTCTGGCAAAGACAGCTACCCATAAGAGAGTGCAAGGTGGGAGAAATCAAGGAAGATGATCCGGAACTCCACA
The DNA here is from genome assembly GCF_951216825.1 of Electrona antarctica. Lineage (NCBI taxonomy): Eukaryota > Metazoa > Chordata > Actinopteri > Myctophiformes > Myctophidae > Electrona > Electrona antarctica. The sequence goes on from NC_136803.1 coordinate 30,810,604, forward strand.
AGGCTTTTGTGTGTAACACCAAGGCAGAAGAAGATAGATCATTGCTGGATCGCCTAGAGAAGTTCTCTGATTGGTCAAGAGGAGTAAGAGCTATTGCCAGATTGAAACGACATGTCAAAGAACACAAAGGTGTGAAACAACGAACCAGTGAAAGTACAAGTCTGGAAGAAAGGAAAGAAGCGGAACTTGCTATCATCAAGCTAGTTCAAGCAGAAGCATTCTCAGATGAGATAAAGAGCTTGGAACTTAAGAAAGCAGTTACCAAGACTAAGGACAGTAAGCTGTGCAAGTTAAATCCATTTTTGGATGAAGAAGGCATTCTGAGAGTGGGAGGACGCTTGAGTCAGGCCACGTTACACCCACACGTGAAGCATCCGGCCATACTCCCAAAGAGCAGCCACATTACAGCTTTACTCATTAAGCACTTCCACGAAAAGGTGCAGCATCAAGGACGTGGAATGACGATGAACGAACTGCGAGCCAATGGATGGTGGATCCTGGGATGCAGCAGCGCCGTCTCGTCGCACATATTCAAATGTGTCAAGTGTCGAAAGTACAGAAGTACTGAGGAACAGAGAATGGGTGACTTACCTGAAGATAGAACGGAGGCAACTCCACCCTTCACTTACGCAGGCATAGACTGCTTCGGTCCGGTCTATGTTAAAGAAGGAAGGAAGGACATCAAAATATATGGACTCATACTTACCTGTCTTTGCTCAAGGGCCATACACATTGAAGTTGTTGATGATATGACAACTGACGCATTTATCAATGCTTTGAGAGCGTTCATTGCCATAAGAGGAAATATTCGTCAACTAAGAAGCGACCAAGGCACCAATTTTGTTGGTGCAAGGAGAGAGTTTGCAGAACTCATGAGAGGAATGGACCAAGAAAGAGTGAAGGCTCTCGGATGTGAGTTTCTTATGAACCCCCCAGCGGCTAGTCACATGGGCGGCATTTGGGAGAGGCAAATAAGAACTATAAGAAGTGTTCTTACTGCTGTTCTCGACCAGTCGGCACAAAGGCTCGACACAACCTCACTAAGAACATTCCTATATGAGGTCATGGCCATCATTAACAGCAGACCACTTACCGCTGAACACTTGAATGACCCATCTGGACCTGAACCTTTAACTCCGAACCATATCCTGACAATGAAGTCCACAATACTACTGCCCCCACCTGGACAATTTGTTAAAGAAGATCTTTATCTCAAGAAGAGGTGGCGCAGAGTCCAGTATTTGGCCAATGAGTTTTGGACTCGTTGGAGAAAAGAATATCTTTTGAACCTACAATCAAGACAAAAGTGGCACAAGGATAGAAGGAACTCGAAGGTCAACGACATCGTCCTTCTGCAAGACGATCAGGCACGACGCAACAAATGGAAGCTGGCCAGAATCACCGATGTCTACCCAGGGTCAGATGGTAGGGTGAGAAAACTAAAACTGATGGTTAGCGACACCACATTTGACAAAAAGGGAAAGCCCACAACTAAAACAGGGTTTCTTGAGAGACCTGTACAGAAGGTTGTCACTCTGCTTGAAGCAGAGGAAAGGGTTTAATGTTTTGCTTGACATTTCATGGAAAAGGTTTAATAACTGTAATGGTTTACTTTATTTTTGAGCTTTAAAAGAAATCCCACTTATAGGTTTGTGAGATTTGGTGGGAGTGTAACTGTTGCCACTATAGGTGATATAGTTTGCTTTCATAATAAGGTTAAAATAAGTTCATAATTGTTTATTATCTTTCTAAAAGTACAAGTGCATAATTAAGAAGTTCATATTTAAGTTACATTCATGTTAAAACATTATTTCAAGTATTTTCATGTCAAGTTGTTGTAAAGCTTTTATTTTGAAGAGTCAGTCATGTTCTGTGTCTCGTTTGGTCTGCTCATGTCAATTGGTTACACGGGACTTTTGTATAGGCAATCAAGCCACAAGCAGCTAGCAGCAGCAAGGTGCAGCAGCACACTGGTCACACAGAGACTTAAAGTCACAAGAAAGTAAGAGACTGTCTTAACTAGCGTCATAAGAACTGAAGACTGAAGAGATTCCCCCTTTGTTTTGCACGCAGCCAACAAGGTATTTGTTGTTTGTTTTATGTCTGTATTTACTAGTTTGCATCTACATGCTGTGCATGTCGTTTTATGTTAATTGTAACGTGTTTGTATTATTGTATTGTTTGTTTAGTTTTCACGGTGGGTTTGGAGGACAAGAAGGCACCTTCAATAAATCAGTAGAGGAAACCACTTGTGTTTGTTTGTGCAACGAGGGAGTTACAATAGGCATAGTGGGAGTTCATGAGGTTAATGCTATTCATAATGTTTTGATATTTGTCCAGGTGGTGCACTGATGGATAATATGGATAATATTCATATTTGATATTGCACGTGCATATGTTTCCATGCTGAGTATAGTGTACAATACATTCCTCCATCTGTCCTTTAGTTACTAGTCAAAGAACTACACACGTCCGTGCGCGCCTGTGCGTGCGTGCGTGCGTGCGTGCGTGCGTGCGTGCGTGCGTGTGTGTGTGTGTGTGCGCGCCCGTGCCTATTGAGTCACATTGGCCTTAAAAAAAAAGAATCCTCTTGGCTACACTCCCTGTCTGATTAGACATCACTGATACCTTTTTGTGTTCATTGATTTCACAACAGTGTGGACTCCAAACCATCGCAGTTGAGAGTACTTAGATATATGTGACCAGATTTGACTGAGAGACTGCCATCGCGCAAATTCCAGCTTTTCACCAGAGGAAAAAAACTTTTTTTTTTCTTTTTTTTCCAAAATGAGTTTATAGCACAGGCAGACTCTTCACATCCTAGAGCATGTCTGAAATAAGTGTCAGAGCTGAAATCGACATGTAAATATGAAATAGATGCTTAAACATGTAGCTAGGTGTAATGTTAGAGACCACAGAAGTGATCCTTTCAAGCCTGTTTTCTCAACTCGCTGTTTTCTGCAAGACATTACTCTATAAGCCATATCTCCAAAACTGGAGGGTCAAACTGAACAACCAATATGTCAATTTGAAGCTATGATTCCCTGCGAATAAAACGAAAATGCAATGGCAGTCCCTCAATCAAATTTAGTCACATATGCAGAAGCCACTTTTGTCGTTGAGATCATGGCAGGTGACTCGAGGAACGACAACTGCTTCTGTGTTGATGCCGGCAGGTTAACCAAAGCGCTGAGTCAGAGACTGATGAGGAAATGTGGGCATGTGAGAGTTGAGCGCGTGGGGAGAGAGGGGACAGCTTTGTACCACAGGGCAGAGAGAAAAAAAAAAAAACTTTGCAAAGATTATTGTTGAGCAGAAAGGGAGAGAGGATCTATACCAGAATCCCTGACACATTGCAGTAGTCGGGGACGTGCAGAGAGTTTTAGAGGGGCTGAAATCCCGTAAAAGGGCACTTTTGGACAAAAATAGCAGATCTACAAGCTCACAATGCGTCACGCTGCGACACGTTGAGAGCTTGTAGATCAGCTATTTTCGGGGAACAACCCAGCACTCTTTAGTTAGTGGAGATGTGGTGTATATACGACGTTGGATTTCTAAACTAATTTGTTCAACGCAAAATACTGTGTTCAAGTTCAGGAGACTTCGGGGGAAAAAAAGCAATTATCCTGAATGCTGCCTTCCGGTATGTCATGGAAAGGAGTGACATTTGCATTTCTTTCACCATTAGTAAATGCTGCATCCGTTGGTCTGGAAAGGGCAGTTGTGTTTGACAGACGGGTAAAAGGGCAGGGGCTCAAGCCCCCTTTGGGGTCTATGTGTGCACGTGCCTGGCAGTATAGTGCACTATTAGCTTCTGTTTCCCTCACAAAGTCACCGCTCTGTCCTGTTTGAAAGCACAATTGCCTACCCCTGAAGCGAGCGCATTGGATAATGGGATACCCAAACATCACTTCAGCTGCAGACATTAGGACTAGTGCTGATGGAGATGGATGTGGGGACCCCAAAGCAATGAAAGCACGCAGTGCTTTGCATTCGTTCATGTTTATTCTTCTGCTGCCGGGAGCACCCCCAAGATGCAGTTATACACACAAAAGGCATTGTGAATCTGCACAGCTCACGATAATGAAAGATAAGTGACTTATTGTACTGGTTTTATTGTTTAATTATGAAAGTGTAGAAATGGACCCATAACATAAGAGTCTAATTAACACTCGGGATTGTACAGCGTGCAGTGCCCTTGGGGTGCCATTGGGAGTCTCCCAGACAATCTGAAACACAATTCCACTCAGCCATGCTAGGCAACCATTCCACTGCATGCATGGGGCCAAACAAAGCCAAACAATATTAATTAATTTGCTTTTGATTTGTATTTATTGTTTGATGTACACGTGTCTCCTATAGAATGTATTCAGATTGAATTATTGTCCCCGTCAGGCAATAGCTGGCGGAGATTATATTTTTGCCAGTCAGGGGACTGACGGACAGCTATTAGATAATAATAATAATCTGTTACCTACTAATCTCCAACACCGTTGGCCCGGTCACTTTGAAACACTCCCTAGATGCCAATTTTGAACCTATATGCCCCAAATGTTCCAGAACGGCCTGTTAGAGCACCAACCATGAGGCTGATTTTTGCCCATCTCTGTTTGATCATTTTTGAGTGGTGCACACCGCTCCAATGACTGGCTGCGTGTGTCCCTATGTATGTTTGGAGTATGAAGAGCTGCAATACCGCTGGGTGACCTAAAAAGTGGCACTGTTGAGCAGCCTAAAAACGCACACCCGCACACACACACACACACACACACACACACACACACACTGCACCGCTCAGTTTGCACGGGTGCAATTTTCTTTTGAGACATCAGCTGTTTTGATGAAAAGATCTCAAGAGACACGCAGTGGGCGTCCATGTGATGTCTCCTCGGGGCTATACCTACATCTGACATTCAGTCTTTTAGAACAAAACTCCTTTATGTCAAGAGTGAGAGCCAAGTCCTTGAGGGAAAGTCAGATTACCTAAAAAAGTAGAGACACCATTGAAAAGTAACTTCATAAAGGCTTAAATGCCTTTCAGCCTTGGCAGATGCAAATCTGTGAGCCGTGAGTAGGACATTATTTTGTTTGAAGTGGTAGACTTGTGTCTTACTGCTTGCTCAGCCGGTTTTCCAAGCACTCCCAAAAGGGAGATGGGTGGAGTTTCTCAAAAAGAGCCAGCCTAGACATAACTTAGTCAATAAATACTGTGAGAGTCGCACGGGGCTGCCCATCATTATGTGTGTGCGCGTACGTGAGTGTGTGAGAGAGAGAGAGAGAGAGAGAGAGTCTACCTCTATCTCTTCTATCTGTGACACTAGATAGAAGTCTATCTAGTGTCACAGGTGGAACTCACCTATGCATTTTATGGCATAGGCAGCTCCCGGCAGGATCCGCCGGGAGAAACTATGCGCAGCTGCTAGACATGAGACTAATTAATTAGAGCGACAGAGAGAGAGAGGAGTGTGTGCGTGTATATGTGTGCGTGTGTGTGTGTCAATTTAACAAAGGTGCAGACGATCAGAAATCAGCAGAGAGTGAGTGATGTTTGCGCTACTCTATGCCGAATGGAAGTGGACTCGGACCCAGACTTTTTTTTCTCCCTGGAAATAAAAACGTCTGGGTTTCCGAGGCTACAGTCACAGAAGCCAGATTGTAACTCATAGGTCTTAGTTGTTCACAGAGAACACAAGGCCTCGGCACTAACATGCTGAGCCACCATGAGGCTGCACTGACGCACGCAAATGTTGAATGGACGGCAATCAATAACCCCTCTTAGGAAGACGGTCGCCGGTGCTCGTTCTGAGAGATTATTCAGTGTTGTGGGCCAGTCATTGTGGCCTGCTGATGCGTGCAGGGTGGAGGGGACCCTTTATTGTTCTCCAAAGAATCAATGGGGCATCGTGTATCAAAGCCCCGTTATCTGTAATATGACGCAGGTGAGTTACAATGAGATGGAGAACATGATAATGGATGGCAGCAGAACAAAGGGCTCTCATGCGGCAGAGATAAAGTACCTTCTCTGACTATAGAACTCCAGAGTGAACATCAGACGATGCTTTATGCGGTATAAAACTGTGTGGACCTTCATCACTCTTTTTTTTTTTTCACCGCTTTTTCGGCATCCAGGCAAGGCTTTTTGCTGAGCACTTCTTTTGTTTTTCCCACTGTTGATTTTGGCAGCAAAATTTGATTTTAGTTTTAGTCATACTCTTTTGAATAGTTTTCATATAGTTTTAGTCACATTTTAGTCACCTGGAATGTTAGTCTAGTTTTAGTCGACAAAATATATTTTGTCGACTAAATCTACAGTTGATTTAGTCGGCTAAAATGTATTTTGGCGAACCTTGATGCCGTCGTGATGACTGATTTTACACAACGCGTCGATCAGCTATTTTCAGCATGCAACAAATATTGTAAAATGACTTATACTGGATCTCTTGTCCACTAGTCCCTTCCTAACATTTTAGTCTAGTTTTTATTTGTCAATATATTTAGTCTTAGTTTTAGTCACCATAGCTTAGTTTTTTATTTAGTTTACATTTAGTTTTCGTCAGTGGAAAAAGGTAGTCGACGAACATTTTTCGTCTTAGTTGTAGTCGACAACCTTTCCTACCTTGCCCTGCATTACACTCCTGTTCCGCCCCCCACTGTTACACCTTGGTGCGGCCCGGCACTTTTGCTGTGTACTGTAGCTTGTCTCAAAAGCACCTTGCCAGCAGACACTGATGGAGACGGATGTCATTATTTGGTGACATTCAGCTGCCCAGTCTCGGAAATGGAACGCATAGCCTTCCGGTCAAAGGACTGACCTTTCAACTATACGGCTGCCCTCTACAAAAGGCATCAGAAAATGATCATTGGTGCAGCCTTAGACCAAAAGTCTGGGTCTAGAACCATGGCCAACATGAGATGGCATGGAGGTCACATCAGTAGATGGGCGGGTGTGTGTGTGTGTGTGTGTGTGTGTGTGTGTGTGTGTGTGTGTGTGTGTGTGTGTGTGTGTGTGTGTGTGTGTGTGTGTGTGTGTGTGTGTGTGTGTGTGTGTGTGTGTGTGTGTGTGTGTGTGTGTGTGTGTGTGTGTGTGTGTGTGTGTGTGTGTGTGTGTGTGTGTGTGTGTGTGTGTGTGTGTTGAATTGAATAAAGTAAGGCTCAGTTTAGCCACTTTGAAATAGGAAAATTGACATTTCTCACGCACGCACGCACGCACGCACGCACGCACACACACACACACAGACACGGAGTATAAACAAAATCCTGTGTGGCAGTTAACAGCCACATCCGAATGGAAAAATGGCCTGGCAAGAATTCCCCTGATTCAAAACTTGTATTATCCACTATGTGCTAGTAGGCCTACTATAGCAACACTGTGATAGCTGTACTGTACAACAGTATATCAGTGATATCTGACGGTGCTTTGGTTTACCAGGTGTGTCATCACGTTAAACTCCACGGTATTCTCATGAGACGTTAACACAAGTGAGATGTGAAATGAAGGCAGAACACTGGAGGGTTCCTATACTGTTAAAAATAAAATGGAAAGAAGAGGCATATAGAACCGAAGGTGTGTGTGTGTGTGTGTGTGTGTGTGTGTGTGTGTGTGTGTGTGTGTGTGTGTGTGTGTGTGTGTGTGTGTGTGTGTGTGTGTGTGTGTGTGTGTGTGTGTGTGTGTGTGTGTGTGTGTGTGTGTGCATGCTGCGCATACTACCTGATTAGCGAAGCAGGTGGGTCAACAGATGTGTGCATCTATATGTGCAATGTTAGTGTGTGTGTCCTGTATTGTGTGCATATTTGTGTGCTTGTGTCGTAACTAAGAGACATGGGAAATGCAGAATAGGCTGCAGTGTATTCCCTCCTCAACAACACCTCAGGGATTCCACCAGCCCAGGCACAAGTATTGCTGTGCATGCTTTATTAACTCCTAAAATACTGCAGGAGTCCTGACATTTTTTTTCTTCCATCATTCTGTGGGCTTTTGGCATGTTTTTCCTCACTGTGTTCTCTCTTGTAAAGCCTTCAAATCCCGTCTACCCATGCACCAAATAATGGAATTGACTTGACGTCACATCGATCCAATTAGGGCTGTTAACCCATTTTGACCTGAGATCAGATTCTAAAAATGTCTTCTACATCCTGACAGTATTCTGAAAAAGCTATGTTTCTATGTCAGTCGTTCTTCGATTTTTCAAAAATAGCAGACCTACAAGCTCGTAGCGCGCCACTCGGTGGCGCGCTATGAGCTTGTAGATCTGCTATTTTTCAATAGCTATAAAGCACAACATAATGCTAACACCAAAAGGGGTTCCCGCCCAAAATAGATTTATTCAGTGACCTCTGAGGAGATTCCATTCCAGGAAGTGTAAATATTCTGTTTTCTCGTGTGTTTTTGTGATACTTGATTACAGCACAATTTGGTCATATTACCCTCCTGTGTAGAATACGTGGCAGGCTTTTTCCACATAATACAGTTTGTTGTGCAGGTGCTTTAGACTCGGTATTGTAGTTATTTTGGAACACTTGTTTTTATTGGCCCTCTATTTACTTGGCGATTTACCCTGATGTTTGTTGATGAGGTTTCATGTTATTTACTCTGATCTTCCACTTTATAAGTCACTCTGGGCAAATTCATGAATTAAGCGATATTACATGAGAGGGGGTGGTTTAACATCAATAACCCATTTAGACTTGAGGGCGATTCTACGGATGTTTTCTAAATCCTGACAGTTTTCAGTCGTTCTCAAACATTTTCATGTCAAGGATCCCCAAAAATATATGTAATTGCCTGCTGACCCCCATCTGAAAATATGTTTTTCCAGGGACCTCCCAGAAGCAAAGATTTGAGATAAAAACGTTCGCTGTGAAAGAATACATTCAAACATTTGGGCCACATTTTCACGATTTTTCTAAATTAGCAGAGCTACAAGCTCATAGCGCGGCACTCGTGCCGTGCTATGAGCTTGTAGATCTGCTATTTTTCAACAGCTAAGTACAACATAATGCTTAAAACTCGAAAAGGGGTTCCCGCCCTAAATGGGTTAATGACGTTAAACCACCCCCTCGAGTGTAATATGGCAATTATACAACAGTTACCCTTAAAACTAAGAAAATCGCTGATTTTTCTTTTTTTTAATGACAGATGTAGCCACTACGACCACAAATGTCCCAAGAAACTAGCTAGCCTAGCCACCGAGTTTGCTGCGCTCTGGGAGAACAGAGCAGCTGAATTCTTTGTTTTGATCAGCCGCTCAATGATGCTGGTTTGAAGTACGGCTAGATGGCTGTTTCAACCAGTCGGATTGCTTCCTCGAAACGACCTGTTGTATAATTGTGTATATAAATGTACACGGGGCATGTTTGTCTATCTAGTTTCAACAATTAAGTGCTGCTGAGTGCTGACGCAATACAGTGCACACAGAACCCACTTCATTCAGTTCATTCAGTTCATTTAGTTCATTCAGTTCATTCAGTTCATTTAGTTAATTCAGTTCATTCAGTTCATTTAGTTCATTCAGTTCATTTAGTTCATTCAGTTCATTCAGTTCATTCAGTTCATTCAGTTAATTTAAACACATACAGTATGTACAGAAACTCTCTACACACTCACAAAACAACGTAAATATATTTGGAAGACACTGCCTGTACAGTGAATAATATAGTGTGTACGAATCAATGCTGGAATGATGATAATACAAATGTATGTGAGAGAGAAAAAAAAACACGAGGCCATGAGGTTATTATTATATATTCATATCCATATAAATATATACATATGAAGCAACGTGTGAATCCTCGTCCGCGTCCTCGTATGCTCACAGCTCTGTCTTGGCACCTGCAAGAAGAGCTTGGCGGAGGAAGATGCTGCCAAGATGTGAAAGGCCATGTGTGAAACAACCTCCCCTTCTGGAATGTGCTGTCCATGCTTGCAGTCAGGGAGATGGATAAGAAGAGAAAAAAAGAGAGTGCTTTTGTGCATGAGTGTTTGTGTGTGTTGGTTCTGTGCCTTGTGCCAGGTTTCCGCAGTGACAATCTGTAGCTTCCGACAAGCATCTTGGACTGACCCAACATCAATCAGCTTCCTGTGAAAACACACGCACGCACACAGTCGCACGCACGCACGCACGCACACACGCACGCACTGCACGGTTTGGGTGGTTTTCTGTGAATGTAATGCTGTCACACAGGCAGGCACGTGGCCGAGGAACACACATTGTGAACCGGTTAAAAAAGTCTACCAAGGTGGGGGGAACCTTGATAGACACAGAAACATCTGTGCTTTTTTGATGTGACGTGAAGTTAGACATTGAGGGAAATTATGATTCTCATTAAAAAAAGACAAAAAAATGCTGCTTATTATTATTAACGGTTAATCGATCGATAAGGTTAGCAATGATCGATTAACAAATTAATCGATAATTTGAATCCCTACTAGACACCCTTACAAACACATTTGATTGGTAAGGAATGTATTCCCCGATTGGACATTGTTCTGATAATATTCCCTGACTATTAACAACAGGGAGCAGGCTCGGACATGGTGGTGTCAGGGAGCCTCAGGGGCAAAGTGGCTACACTCTGGAGCTCCTGTATGATGAAATATGTCTGTCCTGATGGAGTGGTCTCTTCCAGGATGACAATGTCCCCATCCACAGGGCATGAGGTGTCACTGAATGGTTTGATGAGTATATGACAATGCTGTGAATCATATGCCGTGGCCAGTTACCAGATCTCAACCCAATTGGACACCTGGGAGATTTTTATAGGACCGATTTGTTAGACCAACCAACCACCATTAAGGGCGGGAACCCCTTTTTATTTGGTGTTTTAAGCATTATGTTAAACTTAACTATTGAAAAATAGCAGATCTACAAGCTCATAGCACGGCACCGAGAGCTTGTAGGTCTGCTATTTTTGAAAAATCGTGAAAATGTGGCCCAAATGTTTGAATATATTCTTTCAGAGCGAACGTTTTTAACTTTTAACTCTAATCTTTGCTTCTGGGGGGGTCCCTGGATCAACATATTTTCAGATGGGGGTCGGCGGCCAATTTCATATATTTGTGGGAGTCCTTCACAAGAAAATGTTTGAGAACGACGAGAAACATGGGGTTTTTCAGAAAACTGTCAGGATTTAGAAGGCATTAACCTGTGTGGTAGGTTAAAACTAACCTGTGGCTTCCTGTGAGGTTATAGGTTTAGGGTTCGGTTTAGGGTAGGTTGTCTTTCTAATGCCTGTCTGACTATTTAGTACGTCGGACCAAACACATGCACCCCTCTGGCTCAGTCTCTCTCGCCCTCCCTCTGCCTCTCTCCGTCTAGAAATCAACAACCATACAGGAGGCAACCTGTAGTCTCTCTCTCTCTCTCTCTCTGTCGCTTGTGAGGGTGGTGGCCTGCAAGAGAAGGCACAGCAAAGTGAGGATGATGAAGAAGAGGGACACACACATGTACAGTAGACACATCCGTGTACGCACACAGAGACAGAGAGCATGGGCCGGGGGAGAGATGAACAGATGTGGGGAAAATGGAGGAGAGAAGTAAAATGTAATTAAGGCATGAGAGGAGAGGAGGGTGAGCGAGAGTTGAAACTTGCTCAATAAATCAAGAGGATGCGAGGAACCTGTCAGTCTCCAGGCTCTTTTTATTGGTCACTGAGGACCAGCTTGGACTAGTGTGTGGTTGTCGCGTGTGCGTGTGTGTGTGTGTCGCGTGTGTGCGTGAAAGAGAGAGAGGATTCCATCAATAACATGTGGAACTGCACCGCAGGGACAGACATGTCATGCATGCGATGCGTGTGTGTGTGTGTGTGTGTGTGTGTGTGTGTGTGTGTGTGTTCCATTCTAACACTGGAAAATATATCCTACTATAAATGTGCCACGTCTCTGTGTGTCTGCGTGCGTGTGTGTACGGTTGTAATGCACGTAACTGGTACCGTATATATACCACTTTTTAATAAGAAGGTGACATTATGGCTTTCAGTGATCGCCCCGAAAAGAGCTGACCGAGACCCTTGATGCAACTGCAAATTCATAGCTGCAAGCATGCCCACTTTCTTTAAGTCAGCACTTGTGATGTGTAATAATAAGACATCACACATGGACTGTACGTATATGATCAACTAAAGCATGGCACCACTATGCTCTGCGGAATGATATAGTTATATAGTCATTAGATATAACGATATAGTTTGCATGCACAAATAAGACGAACAGTAAAAGCAGCCTGTAAACGCATATTACTTTGTCTTCACTATTAGATGGTCCAGTTATAGCCAGGGTAGAGGGACAGGTGGAATTAACATCATCATTGGCGTCTTGTCTCTGTCAAGCTGTTACCAGAGCCACAGAGTAAGACAGAGTTACGTAAACTCCGTTCACTTCATGGGGCTTCAGTCCAATGGCGGCTCTCCTACATAGACTTCTATTGAGAATGGGGACAACAAATAGGGACAAGTCCTGGACCGGAAGTATAGGCAGAAATGCATTGGACCCAGGCAACAGCCCAGCTGTAATGATCTTAAATCCCTTTATTTTAGATCGCTTTGTAGTAATAGTACAACATACAGATACCTTACAGAGACTTTAGTTGTCACTGTACAATACTTTAAAACAGTTGTCATGTCGCACACAATGCCTAAAATAGCTCTTATTTGCGCCGCCCTCGTTGAAAACAATGTATTTCAAACTCCATCTTGTCCCTCTCCAGGCTGCATGAACAGCGCTCGAGCGCTCGGTTTTCTGTCCCCTCGATATTGCAACTCTTCTATTAGATGGCTCTGGTCCAGTTATAGCCAGGGGAGAGGGACAGGTGGAATTAACATCATCATTGGCGTCTTGTCTCTGTCAAGCTGTTACACCTGTCTCCAGCGTCTTCCGTCGGCTTGTCCTGCTGCCGACCCCGGGCGTTGGCGGGTCTGTGCTGACAGCAGTCCCAGCAGGTGTAGCATCAGTGTCTGTTGTCATAAAGCTAACGTTTGGCTCTCCTGAGTGCTCTCAGACACCATAGGTGATGTCGCTTTGTCAGGCGTTTACAACAGAGGCTGTTCCCTGCAGGACAGCATAATATATATGGTATGATAAAGGTGGTAAAACCGTCTCATTTTTAAGCAACCGAATTAACCCATTTAGGCCTGACATAGAAATTATTCTAAATCATTTCTTTTTATTTTTTATTTTTCTGAAAAACCTATGTTTCTATATCAGTGGTGCTCAATATTTCAGGTCAGGGACCCTAAAAACTATATGTAATTGGCCGCCGACCCCCATCTGAAAATATGTTGTTCCAGTGACCTCCCAGAAGCAAAGATTTGAGTTAAAAACGTTCGCTCTGAAAGAATATATATTCAAAGATTCGAGCCACATTTTCACGATTTTTCAAAAATAGCAGACCTACAAGTTCATAGCGCGGCACAGAGTGCCGCGCTATGAGCTTGTAGATCTGCTATTTTTCAATAGCTAAAGTATAACATAATGATTAAAACACCAACAGGGGTTCCCGTACAGAATGGATTAATGTTGTTACAGTAAGTGTTGTGTAGTGTAGTTTGCATTGTTGTATTGTGTGTATATCTGACCGTGTGGAAGGAAATAGTCAATAACAATGATGTTCAATATTTTCCTTCTTGTCAGAAGCCATGCAGGACCATCTGTCTCCCATGTGACCATCTGTCTGCACAGACCATCGACACAAGCATTGTTTAACCCATTCAGGCCTGACGTTGAAATTTAAAAAAAAACTTTTTTCTAAATCATGACAATTTTCGGAAAGATTTGAGGCACATTTTAACGATTTTTCAAAAATAGCAGACCTACAAGTTCATAGCGCGCCACTCGGTGGCGCGCTATGAGCTTGTAGATCTGCTATTTTTCAATAGCTAAATGATAACAATGTTTAAAATACCAAAAGGGGTTCCCGCCCCAAAATGGGTTAATGGTTAATGTGGTTAAACGCTAACGTGACATGGATGCGTTCCAGGTCTCAATGGATTAATACAGTCCTGGAATACAAACAAGTTCCAAACTGTGTGTAGGCGTATCACAATTATTGTGGCCTCGCTGCAACAGCTGCAAGGCCAGTATAGATATATAAAAAAAAGAAATCAGCTTACTTTGGACACATACACACACAGGCCTGAACCTTTTACTTTGAAATGTTTTGAATTTTTTTTTATATTTAACTTTTAAAACGTAAGTGATTAATCACTTTGGACCCTCCTCATTCCTTCATACTTTCACAGAGAAACTCAATTAACAATTAAAAAATCAGACCAGTCTGAAGCGAGTGGTGCAACAGCACCCCCTATTGGTACTATAAACATAGTAACATAGTCACATAGTCCCATAGTCCCATAGGGACAAAGCTGTTCCTTGGAGTGGTTGCACCACTCAAAAATAAATAAAAATAACATAAACAGAATCCACCTTACTGGGCACCCTCCATTACTTTGGAATAATTTGCAGTTTTCAAAATATTTAACCTCAAGCGCCCAATGCATTGTCAATGTCCATGGCCATTTAAAGGGTAGCAACAGCAAAGAACACAAATATATATATTTTGCAATGCTCTTGTAATTTACAAGAGTAAGCCAGATTGGGGAGCTCAGGGAGCCAGATTGGAGGGAGCCAGATTGCTCATATGCTGATTTAGTGCCAGGTTTCGATGCCTAATCAAACCCTCGGAGCACCTGCTATGCCCCGCTGATTTACTGCTGTTTCCAACATGACAGCCATGTAAACACAGACACACAATGTCATTTACAGCTAAACATTGCTCTCAAAAATGTTTTTGAAAACATTTGAGCGAGGAATAGACGATGAAGTAACCCGAAAATGGATTATATTTGATCAACTCACTTCCTTGTTTTCCGACGCCGGCCAGGAAATACCTTGTTTTGTTGCGCTTTTGGGTCAATGTATTAATGTACAGGGTGATTAACCACCTCCGCTACGCCTCGGTGGTTAATCAGCCTGTCGGTGATTTATCTATAAACAATGAACACTCAGCCATACATTAGCCCTTGCGTATTAAACGTTACTGTTACTCACCAACAATACAGCTGCAATGCTGTATGAAAAGTTCAAATCCTTCAATGTGCATAGTGTTTGTTTAATAAAAATCCACCGTAGACATGATTATGAGCTATTTTCTGTGTCAAGACATTCTGTGCAGGTGATTATTTTTCAAAGTGTGTGAGTTGCTTGACACAGAAAGTAGCTCACAATACGTCTACATATATGAAACAAACACTTTGCAGATAGAGGATAATTCAAGCTTTTCGTACAGCTGCAATGTGGGTGAGTTTAACTGGTTTAACAATCAGATAGGACTTTTCTGCTCGGGTGTATGGGCTGTCACAGGCTGGTGTTGCAACTCTAGATTCAACCCACCATTATACTAAATCTAGTTTGCAAATCGCAGCTAGTATGAGCAGTAGGGCTACTATACTATAAGTGCTTACTATGTCAGTGCTATCCTCTTTTCTTTACGTTCCATGTTTGTTACTTCTACAGCTTTTGACAGCTTTAGTAATTGCTTTTCAGATTGTATTAATACAATAAAATATGAGCTTGTAGGATCTGCTATATTCTATATACATTTGAGTACTTTAATAATCTACGCCTTCCAAAGAGAGGTGAGACACATGATTGTCAAGCAGCAAAATAACTGGCTTCTCTCGTTCTCTGGTAGCTCTGGTGTGATGCACAAAGTGCTTCAGGAAAATGAAGAAGTATTTTTCCGTGCATCCATCCACATCCGCTGCATGTTCCTATGCAGCCTGTGGGCCCGAGATCCGCACAAAGTGGTCCTTGAAGTTGTGGGGACTATAGTGCCCATAAGCCCGACATCCCGTTTTGTCATTGCGCCAATAACCTGCTTCCTTCCTCGGCAGGCAATGACCTTATCCGGAACTTGGACAGGAGGAAGGGTGCTTGTCTCGTCCATGTTCCAGATGTCCTTTGCTTGGAAGCGGTTGAAGGGTGAGGACCTTGGACAGGTTTTGAAATGAATTGTGCAACATTGACAGGATTGAGGCTGGTCGCTCTTGAAAGGCTGCTGGGCTGAGTATGCCGAAGTGACAGGCTTCCGCTCCAGGAAGCTTGTTAGCCAGTCCTTCCCAGCAGTGTTGATTTCGTCGACTATAAAACTATGACACGAATTTTCCGTCGACTACCTTTTTTCACTGAGGAAATCTGAATGGAAACTAAATGAAAATTAAGCTATTGATGACTAAAACTAAGACTAAATATATTGACAATTTTGTCAAAAAATAAAAACTAGACTAAAATGTTAGGAAGGGACTAGTGGACAAGAGATCCAGTAAAAGTCATTTTACACTTGGTTGCATGCTGAAAATAGCAGATCTACAAGCTCACAACGCGTTGTGCTGCGACACGTTGTGAGCTTGTAGATCGGCTATTTTCAGCAAGTGTAAAAACAGTCATTACGACGGCATCAAGACCAGCCAAAATACATTTTAAATGTACTAAATCAACTGTAGATTTAGTCGACTAAAATCGAATGATATTTTTGTCGACTAAAACTAGACTAACACTAAAACATTCCAGGTGACTAAAATGTGACTGAAACTAAATGAAAACTATTGAAGAAAATTGCTGCCAAAAATTGCTGCCAAAAACAACACTGATTCCCGGGCCTTCTCTCTGGCAGTATAGCCCAGGGCGCTGGATATTTGCATCCATGCTCCCTGGCTGGCCAGATGAAAGGGAATCCTATATGAACCTGATGACATCAAAGGTGAATTCATCAGGTTCATTGTCCATGTCAGTTAATAGTCATAAAGTCATACATGTTATGTATCTTGATTTATGCTTTTATTTTATTTATTCCTGCTTTGTCTTGCACTTTTTTTTTGTCAAAACTGAAAAAAAGGTAATTATTACACATTTTATGGAACTATGCTTAGGCCTATAACATTTTTACAACTATAGTCGATTCTCAACCATTTTAATTCCAAGGAGCACCAGTTCATGCATTAGGCTTCAGACTCCTGACATGGGTCAATAGTAATAAACTAATTCTTAATTCATCAAAAACAAAAAGCATTGTATTTGGATCAAAGTTTTCGGTGAAAGATAAAACCTCAGTTGAATCTATTAGTTAAATAAATGGCAACCCAACAGGTAGAGGAGACGGAATTGCGACACGTTGTGAGCTTGTAGATACTGTATCATTATATAGATTAGATATGTCCCTTGTGGGTCCATTTTGTTAGCCAGCTCTTCAAGAATAGAAAATCCGCACCCGTGCCACCTGAGCGGTGCAACGATACAGTGGTTACGGCCAGGCCTGGATTAGCCTGGGGTCCACCTATGCTTTCTATGGCATAGGCAGCTCCCGGCAGGATCCGCCGGAAGAATCTAGACGCAGCTGCGCGACATGAGACTAATTAATTAGAGCGACAGAGAGAGAGGAGTGTGTGTGCGTACGGGTGTGCGTGTGTGCGTCAAGTTAACAAAGGTGCAGATGATCAGAAAGAGATCAGCAGAGAGTGAGCGACGTTTGCGCTACTCTATGCCGAATTGAAGTGGACTCGGTCCCAGACTTTTCTTTTCTCCCTGGGTTTCCGAGGCTATAGGCCTGGATTAACCAACAGGCTTTAGGTGCTGCAGCACAGGGCGCCAACCTTGGGGCGGGGCACCAAGCACTGGGGAAGAAAGTGCAAAGAAGACTGAATTACCACCGCAAGAGAGCAGAACTTTAAGACGCAAAGACAGCTGAAGGAGGAGCGCTGACCGCTAACACGGTGAAACGCGCCAGTGAATAGACAATTTTCCGCGCCACTTACGGTGTACTTTTTCCACTACAGACCTATGCTAAAACGAAAAGAAATACTGAACTGTTTAATATAACCATTGTATTTCCTTTGTGAGATTCCTGTCTCGTCGGTTCCGTGAGGACCTCTACACTGAAGCCTAATAAGCTCTGCTGGGTAGACCTGTCTCTTTTAATTGTAATGTTTCCACTAGCTGCGGATAACGGAACAAAACAGACTTCATTATATCGTAGGAGTGCATGTCTTTGCCAGAGGCAAACACATGCATAAATCCCTTTTCATTTGGATAAAATGGGAAAGAAAACAGGCCAAAACATATTAGTTATGATGCCAAGAGCCATCATGAGAGAAATGAGTTTGCAAAGTTTTTTTGTAAGGAATGTGTCCAACTACTTCAAGACAACAATACAGGAGGCAAATCGGTTTGTCATTGTATCTCCTTTATAAACACAGGGAAATGTAGAGTCCTCAACCTGTACTATATTGCATGGCTTGTTTGTTAGTTCACATTGGCATGCCTTAGGCAGATTATTGTGTATAAATCTCTCACAGAAATCCCATTATGCATGATAATTCTTGCCTTCAATAATTAAAATAATAATAATGCCGGTAATAAAACATAAATATAATTAATTTATGTGAGACTGAAGAAAACTAAAAATATGCCAGTTTACTCATACTTTGGCTCCCAGCTACCTCCTGGGAAATAACTGGTTTGTTAGCGCTTACACTGAGAACATTTAATGTGTTCAGACTAGAGACTGACATTTTGTCGGGACTCCCGCGGGTCACGGGATTCCCGCGGGATTCCCGTGGGATGGGATTCATATTTGTATTAATCCCATGATCGTGACGGGACGGGAATGAAAATCAACAGGAGCGTGCAGGAGCGGGAATGACATTGATGTAGTCATCTTTCTGTGAGCAAACTACATTACCCATAATCCAGCAGTGCTAGTGCTTCTCCAATTGCAAACCAGTCGGGCTGGACGTCTTATAAAGTTTTATATGAAGACATCGTAATGCGGCCGTGTATGATTCTACATCGCGCCGGTGCCGTGATTTAATCGATTATTTATAGCCAGATCATCCTGATGCATTTGTTTCCCCTGGCAGTGGCAACGTTGCAACTTTCAATTGTGATGCTATGTTAGCTACATGCTAACGCTGTTACAGCTCTCTGAACAGCTGTTCTGTTCTGAGCGAATGTTCTACAATACATCGTCTCCCTTCTTTCTCCCAACCGAGTCGCATACACCAGTGGTTCCCAAACATTTTCATGTCAAGGACCCCTAAATTGACATTTATTAGCCCGCAGACCCCCATTTGAAAAGATGCCAGGGGCATGCAGGGACCCCCATAAGATTTTTATTATGGTTCTAGCTGTGATTCTCAACCATTTTAATTTCAAGGACCCCCAGTTTGACATGCATTAGTCTACGGACCCCCATTTAATGGTGATTTTATCGCTGGGACCCCCAATTTATATTGTAAAATCAATGTTAATTTAACTCTGAGTGTACAAATGGAACAACATTTGGTTCCATTTGTACACTCTCATAACATCATTTGTTACAGACCCATAACGGTCCATTTGGTTCCAAACTATTAATTAGCTCCATTAATCTCAAGGACCCCTGGGGGTCCCCGGACCCCGCTTTAATTGGGAACCACTGCCATACACATAGACTTGTACACTGAATAATTATTCATATAGAGTTAAATTAACACTGTTTTTTTTTTTATCTTAATTGACAAAGCACTTGTTAACTGTTAAGCTTTAAGTTCTGTTCAGGGAAAAACCGTATAGGACTTAAATGAAGTGTCAGAACTGTATTTGGTAGTCAAAGTTAAATCCAACATTTCCCACTTTATTTATTTTAATTTTATTGGTAGGCTATCTGTCTTGAGAAGCCAGAAGTGATAGATAGATAGGCCTATAGATAGATAGATGGATCGATCGATCAATTGCCTTTCCTAATGACTAACTTAAAAAAAAAAAAAAACAGGAGCGGGATGGGAGCGGGAGTAATTTTGAGTGGGAGCGGGATGGGATCAGGAGTCATTCTACAGGAGTGGGACAGGACAGGATTTTTTTTTTAACTCTGGTCCAGGATTGGGACAGGACAGGATTTTTTCTGCAGGAGTGGGACAGGACAGGAGTGAAAATCCACTCCCGTGTCAGTCTCTAGTTCAGACTAAGTGCTGACGAACAGTCGGGGGGAGACTAAGTGGCATATGTCCCGGTAAGAGTTTTTGGACAGAAGCACGGATTGGCAGGCTCCTCTGTAGCCCAGGTGAAAGTAATTCGTCCCAATATACTGTATACTATACATTATATACGGTATATAGAGAGAGAGAGCTCTAGGGCAGCCATCTTCAATATGCTGCCCGGTTTTCTACTCAGCAGTTTTTGGGGACTAGTGTTAATCAGCAAACTGTACATCCATGCACTTACAATTCAAAGAAAGCAGCTTCGGAATCCATTAGCCATTATGATTATTAGATGGCATTTACCTAACTCTTGTGCGTATACTGCACGCACGCCACGCACGGACGCACACACACATATTGGCGTCCTAGCCATGGTTCACATGACGCTCATACTTCACAAGCGTCATGGCTTAACTTCCGTCTGTTTTACGCGATCGCTACATTTACAGTGAAAACGTGTACATAAACATTCAGATTTCAAATATAAAGTACTCACCACATGTGCCACGGGTGTTAGAGATTTGCTGGTACAGCGATTAACATTGCTGCATTCCGCGTTGTTTAATAAAAGTCATTTTCAACTACGCGCCCCTATCGGTCGGGAGGACTGTGGCAGTCTGAAACACTGGGTGTGTTCGATATATAGGCACGCCGACCGCACTGCCAATACAGACTAATAGGCGAGTGCGCTCCCGCTGTGCAACTGTGAGTTTTCCAAACAAACCCTGTTTGAAAAAAGTAGCCGCGGGCGGGGTGCTCGGATAAAAATGCTTTTTATTAAACAACGCAGGATTGTCATGATTATAACAGTCATGTATCAGGGCTACGTCAGACCTAAAAGCAGCATATCACATGCAGTATCTCGTATGGAGCATTATACTGCAGTTCACTACTGGTCCACAGACAATGATCAGTGTCTCACTCCTCTGCCTACTGTTTCTCACCACCCTTGAAGTTTGCAAACCAACTGCTGCTTCATAATCTTTATAAAGTGATGCAAGACAGAGTACAAGCCCTTCTGACAAATCCTAACTAATTAGATAATCAGAACCCGAGTGCAAAGCATCCAGGCCAGCAGAAACGCCCCTGCAACCATGTCATGGGAATTAGTGGTTCTTTGTAATTCAGACTTAAGAATCCCTTTGTTTCTTTCTTTCTGTTTTAGTTTTTAAACAGCCCTTGGCACAAAGATGTGAGGATACGACTCTACGACCCCTTCCATCTCGCAAAGCTCAAACCTCCTTCAAACAATGGCTGAGGCTCTGTTGGAGAATGCCCACGGCAAACGTGCCCACACAAGCATATATTGTACACTTATCCCTGGATGCTTTTGTCTGTATATTTACAGCAAAATAAAATAAAACTAGAAAAAGTGCCCCTCAGGGTTTTGATTGATTGATTGATTACTTTATTGAAAAATACATTTCAAAAGGATAGAGTCACAAGAAAGCCGTTAGGCTTGTTTCCGTTGTGGTCCTCTTGGGGAAAGGGGAAGGGGAGCAACAATACAATACAGACAAAAACAAAAATACCTTTGTATTTTGCCAGGAGACAAAAAAACAAAAACAGAACAAATAAAACTGACCAATAAAACTGGATTTCTTTCTTTTCTTTTTTTCTTTTCTTTTCATTTGTGCTATCTATTCTACACTAAAAAAGTCAGTATACTTAAAATTAAAAATTAGGACATGTTATCAGCCAACCATGCACAGGTCTCCACCAGGGCAGGTCCGGTTGTGGCCTCCTGGTGGCGCTATAATAGGCCAATGTGAAAAGGGTGCCATTTTTTCTTACGCCTGGGATGGCAATTGGATGATTTGAGGCATTTTGGTTTGGTCAGTGCATGACGCTTTAGGAGGCAGGTGAGCTTATATGAATCAGGGCAGGCTAGCTTAATCGGTGGTGCAGAAAACACCAACAACATGATGTTTGACGTGATTAAAGTGGGTTGGACCTCTTGCAAATAATGGTTAATATAGATTTGTATTAATTTTGTACTTTTTTGCTTTTTGGCCGCGTCTGTTGGAGACATTCCCAGATGACACCAGCAAAATGCTGTATAACAGCATACTGCATGTTATGTATGACTGCTTTGCACAATGAAAATACGACGGGTAAAGACTGTTGAAGTGTCAAGCTTATTTTTATATTCTCTTTCGCTCCCACTCATATACACATTCTCTTTCTCTCTCTCTCTCTCTCTCTCTCTCTCAGATTCTCATTTGCATGCAAGGTAAGGACTCTGTAATGTGCCCTGCTGTATCTTCCAGGTACAGTTCTTGTACACCAACAAACACCCTTTTAAATCCTGACATTGTTGTAGCGATATACAGTACAGCGAGGTGGACTGTGCAGCACGGCAGCAAGTGCAGTGAATCTCCATTTACTGATGCCAGACCCAGGCTTTGAAGACAAATGGGGACGAAAGCTCTCTTTAATTACTGGTGGCTCCTCAGTGGTGCCACTGTAGCGTTTCAGCTTAAAGATTACTTCCCATGATGTAGCTCTCACCATGTACAGCAGCCTATACTGTAAAGGCTGTGGAGATTAAAAAAAGAACGCATGCTGTTCTCTGGTCTCCCTCAATCTGTCCAGGGGTGGACTGGCCATAGAACGTACCAGGCATATTCCCGGTGGGCCGCGACCGTAGGGGGGCCGCTCAAGTTATGATATGATTTTTTTGGACAGGCAGGCAGGCCAATAGGCGGCAGGCCACCGGGAAAGGTCCAGGCCTGCTGCCATTCTGCCAGTGCCATCATGATAATTTCACTGTACCCAAACCCTCTATCTTGAAACCTTTTGACAGCATCATTCTTGTGAGAGCAACAAAGGGTTGTGTTGTTGTCTGTTGGTTTGTATCATTTATGTTCTGTAAAAGTGGTGGTATTAGGGCTTGTTTGTTAGCGGTTAGTATACCGCCTCGCTCCGTCGAGGAGCGGGTGGTATAGTTTCTGCTATCTGCGTGCTGGTTGTGGTGGGCTGGTCTGGGCCAAATTTGCGCGAAAATGACCGGGCCGAATTTGTGTCCCAGTCCAGCCCTGAGTCTGTCTGTCTGCAGTATACTCGACCTCGACTGACCATTTTGAGGTTCTCACAGGTAGTCACAGAACACTTTTGCAGTTAATTATAGCGCACCCTCTGTGCTTGTCTTTTAGTTACACAATTGTTTCCCCATGGCTTGTGTTGATTTGATTTAATTAGGTCTTACAGAGACAGCACAGTAACTTCCCCCCCTGGCTTGATAATATTAATAAGACTTTAATAATAAGACTTATGGAGAAGCAAAGCCACCGTGACAACTCCACCTGCAAACTCTCCGCCACCTGTCTATTCTTGTAATGAGCTATAGTTTCATCTGTGAAACGGGAATGCAAATCACATTTATTAGTGTGTGAGTGAAAACTGGCAAGGCAGAATATTCAATTCAGTACCGTGCTGCCAACAAGGAGAGGAATTGAAAAAACGACCAAACAGCCTGGCACCATAAAGCTGACAAAAGCCTACTGCAAATAGCCGTCTGGTTCCTTTTAAAACGCCTGGGGTCCAAATCAATTTTGCATATTAAACACCCGGACTACTATTTGGAAATGTACGGTACATAACATAAACGACACACCACAATAAACAGTAATCGTGAATAAACTCCACTTCATTAATCGGAAAGATAATGCTGTTTGCACACTTTATCTCATTGTTAATCAGACATGATCATGGGCCTGTCTTGTCCAGTGCTGGAATACAGTCAGCAAACATGACAATGTTTCAGTCAAGCAGCTCCTAACACTTAGACTGCGGCCGTGTGGCCACAAGTGGTAAATAGCTTGCGTGGGGCCGGAATTGGGGAGATTACTACTCAAGTACTTACGTTTCCCCCACTCGAAGATGCCTCGCAGACCTCTATTGTAAATGAAAAAAGGCTAATGTTAGCATTAGCTCACGCTAGCTATCTTTCTCGAGAAACGTTTGTATTTCAATCGCGATGCGATGAAAAATGTGAAATCAGATCCGAACCTCGGATGTTGGATCAGCACAACGGACGGCGACCTATAGTTTTCGAGAAATGAGCCAGAGAAGATCCTAATTTTAATGCAGTATAGTCTACGCATGCGCGGGCATGTTCTGTGCGTGCAAGATGTTGCCTAGCAACAGGCTCAGGGCTAAAAGTTGTTTTTTAATGGTGCCGTTTCAGATCCATATAAAGCGATATAAAACGTGTCATATATACTATATATGTCAATCGCAGACAATGTGTTAATGAGTCAAATTCAGTTACATTACATTGCCCATTTCCCATTGGACGCCGCCAGGAATAGTGACATTGTGGACTCCATATTTGGGCATGTCTGACACAGAACTCCATATTTGGGCATATCTCACTCATCATGATGTCATCATGATGCACTGAAACACAGCTCCAACTATATAATAGCAGTGCATCTTCAGTGAGATGAGAAGCATAGCTGTTATCTGTGGCCTGTAGACGTTAATGTTGTGGAACTCCTGGTTTCCTGACACGCAGCCAAAAGTGACAAGATGGGCCATCAGGCGATTCACTGGAGTAACCCCCGAAAATATGGCAAGGGATCCCGATGTTGCCGGATCTGCTCAAACAGACACGGTCTGATCCGTAAATACGGACTCAACATGTGCCGCCAGTGCTTCAGGCAATATGCTAAAGACATTGGCTTCGTTAAGCTGGACTAAATCAAATTTGCATGTTCTCTACCAAGGGTATACCCTCACAAAAACATGCAGTAATCCTGGTCTCTAAACTACCTCCCCCTGGCCAGCCGGGGGGCGCCTGATGGAGGGGAAAGGAACTGGTCGGAATAACGTGTTCCCTCCACGCGCCGGTGAAACTCACCCCTGACATGTGAAAAGAAGCACCTTGGACTCCTCATGCATTGAAGGAGGCATGAGGTCAGTCCCGCTGCGCCCCCAGGTTGGCAGAGGAAGTGTAGCGCCCAGGATTACATTAGATGGTTGACAGTGACACTGGGTGAAAAAATGGGTTGCAAAATCGTGGGATAAAAATGGGTGAAGTGAAATCTGTGAGGCAAGAACCGAGGTGGAATAATTCAGAGAGACAATGTCAGACAGTGGTTGCCTTTTTTTTTGGGGGGGGGGGGGGGGGGGGGGCTTGACCCCGTCTCATAGCTGCAGCAGCTATGTTTGATTTGAGGTCCAAAACACTGTGAGGCACATGGTGCATACAGAGAGTCTTGGAAGGAACCAGTGTTTGATTGTACAGCGTGAGAGGATTACAGACTCCTCAGAGCCTTCCATGTCTCCGAACCAATTTTATATCAGGATTTTGGACGGAGTCCCGTGGTAACACTTATCCGAAACACTGCCGACGCCCTGCTGATAGTCAATTAACCCATTTAGACCTGACGTCGAAATAAAACAACAACTATTTAAAGATTTGTGCCGCATTTTTACGATTAAAAAAAAAATAGCAGACCTACAAGTTTGTAGATCTGCTATTTTTCAATAGCTAAATTATAACAGAATGCTTGAAACACCAAAAGGGGTTCCCGCCCAAAATGGGTTAAGGCTGTGCAAAGCTAGACACGGGGTGCCTTCATGAAAGTAAAAAGAAGTTAAAAAAAAAAAAAAAAACGTGCACTCCAGTATGAAACAGCTGTTCACCAGCATCTATATTTATATATGGCATGTCTATGTATTTATATGTATATGTCTGAATACAGTATGTCTGTCTGACTGTATCTCACAAATCTTGAAAACTGTTCGATTGAGTGAGGACCCAAGGGACGCCAGTCGCATAAAACTAGAAGGTTAACACAATGTTTGTGTTTACACAAACCCTCAAAAAATGAAAATGGGTGGTAGATTATTTTCCTTTAGTAACAAATGAGACGGTTTCTCTCTACTGTAACTATAGTTACAGGTATCAAATCCACCAGCCAAATAAATGCACGTACAGGTATGCTTGCAAGCAAAAACATATGTTTTGTATTGTATTTTCGCCTATACTGTAGGTCTGGAATGCAGTAAAGTTCAACCCATGCATCTGGGCTGAACTTTCATAGTTAAGGTCTCCACACACCGGGCGCGAATCGGATGCGAATTCGGATTTTTAGCGGCGTTTCTCCATCGGTTTTCCGAAAAACGTGGCCGGTGTGCAACCACCTTTAGTGTGACAACTCCTTCACTTATTATAAAATACACGACAGGGCAGACTGAGGAAGATGGAAGAGATCAGTACACGATTAACTCAATGGGAAATGTAAAAAAGGCGAAGAGGCTGAGAATCCGTGGCGTGCACAGATAGACACTAGGGGGTGCTAGAGCACCACCTGCCCTTGCCCTTTGGACAGCAATGTGCCCTTTTGAACCCCCCCCCCCTTTTTGTACAGTGTACAGTATGTGGACCATGGTGTCATTGATCAATTCTTGATTAAAAAAAAAGCTTCTAATATATTATTTATGCCCCAAAATCTATAAATCTCACACTATTAAGGCAACCGGCCGGTTCCACGCACTGCACGTGCCCTTTTTTCACGTGAGCACCTACCCCTCTAAATGTCTGCACGCCACTGCTGAGAATGCTTGTTAATGGGCATCAGAAGAGGGGTCTCAGGTGGCGGTTGTATACAGTATGTGACAACATGAAATGTAAGCCACGGCAGTCTTATTTGAATACCATGTTTCACCAACAAGGCAATGCAATGTGCGTACACAAAACATCAAGCAAAGGAAATGCAAATGATGCATAATGACCTTAGAACCTAAACAGATACAGTTACAGTGCAGAAGAGAAAGAAAGAAAAAGTAGAAGCAAAGAAATAAGAGTGGCAGCAGACCTGTGGTTTCCTGGGAGTTTGTCCAGATAATGTGGTGCATGAAAACTAAATGCTGCTTCCCCAATTTTATTTTTAGGCTCAGAAAGCAGCTTTCTCAGATGACCTGAGAGATCTGGATGGTTCATTATATCGCACAAGATCAGAAATGTATTGCAAACTCTTACAATTTAAATTATACATTATAAATATACATCAGATGTCGGATAAACCATGCAAGAAGGTAAACTGCTTACAGAGGAATAATTTGTTGTCGCCGGATGCTGCTATCACAATGTAAGTGACAGTGACAAATCGAGAGCGTAGAGGAATACTAGAATGAATTCTTGTTATCTAAACATGCTACATTGTTTTCCGTGAATCTAAGGATAAGATAAATCACAAAACGCTTTTCTCTGAATGCAAGAACAAATTGGTACATGGCAAATTCCATGGCTCCAATTCCATATAGCAAACACAAACATCTCGTGATGCTGTGTAAGTGGTTTGAGAAAAAAATATAATACAAAAAATACCAATAATAATGAAGAATAACACAATTATACGCCGTTTTATTAGGGTGACATTTCAAAAGTACTGCACTTCCTCAGAGTCTTGCATTATGCATGCCTTTGTGCGGCTGTTTGTGTTTTGATTGTTTTACATTTGCTGTCATAATTTTATGCCATGACCTCACAATCTTAGTGCGGAGCGCCTTGACGCCTTGGAATATGAGAAACACACACACACACACACACACACACACACACACACACGACAATGTACAGTACATGTTTATTGTACACTGTACACTTGGCTCATGGAGTGTTCTCCAGAACCAAATGCAATGTTCTCTCTCTCTATGTGACTCTCTTATCTCTCTCAGCCTCTCTCGCTCCTTTCATTTCCTAGAACCCCTGTCTTTCCTTTCCCCAATACCTGCCCCCTCGCTCTCTTCCACGTTAATTTATTTCCCTTTTTCCACCTTTCTCCGTCTGTCCTCCAGTGTCCTCCTGCAGCTGGTCATTTTCAGGTCATTTCCCTTCATGATGAATTGAGTCATAGTAGCAAGTGCAACACTTGAGCTGAAATGCACTCGCGGTATGTGGACGATGGACAAAGACACACATGTACGCACGCACAAACATGTACACACACACACACACACACACACACACACACACACACACACACACACACACACACACACACACACACACCATTCCCTCTGTCGGCCAATTCACAATGTCCTGATGAATGTTTTTTTAGTGCAAGTTCTGTTTTTCATTATGGTGCTCTGAACCTATAGCCTCAATGAGTACACTACCATCCAACAAATACAAAAGAAAATTCAATAGGGAAGATAGCAATTTTATATACAGTATAAAGAGGAAAGACCTCAGGTGTGTCTGTGTCACTGTAGCTATTAGTTTGGAGGAATCTTCCGTTTTTACCTCAAACTTCGGTTTTCTTCGATCTGTTATAATATTGATTTCCCAAAAGAGGGCGTCTGTATGGAGCAACGTGTCACTTAAAATGATGCATGAAGCGATACATATGAAGCCCTATCGCATGCCATGTCAGGATCCATGTTATGTTGTTTCTCTTGGGAATATAGACATTGGCATTTTAAAAGTCATTTACTTCCTCTGTCTCTGGTTTATTCCAGCATTGTCTTTAGCGCTCTTGTCCTTTGTCTCGGCTGTTCCAGAGGAACGACCACGGCGTGACATACTGTATGCAACAGTTAATGTCCGTCTGTTACACAGGTTGAGAAAGAAATGCATTGTTTTTTTTTTATATATTTTTTTCCCACGATTTTGCAACCCACATTTTTCACCCAGTGTCAATTATCTAATGTAATGCTGGGTGCAACACTTCCTCTGCCAACCTGGGGAGGGCAGCGGACTGACCTCATGCTTCCTTCTATGCATGAGGAGTCCAAGGGGCTTCTTTTTTACATGACAGGGAAGAGTTTCCCCGGCCGGACGTAGCGCGTGGAAGGAACACGTTATTCCAACCAGTTCCTTTCCCCTCCATCAGGCGCCCCCCGGCTGGCCAGGGGGAGGTAGTTTAGAGACCAGGATTACTGCATGTTTTTTGTGAGGGTACCTACCCTAGGGGACACGGGGTAGAACATGCAAACTCCACACAGAAAGGCCCTTTCACCAACCCCGCCTCAGGTATGGGCAATGATGACGCGGAGGAGAGAACACCCACCCTGCAGCGCCACAGCGCTGGGTGCTGGGTATCAACAATACAATAAATGTATTGTTGAGTATGACTGTGGACATTGAAGGAAAATCTTTGTTTAAAATACTGTAGTCCTCTATCAACAGATTCCACAAGACTCTGGGAAAAAGATATTGCCTCATATTGTGTTTTTCGATGATGGTGGAACCCACAATCTGCCACAGGTGTTCAATTGCATTCTGGCGAGATGCACGTCATGTTCACACTCATCAAACCATTCAGTGACCTCGTGCACCTGTGGATGGGCACATCCTGGAAGAAATCATATCAGGATCGGAATGTTTCAAGGTGTACATACTGTAATACTTGTGTACATACAAGTGGACCCAAACCATATAGGAACCCTCCCTCCACAGCACGCACGCACGCACGCACGCACGCACGCACGCACGCAGCTGAATAACAGCAGGGTCACTGGACCACATCACTGAATGGGTCAAGCATTCAGGCTATTATGTCTATGTTTTTGCGCCACTGATCTCTCACATGCATGTGAAGTAATCTTTGTAATGGTGTGTTTATTATGCACTGTAAAGGTGGTTGCACACTGGACGCGTTTTTCGGGAAAAAACGACGGAAAAACGCTGCTAAAAATCCGAAAAACGGAGCAGTGTGCAGGGACCTTAACCCTACTATAACATACCTCTCTAATACTCAAGCTGACACAGTCTTGCAAGTGGACATGGGGGTGGTGGGGTGGGGAGCCTGGGGGGCTATACTCCAGGTGAAAAGTGTCCACTCCAGGAGGATTCAGGAGTGTGCTGACACTAGAGAGCCTGGCTTCATTTGGAAGGTCGCACCAGGCATGTCCCAACCCAGCTGACCGTGTGCCACCTGCTTGTCTTGTAGGCCTATACACAGTAGCCTGGTGCACAGCCCCATAAAACATCTCCTTCACAACAAAATTGCCCCAACCCCAAATGTCCATCCATCCTCTATAGAGCGTCGCAGTCCCGCCCCCTACCATGGCCCAGGAAATTATTCTCTGTTCATTTTCCGCAGACATTTCAGAAAGTATTTATTTAAAGACGTTTACGCCGCGGACAAAGCCCACTCGAGTCGTGACAAATCATGACCATAAACAAAAAAATTTGGGCCGAACAAATAATTAGAAAGAAGAAAAAAACGGCAGGTTACAACACTTTTTTTGTTGTTTTTCTTCTTTGTAATTATTTGTTTGGTCCAAAATATTGTTTGTGTTGTCATGAGTTGTCACGACTCGAGGTGGCTTTGTCCGCGGCGTAACCGCCTTTAAATAAATACTTTTTGAAATGTCTATGGGAAAAATGCATTGGGATTCATTTCCTGGGCCATGGTAGGGGACTGCGACGCTCTATACTGGACAAATGTCCAGTGGAGGAACTGCTACTGTACACTATGTGACCTCCCTGCTAAACAAACACACGCTTACTTTATCCCTTCCATAAGAGCAAGACGATGTAAAATGTCCGCTCTCCATCTGTAAAGCTCGTAGAAGCCATCAGCAGCCTGTCCTCATTTGCCATTTGAATGATTGATGTGCTACACGGCATAAACACCTCTCGCCTGTCAGGCCAAACGGCCCGGTGAGGATAGGGCCGTGATGAATGTCACAAATACGGCTTCTTCTCAGAGGCTTCTCCCTTAATCTGTTTGAGGGAAGTGAAATTGTCTGTATAGGAAGATTGAAAATGTGTTATTCTTTTTTTTCTCCACTTTCTTTACTTTTTTTAACAATTAGAGAGAGAGAGAGGGAGGGAGGGAGGGAGAGAGGGAGAGAGAGACGATTTCCCGAAGTAACCTTGCGTCACCAGGCTTTCCACCTAGGAGGAAATGGTCCGTGTTACAAAATTGCCGCGTGAACCGGTCTGGAGCAGATGATAGCGTTACGTCATGTTGTAGTCATTGTTTTGTATGGTCATCAGGCAGGAACCATCATTCTGGAACTTCCTTTCCCTCAAACCGGAAGAATAACAATAAAAGCTCTCGTAGCCTGCGGCTTTTATTG